>NW_008704349.1:1141377-1181401 GCF_000326865.2 Helobdella robusta | reverse complement strand
ACTCAATTTTCATCATCATCTTCGGCATTTCCAATGTGTTTTTTGCTTGTTTGAGCCACATAATCGTTATCAAAATCACCACTGACGTCACAATCCACATTTTAGTCATCATCATCGTCGTCATCATCATGATCATCTTCGCCATCATCATCATCACAGCCAGCACAATCATCATCAACACCGGCCTTAGACATCCGCACGCATATATAGATGAATTAATTTAATTTCCTTTTCTGCTGCAGAACCATTATCATCATCATCATCATCATCATCATCATCATCATCATCATCATCATCATCATCATCATCATCATCATCATCATCATAATCTTCATCATCATCATCATAACATCATTATTATTATTGTTGTTATTAGTAGTAGTTGTTGTAGTAGTAGCAGCAGCAGTAGTAGTAGTAGCAGTAGTAGTAGTAGTAGTAGCATCACAATCAACGTCGTCATCATCGTAATTTTCGGGGCTAGTTCCAAGAGAACGGTGGCATACATTGGTGATCGTATGCGTTACCAGCAACAACTCAGCTAGCGTTTTTAACTTCTATCATCATCTTCATCACCTTTATTATTATTATTGTTATTATTATTATTATTATCATCATCATCTTTATTATTATTATTGTTTTTATTATTATTATTGTTTTTATTATTATTATTATTATTATTATTATTATTATTATTATTATTATTATTATTATTATTATCATCATCGTCATCATCGTCGTCATGAACAAAACAGCAATAACAACAAAGCCAGAGCCATAATATACCATTATAAACGCATGTACATTTAATTTCTTTCCTAGTCCTCATATCTCTGACTCTCTCTCTCTCTCTCTCTCTCTCTCTCTCTCTCTTTTTCTCTCTCTCGTTATTCATTTTCTTCTTTCTTTCTTTCTAAGTCTACCTATCTTATTCTCTCTTCTTCTACATTTTGTTCTTACGGTTTCAGTAGTTTTTTTTACATTTTCCTCATAAATCATTTTTCAATTTTCATAGCTACACTATTCGTAGCTACATTTTTTGTAGCTATGCTTTTCATAGCTCACTTCAATCTCTCTCTATTTTTATTTTTATTGCTCTCTCTCTCTCTCTTTCTTGTTCTCCATCATTTTACTTGATTCTTTATACCATCTTTCTGTCCTTCTCTTCATTTGGGCTGTTTCCTCCGGTGAGAATTCTGTATATAAATTTTCGTGTTATTTCTATTTTTGTATCTCCCTCCCTCTCTCTCTCTCTTTCTCTCTCTTTTTTTTCTCTCTCTCTCTCTTTTTTCCTTTTTTTTATTTTTTCTAAAAATACACGCACACACACATACAAATAGAAACGCAGACGCAGACACACAGAGACATACCTCTATCTAGAGCGCATGCAAACGCATTTATTGTCATTTCATCCTGTCATTATCTTCACACAACTTATGTGAATGGTAGATGTATGTTGTTCTTTCTTTCTCTCTGTCTTTTCTTTTTCTCTCTTTCTCTCTCTCTGTCTCTCTGTTTTTCTCTCTTTGTTTTTATTTCCAAATTTACAAACATTTTTTCATTCGTTCGTCCGCAAAAAAGTTGGATTTTTCCAACCAGCATATCTTCTGCTACTAACAACATCATTATCGTCGTCAGCAGTGCCACAAAATTTTCTACAAGTACTTTGAACAAATTGTCCGCCGTGACATGATTACTACTTAAAGTAGCAATTACTGAAACTACTACTGCTACTACTACTACTACTGCAGCTACTACTACTACTACTACTACTACTACTACTGCTATTACTGCAGCTACTACTACTACTGCTGCTACTACTACTACTACTTCTGCGGCTGATGCAGCTGACGGTGACGTCATATGGTTGTTTACTTAGGAGATGGACTCACGTGATCATTAATCTTGTGAAATATTAAAACGCGAAATGCGCTCCTGAAGCTCTATATTTGTCACTTTGGCGGGTTTTATTATTGTTATTGTTGTTGTTGTTGCTATTTTTATTGTTATTATTGTTATTGCTGTTCATGTTATTTTTTTTTTCGGTTTATCTTTTCCCTCCCAGTTATTAAATACACATTGTTGCATTCTTTCAAATAAACAAACACATAAACAACATATACACAATCAAATATATACAAACGTACACATACATACGTACATACATATACACGTATATACATACAAAAATACACATATACAAACACGCATATACAAAAAGATACAAAATACAAAGAGCGCATTTCATTGTATTCAGCTAATTTTTTCCTATAATGCGTTAATGAATACAATGGCCTTGATTAGGTAGGGCCCTGTTAAATGATGTCTATTACATTTAAACGTTTGTCTTTTCTTTATCTTGCAGATAAAAGCATACATACATACATACATACATACATACATACATACATACATACATACATACATACATACATACATACATACATACATACATACATACATACATACATAAACACATACATATATATATATATATTAATTAGTACAAATTCTTTTTAGTACCAAGTTTATTAATTTTATTTCTCTTTCCTTTACAATTTTCCGTCCTATTGTTCCAACTGTTTCATCATTTTTTGCACAGAATATTTGATGAATCTCCAAATGAATTGTGAATCCAACACACGCACACGCACACACGTACACATATATACACACACACACATACACGTAATAACACAATACCCGATTCATACAGAAATACGCACTGATGTTTTTAATGTTAGGTTATTAAATTGTTTTGCTCTCGTAATCAACTTGAAAAGTTTAACGACGACGACAACGATGAAGAAGCAGATTTTGTCGCTACTTCTTCTGCTGCTGCTAATAATGTTGTCACTGCCACTGCTGCTGCTGCTGCTGCTGCTGCTGATGATGATGATGAAAAAGATGACGAGGAAGAGAAAGAAGATAGTGACAAGAGCTGTCAGGGAGAGACGAAATTTCATAAGAAATTCTAACGGGACATTTCAAAACCTCCTTCAGCATAATGATCGTTTCAAACTCATCCATCATTCACACCAGGCCATTCTGTTGTTATTATTATTACTATTATTATTATTATTACTATTATTATTATTGTTATTATTATTATTGTTGTCGTTGTTGTGGTTGTTGTGGTCACCATCCTTTCATCTTTAGCATCTGTCCATCTATCATTAATCATAACTAAAGTTCATTTCGTGAACGGACGATATTGCGGAATGTTTTTTTTCTTGCATTTTTTTTCTAAAGTTCTTCCGAGTTTTTTTTTAATTTTTTTGTGTTAGTTTTTCTAAGGTCTTTTGTTTCATCCTTCAATTTTATTAGTATTTGCATGGTGTTGGGTTATTGTGATCATCTGTGGTCATCTGTCATGTTCCATTCGCCACTAATTTGAAGTTCAATTTCGGACAAAATGAAGAGATAAAATGGAAGAATAATGTTGAAGTATTTGCAGCAGCAGTAGTAGCAGCAGCAGCAGCAGCAGTAGTAGTAGCATTAGTAATGGTAGTATTTGCAGCAGCAGCAGTAGAAGTAGCAACAGCAGCAGCAGCAGTAGTAGTAGTAGTAGTAGTAGTAGATGTGGTAGTATTGTAGCAGTTCTTATTGATTTTTTGTTTCTTGTTGTAGTTACACAAAAGAACAGGAATGACTGTTGTCTATACGTCAGTTGGTACTTCAAACGCTTCAAATAAGCGTTTCTTATTGTCTTAGTTCATTTCATTACTCTCTCTCTCTCTCTCTCTTTCTTTTTCTTTTTCTCTCTCTCTTTCTTTTTTATCTTTTCATCTTTTTCATTTTTATTCTATTACATTTTCTACCCCTTTATATCGAAATTCAATCATCCAGTTATCCGGTTATAGAATATTTTTTTCACTCGTTAGAAGAACCTGGACGCTTCTTCATTATTTCGTCTCATCGTCATCGTCGTCGTCCTCACCACCTTCGTTATCACTTCATCATCTCCGTTATTAACATCATTAACATCGCGAAACCATCTTGGAAAAAAAGTTAAATTCTGTAAACACGCACTCCACACGCACACAAACAGATACTCCACACACACGCACGCACGCACAAGCAGCCCACACACACACGACATACAACCACACACACACACGCACACGCTACACAGGTTCCAGAAAACTTCCGTTTTGTGGTGCAGGCCACCTTGAGAGAATTCTACCTAAGCATTGCAGCGGAAAAGGATCAGGAGCAATCCTGGAAGAAGAGCATCTACAAAATCATCGCAAGGATGGATGACGTAGTTCCGGAATACTTCAAATCGCCTAACTGGGTGGAACAGCTGGCCGATCAGTGATGATGATGATGAAGACGACGACGACGATGATGATGGGGTGGCGATATTGTTATGATGATGATCGCGATGATGTTGTAATGATGATGACGATGGTGATGATGATGAAGATAATTTGGAAGGTGATGATGATGATGGTGGCAATTTTGTCATGATGATGATCGCGATGATGTTGTAATGATGATGATGGTGATGATGTTTGTTGACTATGATTGCAAATTGAAAATTTTGATCGGGCATAAACAAACTTAAAAAAACTCTGTAAATAAATTTGGTAGAGAATGCTTAGTAGTAATAGTGCAAGTTACACACACACACACACACACACACACACACACACACACACACACACACACACACTTTTTAAAATATTAAAATGTAAATAAATTACTGATTGTAAAACATTTAACATATGTGTGTTGTTATGTCCTTTCAAATAAGAAAAATATATTATTTTTTTTATTCCAAGTTTATATATAATGTATATAAATGTATATATATATAGATATATCATTTGATATATATCAAATATATATATATTATATATATATTAAAAATATTTGTGTGTGTTTTGTTCATGTATTTTATTATGATGATGGTGTAGATTTTATAAACATTAAAAGGCCGAAAAAATTGTATTTTTAATTGATTGTGTGTTTGTTAAATGTGTGTGTGTGTGTGTGAGAGAGAGAGAGAGAGAAAGAAAGAGAGAATGGGTATACGTGTGTATGTGTGTGTGTCTATTTATTTGTTTCATTGTAAAATGCTTTCAATTCTAATGCGCGTGCAATCATGATCATAACGAAATGAAATAATAATAATAATATAATCATAACAAATAATAAGTGGAATAATAATATTATTAATTAAATGTAAAAAAAGGGTTTTTTTTTGTTTGTTATCAGTATTTTTAAAGGACGTTAATTCTGTTTAACGGCTGTCATGTTATATTTTCTGAAAAGTGTTACAAATAAATAAATTGTGAATAATTTTGGTTGAAGTTAACCATGGCTTGTTTATTTGTCTTTAAATTAAAAATTTGACCTACATATACAGACACGCACACGCACAAACTTACACACACATACACACGCACAGACAGACACACACACACACACACACGAGAACACACAAACACGTACCCTGTATTTCCTAGCATCTACGCCAGCCAAGCGAGGCGAACTTATGTCACTGATCACGTGATAAATGTCCGCGATCGAGAAGAATGCATGTTTGTATGTTTGTATGTATCTTTGTATGTATCTGCATGTACGTATGTATGTGTGTGTGTATGTATCTATATATGTATGTATGTATGTATGTATGTATGTATGTATGTATGTATGTATGTATGTATGTATGTATGTATCTATGTATGTATGTATGTATGTATGTATGTATGTATGTATGTATGTATGTATGTATGTATGTATGTGTTGACTTGAACTGAAACAATCCTTTTTTTCAGCAAAATATGTATGTGTATATGTATGCATGTATTTATGTATGTATGTATATGTATGTATGTGTGTGTATGTGTGTGTATGTGTGTGTATGTAGCTGAATGCAAAAAAACTTTTAAAGAAGCTATCAACAACACAAGAACATGATCAATCCAACAACAATAAAAATGCCAGCTAACAAGATAAAATCGACATAAACTACAACTACTACTACTGCCTGCTACTACCACTATTACTACTACCTACTACTGCTACTACTATTTCCTGCTGCTACTACTGCTACTACTCTTAATAATAATAATAAAAAAATTAGCAATAATAACAAAGACAGCATGTCAAGAAATCACAACAACAAGAAATATGTAAGACATAATAAAGTGATTCATATTATTATTATTATATTATAAAACCACACTAATAATAATAAAATTGTTATCATCGTCATCATCGTCTTCATCATCATCATCATCATTATCATCATCCTCATCATTATCAATAATAAAACAACAACATTCAACAACCCCCAAAACAACAATAACACCAGAATCACTGAATCATAAACCTAACATCCAACGAACGGCTAGGCGACCATCTATGTAGCGACCGTTCGAGCGAGCAGACGACTGCTACCGGAAGTGACGTAATCGATCTTTTGATCACGTGACAGACGATCGTCTCGTTTCCGGTGAGATTCAAACGAGATTCAGCGAGGCGACTCCGAAGATAAAGAACGCGCTATCTGTTTCCGTTGTGCCGTTGTTCTGCAGCTACTACTACTACTGCTGCTGCTACTACAGCTGCTGCTACTACTACAGCTGCTGCTACTACTACAGCTACTGCTGCTGCTGCTGTTGCTGCTACTTCTACCACTACTTTTGTTGTTTGTTGCTACTCGCGATGATGCAGATAATGATGTTAATGTTGATTGGCTTATGATAATGTTGATAAGAAAATTTCATTATAGTTATTTTCAATTGCGAAGACAACAACAATATCAGTATCATCATTACCGCCATCATCATTATTATCATCACATCAACAACAACACATCGTCATCATCATCATTATTATCATCATCACATCAATAAAAACACATCATCGTCATCAAATCATCATTACAACAACAACAACAACAAATTTCTCTAAAACAACAACAACAAATTCCTCTGCAACAACTACTACTCCATCCTCATACGAAACACGACTACAATAACGACATCTCATAGTGTGGAGATTAACTTTTAAACCTTCCATTATTCCCGGCGCACTTAAAACAACAACAGCAACAACAACAACAACATCAGCAGCAACAACAACAACAACAACTTCTACAACAACAATAATAATAGCAACAACAACAACAATAATAATAGCAACAAAATCAGCAACAACAACTACTACAACAGCAACACTAATAACAATAATAATAATTGCAACAACAACAATAATAACACCAACAACAACAAAATATCTCTACTCTTGTATTCTTCTCAACGAATGCTGACATGAGGTTTTATTAATATAGGTCGTTTGAACAAATTGCGATCTAAAGCTATTAAGATTATTCAAAACACCACTACTACCACTACTTCTACTGTTGCTACTACTACTACCACTTCTACTACTTCTACTACTGCTGCGGCTGCTGCTGCTGCTGCTGCTACAACCACAAGTACTACAACCGCAATAATACAAGTGGAGATGACCGAACGATATTATCAAATACATCAATTGTAATGTTAATGAAAAATATTTCAAGAACGTCAACAACAACAACAACAACAACAGCAACATCAACAACAACATCAACAACAACATCAACAACAACAACATCGGCATCATCGATTACCGAAAGAGCAAGATCTCATCTCGACGAACATGATTCTTATGAAATTGCTAGGCGGAAAGACAACGTATGTTTGTCTGTTTGTATGCTTGTTTGTGTGTATGTATGTGTGTTTGTTTGTATGTGTGTGGATGTATGTATGTATGTATGTATGTGTGTGTGTGTGTGTGTGTGTGTGTGTGTGTGTTCAAAATTGCAACCATAATCGTACTGCTACTACTACTTTTTTACTACTAACAATGAAACAACGACGAACGTTACTATAATACTGCCACACTACTACTACTGCTGCTACTGCTGCTGCTACATGCTACTACTACTGCTGCTACTACTACTGTTGCTACTGTTGCTGCTACTACTACTACCACTGCTACTGCTACTATTACTACTACTAATAATATATATATTAAAAATAATACAGAATATAGCAGTGAATACAATAAGAATACTAATCAAGACCAGCATCACCAACCAAATGCAATTGCCATCTTAGCCAGCTGACGCAAGAATTTGAATTTTATGTGGGTCAAACTCTCGCGGGGATAATTAGGTCACAGTGAGGTCAAATAAAAGAGTTCAAGGTCAAATAAATAGTTCGGGGTCAAAACTGGCTGTAAAAGGTATCTTGGGAGCTATAAATAAATCGAAAGATCTGAGTGTTGAAGATTAAGTAGGAAGGTTTGTATGTAATGTTAACGTCATCGTCGTCGTCATCACCATCATCATCATCAGTATCAGCAGTGGCAGCAGCAGTAGCATTCTTTTTATCATCATCATCATCATTACATCTTTGTGATCATCATTTTTTAAAGTTTATTTTAAGCGCTGTCCACAGCCATCAATATAATAACATAATATTATACAATATTTAATGTACCATCATCATCATCATCATCATCGTCGTCGTCATCCTCGTATCATTAATCACAATTCGTTACACACGCGTTCACTCGAGCCGAACCGATTTAAAAAAAATAATAAGAATAATAATAAAAAGGAGCAAATGCAATAGTACCAATAATAATAATAACAACAACAACAATAACAACAACAAAACTAACGATTAAAAGTGAACGAGAAAAATTATAAAATCAATGACTCGTGATGGAGTAAGATGGTTTCAGCTGATAGCAACAACAAATTCACATACACACGTTGTTGTTGTTGTAGCACAAACAGTGGTGGTAGTAAGTGTAGTACCAGTAGCAGCAGCAACAGCAGTAGTAGTAATAAAGTAGCAGTAGTGGAAGCTGTAGTAGCTTTCTTAGCTGTTATTTTTTTGGCGTTGTCATAACAGTAACTTTATTTTGCCAACTAAAACAATAAAAGCAGAAACTCAAACAACATTAGCAACAACATAAAAAGCATCAACAACAACAACAACAGCAACCTCAACAACAACATCAACGTCATCAACAACAACACCAACAACTACAATATCAGCAACAACATCATCAAAAACAACAACATCAACATCTGAAGAAACGCCGTTATTCTGTAGTCGATATGCTTGGATGGTTTGGAGATTGCTAGTCACCAGACAGGTATAAATTATTGTATTATCGCTATACGCCGCTCCTCTTTCTATGTTTTGCCCAGTTTTTTGTATCTATGTTTTTCTGTATTATTTTGAATCTGTAGTAAATTTGTTTCCTTGTATCTATGGTTTTATTTCTATCATTCTTGCTGCTTTTAACTACTGTATTATCACTAGTTTACTGTTTCCCTATCTATGTTTTTGCCCGGTTTGTTGTATCTATGTTTTCGTAGTGTTATGTATCTATGTTTTTGAAGTTCAACTCGATTATCGCCTCTTCACTGTTTTTCTCTGTTTTGATTTGTTCCATGTGTATGTCTTTTTGTATCATTTCGTAATTCACTGCTGTTTATTTAATACGACCACACACACACGCACACACATACTCACATCAACACACACACACACACATATATATATATATATATATATATATGTGTGTGTGTGTGTGTGTGTGTGTGTGTGTGTGTGTGTGTGTATGTGTGTGTGTAAAAAACTGACACTTAATTAGTTTTCCGTTATTTGGAGAAGGTAGAGGAAAAAATGTGATTCTGTTTCGTTTCGTTTTGTTTCGAAAATGAATGAATTTTCATTTGTTCGTTAGTTCGTTCGTTCGTTTGTTCGTTTGTTAGTTCGTTCGTTTTTTCGTTCGTTAATTCCTTATGAACATAAATCCAAAAGAAAGTATGAAATCGTTTCAATTAACTTTTAATCAGTTTTATCGCGACCTCTCCTACTCAATTCAACGGCGCTTTCCCATGTAACTTTTAAAATTTACATCCATCGCTCGTAAGAATTATATAAATAAATAATAATAATTATAAATAATAATAATTATTATAAAAGTTTTAATATTATTATTATTATTAATAAACACATATATAGTAAAACAGACAAACAAACAGGTATGAACAGTCAACAGATAGACATATCAGCAGACAAACATACAAACAAACACGCAGACAGACTATAAAACAAACATGCATACAGACGTACATGCAATGAGGCAAACAGACAGACATAGTAATATACATACATATAAATACAGACAAAGAAAGAGATAAAGATAGAGAGAGAGAGAGAGAGAGAGAGAGAGAGAGAGAGAGAGAGAGAGAGAGAGAGAGAGAGAAGAATAGGAGCTTGTATAATTGAAGTTTTATCTATCATCTCCTATCAGCAGCAGCAACCGACTACTTCAACGTGCGCGTTTTCGTAATTTGAGAGCTGTTGTTGCCGTTTCGTTCGTTCATTCATTCGTTCATTCATTTGTTCATTCATTCGTTCATTCATTCCTCTATTTATTCAATCACTCATTCGTTCATTCATTTACTCATTCATTTATTCAATTTTTCATTTTGTTGTTGTTTATTATATATTCATTCCTCCATTTATTCTTTTGAGTATTCTTTTTGTTATTTTTTTCTCCAATCATTCATTCGTTCGTTCGTTCGTTCGTTCGTTCATTCATCCATTCACGTGGTCACTTATTCATCCATTATTTGATAACTCTTCAAGACATTTTTTCATTCATCCATCCATTCATCCATCCATCTCTCCGTTAATTTAATGTCACTGTTTGTTAGCAATGCATTTTTCAACACGTAAACTACCAAATAAATATAAATACACCTCCAAGCAAACAAAAAAAATAAAATAAACAAAAACACGCCGGTGTGCCATTAAGGCGCCATTTTTATGACGTCAGAAATTAGTTTGCGTCACGTGACTGCTCGCCGGAAGTGACGTGTGTGGTTGGCGAAGCGAGAACCGGAAGTGTCGGTGCAATATAAGATTGAGGAATGCTGTTGTTGTGAATGTTGTTGTTGTTGTAGATGTTGTTGTTGTTGTTGTGGATGTTGTTTTTGTTGTTGTTGTTGTTGTTGTTGTTTGATATTTCTCCATAGCGTATTTGCTCTTTTAAATGAAACTTTAACGTTTCAATTTGTTGTTGTTGTGTATTGATGTTTTTTTTTTTCATGTTCTTGATGTCGTTGTTCTATTGCCAATAGATGAAAATCTTCTTCTGTTGTTGAGTCATTTTCTTTCAGAGTTGGTTCATCTTGTTGTTGTTATTTTCTTATGTGTAGAATGTGTGGAAACATCAATACCAATCTGAACAACATCAACATAAACAATAACATTAACAACAAAAACAACAACAATAACAACAACAGCAAAAACAATAACACGATTTTATAATATCACAATTTCAGCAGCCTAATGCTATACATTAAATCTACATCATATATATATATATATATATATATATATATATATATATATATATATATATGGATATATATCAGCGATGTACGTATATATAATGGATTTATTTCCACCATTGGATTTTTTCACTAATCAAACAAAAACGTCTTGGCCAATCAGCGCCCGAGATTTCACTTACGTCACTTTCTTAAGATTTTCTTGACTCCTCCCACCCAAGAAATCGAGCATTTCTGTTTGCTGGCAGTCTTGGTGACGATGATTATGTTAATGATTAAGATATTTTTGCTAATGACACAAATATATATATATATATATATATTTATCTATATATCCATACATCTGGTTATCTATGTATATATATATATATATATATATAGAGAGAGAGAGAGAGAGAAAGAGAGACAGATGGTATGTACATATGTCAGTTCATGAAAACCTAACGAGTGCATTGTAAGAAATTCTTGGTTTGACAAGCTATGGAATAAATTAGTATTTATTGGAAGAAAAATCCAAATATGTAACTCCACAACATTTTGAAAAACACACTTCCAAGACGAATAAAAAGATTTTGTCTATAATTAAATTAATTAATTTCAGGTAAACACACCTAAAATTATCGTCAAGAAAAAGAGGTCGTCCAAAAAAGGCTTGGACTGACAACATCAAAGAAAGACTTCAAAATAAATAACACAAACATCGCTGAAGCTGGGAAAATGACAAAAGATAGAAAAAGAGGAAGGCTCTTTGTGACTAGCTATTGCCGCCCTGGGCTGGCAGACAGATGGTGCTGCTGCTGCTACTGCTGCTGCTGCTACTGCTGCTGCTGCTGCTGATGATGATAATGATGATGATGAAACACACCTATAGTTTAAAAAACTCGATCGATCAAAAATTGTTTTTTTTCCTATTTTGTATGATATTGTTTTAGTGACCACTCAAATTTAGAGGACCATGCTATGAAACGACCCGCATGTCCCCTTACCTTTCAGGGCCTGCCTTTTAAATAACAAGCAACAGCCAACATTACAAAAAAATCTTCAGATGTTTTATATTTGAAAATGGTTTGTATCATCTATACGCACCTGTGACTCGTGAAATTTTATGGTTTTTATATTATGTATTAATTTGTCGTGTAATTTTTATTCTATATCTAATATTTTTTTACCAACGTAAAATGATATTTATGATAAATGTAGGCTGAAAAAATTTGAAAAATAAATGATCAGTTTTGAGCAATTTAATAAGAATAATTTTTAATCAAATCGTTCAGAAATATGAAAAGTGTTGACATGGCATGATGGCTGGGGTTGTACGTAACAGGTCGGTCTCTTCACAAGCCAGACATCTTAAGTATTACGAAAAAATATTAGCCCCACGTACACCTGAAAGATAATTGTCGTCTATAAAAGTTATACGTTTTTAATTATTTCATCAAATTAAACAAAAAAATTTTTAAGGATTTTCATCCAAATTTATTTCTCTAAAAAATTTATCGATGGTAATTTACAGAAGCCAATTAATTTGTGGAGAAGTTCACCGTGAAATTCAACCCACGCGGAACAAATAAATTTCCGATGTGGCAATTATTTTTAACGGTTAAAAACTTTTCGTCGTATAATTATTCTGGTAGGAAAATTTGATTGATAACAAAAAATCGCACGTAGGGGTTGATTTAAGTTCAGAGAAGAATGAAACAACCAACGTATACAAAAAATTTGATGTATAATGCCTTTGTTCATTATAAATACAGAATCTTAATTCTAGTCTAACATTCAATTTTTCTCTCCAAAAAATTTTTAAAATTTGAAAGTCAGAAAGACAAAAATGTGGTTTGGGAAATTTTTAGAAATTTTTTTGTTGTGCTGTATGGTGAAGAGTTCTACAGCAGGCAGCATTCATTCCTCTCAGAGCCCATCGAGTTACTCCACATCTGCAAATCCACTTCCGTCCTCTGAGACCACAGAAATGGATTTCCTGGATGAAGTTCCAGACACAACATCATCTGTGGACGAATCTGAAATCTCCGGATCAACGACTCCAGGTTCCAATCAAATATCTCACACCACTACTTTCAACTTTGCCAAAGCATCCCATTCAACCAGTGCCAATTATGCCCAAGCTTCTCACTCTACTACTGCTAATCCTAGTAAACTTTCAGGGACTACCAATATGATGAACTCCATTCAAAATATTGGTTCTAGCACAAATTCTATTCGATTGTCTCAATCTACTGAGGCAAATTCTGTTCAAATGATTCAGTCTACCAGTGCAAATTCCATCAATAATTTTGGAAGTACCCAGCACCCCTCTCCTGCCCATATCTCTGGTACCACCACACCAAGTCCGATGAATGTCTATGAAAAATCTAAGGTCAGATTAGAAATTATTTTCGTGTTTAATTTTTTGTATAATTAAAAAAGTTGGAGGAGAGTTTACTACAAGCGGTTCGTAACTTGATATTTAAAAGAAGGCGTTTTGTTGAATACTTCAATATAAATCAAATGAAAATGTTTGTTACACTATCGAATGATAAATTATTTTGCATTAGAATTATTTAAAGAGTTTCGGCTACTTGAAAGAGGGGCTTGAGAATGATGAGGTAAGTTTGGAGGATGCAGTCAAAACACTGCAACGATTCGCTGGACTGAAGCAAACAGGTCAAACGACTGCACTCTACACATTTTTTCATGATTATTATCTAAAATAAACAATTGAATAATTTTTTAATGCTAAATTCTTAGAATTATTTTCAATTTTTTATTAAATATTCTAGGCGCTCTTGACGACGCGACTTTGGAGTTGATGAAGGTGTCGAGATGCTCCTTACCAGATATGGAGGCAGGCGATCAGAAAAGCAAACGATTCGAAACAGTTTGTTAGCCACATTTTTCAAACTTTCCAACTCAATTAATGCAACTACGACTACATCTTAAAAATTTATTTCTCATCTAAGCTAAATGGAAAAAATTTAAGTTGAGCTACAAAGTTTTAAACTACCCGAGCAAGGTTTCCGACTTGAGTCACCAGGATGTCGATAGAATCATCGCGGAGAGCTGGAAAGTAAGTTATTCATTTTATTAATTCAATTCAATGAAGAAAAGACTTTGGTTTGATGATTTTAATTGACGAGTTATCAAAATGATGAATTAAAGTTGAATTCATGTGGCTAACAAACAACCGTACAACATCGCCTAGATTTGGTCGGATGCTGCCCCGAAACTTTCATTCCCACTAGCGGGAGCCGAAGAAAAAGCAACGATAAAAATTTCATTCGAGGCAGGCAACCACTCGGACAAATATCGTTTTGACGGAAAAGGTGGGGTTTTGGGACACGGATTTTTCCCAACAACAGGTGTCGTGCACTTTGACGATGACGAACTCTGGAGTAATAACCGCAAAGAAGGTCTGCTCATTAGAATAACATTTTTATTTAAATTTTCCAAAAACATTTTCATACATTTTTATGCTAAAATCCGCTAAAAAAAACACCAACAACCCACAAAATTTGTTCAGGAAAGCAGCTGGCCTGGGTAGCTATTCACGAATTTGGTCACGCTCTTGGTCTGAATCATTCCAATGTGACCTCATCAGTAATGTTTCCGTACTATAAAGGCTACAAAGAAAACATCGAACTTCAGCAGGATGACATTGATGGGATCACAAGTCTCTACCCAAACTGAATTGGTGGAACCACTGAGAAGTGGATCTCATGGTGCTTTTAATAATGAATAGAACGATTAAAATTTTAAAGAAACATTTTAAATGATAGAGAATATAGTTCATTGATTATTTAAAAATTTTGAGTAATTTGAATAAAATCTGTTTGCATTAATTAATTTTTTAAGAATATAAAAATGAGTCGCCAAAAAATCTCTTAAAAATCTATATAAAAAACAATATATAACAAGTTTTTAACATTTACTCTCTCTCCTTTCTCTCTCTCTCTCTCTCTCTCTCTCTCTTTTCATTTTCATCTCTTTTTTTCTCCTTTTCTAGTTTTGAAGAGGATTGAAATACAAGACAAAAAAGATTAACACTGTTGTATTTAAAACAAAAAGCTTTCATATTATATGGCACGAAAAAAAACGATGGCTTTCTGTGTATGAATGTATGTCTATTTTTATTTACGTTACGTATGTATGTGTGTGTGTGTTGTGTGTGTATGTGTGTGTGTGTTGTGTGTGTGTGTGTGCGTGTCGTGTGTGAAATTAATAGTTAATCACCGTTCTATTGTTTAGAAGCATGAAAGAAAATTATGTAAATGAGTTTTTTTTAATTCAATGAAGCCAGATTTGATGATGGTAATGACAATGATGAGAAATATTTAGAAGAGTGAATAAATGAATGAACGAACGAACGAACGAACGAATGAATGAATGAATGAATGAATGAATGAATGAATGAATGAATGAATGAATGAATGAATGAATGAATGAATGAATGAATGAATGAATGAATGAATGAATGAATGAATGAATGAATGAATGAATGAATGAATGAATAAATGAATGAATGAACGAATGAATTAATGAATGAATAAACGAATGAATGAATGAATGAATGGGTGAAGAAATATTGGAATGGATGAATAAAACACGAATAAATGAGTAGAAGAATACATTGAAAATTTAAATAATTTAACAATCCCCATGATATTTCCAATATGAAAAAAGATCATCACATACATTAGGGAACGTCCTGTGAAGAATATTTCAACGTTTTAAACTTCAAATCAAAAAAAAGTTAATCAATTTCAAGACAAACTCAAACAGAAAAAGATCTATTTTTCCAAAATAATAAAATTTTTCAAAACAATCTCTCTCCTCCCATCTGAACCCAACAAAAATTGTTAAACAACTTTCAAGACGAATGCACCGAGTAGGCCAAAAACTGCAAGAATGAATGAAAACTTGATAGCAGGGCCAGCTGAGTAGAACATACTGTTGCAGAGATTTGTGTTACAGAGGCATCTCTGGACGTTTTCATAGTTGGCAAAAATAAATTTCATATCGCAAGGGGCAGATTCGTTGTAGACATTATCACTGCATCCTCTCCATGTTATGTTTCTGTCTGTGTGTGTGTGTGTGTGTGTGTGTGTGTGTGGGAGTTTGTCGGTTGTGTACGTGTGTTTGTCTGCTGTATGTGTGTACGTGTTAATTTGTGAATGTACGTGTATGTGTGAAACTGTACAAATGTGTGGTGTGGTGTGTGCAGTCATGATTACAAGGTAATTAAACGACATATTCGGTTGATTTCTTTAATTTTTCAGTCGGGGCATTATTAAAAACAGCCCAAAAGAACTGAATAGCCATCAAAAAGAGTCAGAACCAAAACATAAAACCAATTTTAAAATCTGAAACTGAAAATCTTGGTATTTAAATTTTTTTTTTAAGTTTCACTTACCAAATACG
Source organism: Helobdella robusta (assembly GCF_000326865.2). Lineage (NCBI taxonomy): Eukaryota > Metazoa > Annelida > Clitellata > Rhynchobdellida > Glossiphoniidae > Helobdella > Helobdella robusta. Next base: position 1,164,603 of record NW_008704349.1, on the reverse strand, counting down.
GCGACACTGTATGTCTTACAAGAAGTTGAACAATTAGTGGTTTCCGTTTTGTTGTCCACAACATTACAAAAGTTGCAATTGTAACAAGTGACAGCACTGGTCAGTTTGACGGTTGTGGTCAGTGCGATAGCCACTAAGCAAATTAGGTTGGTCACTTTTTGGCCGGCCATTTTTGTACTACTTTGTTTTATTTTCTGTTTTAATTGTTTGTTGATTGAATTACGAATCAAACTAACAATCAATTAATCAATCAACCTAGCAACAAATCAATCAAATAGTTTACTTAATCAAGCGACCGGACATGATAAACGCAATATACTAACTCCTGACTGATTTCCCCGAAACAAATTTCAGAGGAAAATTGAGACAAATTATTTTCAATATGTTACTTATTCCACAAGTTAACTCAACAATGCCTCGTATGTTAATGATGAAAATGTTCTGTCAGGCGCTGAGCTTCTGATGATGATGACGACGACGATGATGATGATGATAAATATTGTATTGATTATAACGACGATGATGACGACGACGATGATGACGTCAGAGTGAGTTATTCACTCAATGTATCTATAATCTGCCTCTTGTCTACTTGTTATTCATTTTCACGTCGTCATGCCTCAGAAAATACGTTCAAACCTACACAGACACACGCACACAAACACACACACACATACACGCACACACACACAAAAATTTATTTTACAAAAGGCGCATTTTACTCAATACAATTAGCCAGCGATCCATTGGTCTCGATCCATTGGTCCCTCACTTAGACATTTGTGAGCTCTTATTTGTTGCTTATTCATTCATTTATTTATTCGTTTATTCATTCGTTTGTTAATTCATTTGTTAATTCATTTTTTCGTTTATTTGTTCGTTCGTTTGTTCATTTGTTCATTCATTTGTCCGTTCGTTCACTCATTTGTTAAAAAATCTGAGGAACAGAAATTGAATGAATGAATGAATGAATGAATGAATGAATGAATGAATGAATGAAGGAATGAATGAAGGAATGTACATAATAAGGATGAACGAACGAATGAATGATTAAATAAATAAATAAATAAATAAAAAGATGAATTAATAAACGAATGAATGAAAGAAAGAAAGAATAATGAGAAAATGAAAGAATGAATAAATATACAAGGTTAAATATAAACGAATTGAATGATTTTATTTTAGATCTAAATATCAATTGAAAAATACAAAAATGATACAAAATGATACAAAATGGTACAAAATGATACAAAATGATACAAAGAGATACAAAATGATACAAAATGATATCTTGATATCTAGTTGTACAAAAATGCGAATGTAGCAGCAGTTTACCTGTCTGATCATTCGTCTAACTTGAAGTAAAGATAACTAACTACTGGTTTGTTTGTAATTATAAGCAACACACACAGTTGCATATTATGTATGTATGTATGTACTATATACACACACGTAAAGAATGTTAAAACAACAAAAACGTTTGAATATTGATGATGATAATGTTGTTGTTGTTTGTTTGTTGTTGTTGATATTGTTGCTTTGTTGTTGTTTGTTGTTGTTTTGTTGTTGTTTGTTGTTGATGTTGTTGTTTTGTTGATGTTGCTGTTGTTGTTGTGTTATCTTCATCATCCTCATCGTCATCATCATCATCATCACCTTCGTCATCATCATTGTTATCATCATCGTCGTCTCATCTTAATAATATTGTAATACAGATCAAGCTGATACCAATGTTCTACTTATGTTGGGTATTTTTTTAACTCTGTTTCTCTATGTGTGTGTATGTGAGTGTGTGAGCGTGAATGTGTGTGTGTGCGTGCGTGAAGGTGTGCATGTGTGCGTGTGTTTGTGTGTACACTCATTCGTTCATTCGATTGTTTATTACTTCAATCATTCAACCCCCTACGATTATTCAAATGTCTAATGAAGTAAATTCTTTTACTTTTGAACACACACAAATAGACAAACACACAAACACACACACAAACATACACACATACACCCACCCACACACACACATACAAACACACATACACACAAATAGAGTTAATGTCACCAGTTGATATGACTTTCAATTCTTCATTTCACGAATATTGATGTCATTTCTAATGGTTTTTGGTAAAAGTTGATGTAATCTTGCTCTGATATTGATGTCTAATTGTTGATGGGACACGTTTATGATGGTATCAATGATAAAAATGATACAATGATAAAATTGATACAATGATAGTGATGATGATAATAAGACATTAATTAGTATTGAAATTTTGCCAACAGACAGACAGACAAACAGACAGAAGACAGACAAGCACACTCACTTACATATACACACACATATATATATATTTATTGTATTTGTGTGTGTCTATATTTCGATTCTTACTAAAAAACAAAGAACTCAACTGTATGAAACTTCAATAGATGATTAGATCCTACTGAGTTTTATGCACCTATGGTTTTTGTTATTGTTTACATTGGAAAATCTTGTATTATCGTTGTAGAAAAAATTCATTTTTTTAAAACTAAAACAAAAGACTTATATGAAGCAACAAACTCATACAATGAGATACAATACAATACACTATGCACACACGCATTATGTTCGCTGATTTGGTTTCATTTATCTGTGCTAAGTAATGCAATTTTTATTAATAAAAATATAATTATATTAATTTTCATAGGCATCTTTTTCTCTCACTTTCTCTCTTTCTCTCTCTCTCTCTCTTGTTCTAGATATGTGTATAGTATATATAATATCCATATACATACATTCATGAAGTTTTTTTATTTTATTTAGTAGTTCTTTTTTATAGATAGAAAAAACTGAAAAAGTAATCAGCTGATTGCATTAAAATACAAAACATTATTATTATTACTATTATTATTATTATTATTATTATTATTATTATTAGAAAAAGATGATGAAGCCAGGACCAATGAAAATTTTCTCTAAAGGGCAGAAGTTTTTCCAAGACGTCTTCTCATTCAAAAATGAAGATGGTTTATTTATTATTATTATTATTAATGTTGTTATTATTATTATTGCTATTATAATTATATCATTACGTCGTCGTCGTCGTCACCATCATCATTTTTGTCCTATTTTCATTTTAGGTCTGAATGCTTCGATGAATTTTTCATCCAAAATTTCTAAATGTAAATTGATTGTTGAGATATTTGTAGGATATTTAACAGTTTAACTTGAGAATGTTTGTCAGCTTTGCATATTTGTTACCAGAATGTGTGTTCACCATTATCATCACGTTGTCATCATCTTCGTCATCATCATCACATTATTTCTTCTATGTATAGTTCCGTTATAACATTTAGAGGCTAACAATGTTTTTATTAATCCTGACAAAAATATTATAGATAGAAGACAACATCTGCAAATGCACCAACAAACACACCAGTCGACACAACAGCATAAACAACAACAACATCAACAACAACACGAAAACAACATCAACACAGACTACAGCAAGAACGCATTGCACGACACCAGCCCATCTCCGTCCAAACGTAAATGCCCACAACAACAACAGCCGCAACAACAATACCAACACCAACAATACACCCCACATAAGTCTCAGTTCACTTTTAAATCAGGTCAAAGAATCGAAAACGCAACTGGCCTCCTCAATAAAATTGTTGACCTATTCAACAGAGATGACTTAAGTGACGTTAAAATTATCGTTCGAACCCCAGACGGAGTAGTTAGGCAGTATCCCTCTCATAGGTTAGTGTTAGCTTGCTCTAGTCAGGTCTTTAAAGTCATGTTTACCGGAATCGTTTGGAATGAGGCCACCAAATCTGAAGTCACCCTCTCAGAAGATGTCAAAACTGGTCAAGTTTTTGAGGCTTTTTTGCGATATTTGTATTCTCGAGTTATCTACCTGCAACATCCAACCGTTCTCTATATACTGATGCTGGCTGATAAGTACGATGTGATTGATTTGCAGGTTTGTGCTTGTGTGTGCGTGTGTGTTTGTTGTGTAGAAGTTTTTCTTTTTCTCTGTGTGTCTGTGTGTGTGTGTGTGTGTGTGTGTGTGTGTGTGGGATCGTATGTGCGTTTGTATGTGTATTTGCCGTGTTAAATCAAACAACACACGCGCAAGAATCAAACTGAAAACAGAAAAATTGATTGCAACAATAGAAGGCCTGTACTGAGTATATGATTGAACATTTGGTCTCAACCACACAACTCAACCGATCAACCTCGTGGCTGTCCTACGCTCGACTCGCCAATCACAAAACTCTGGCTCACGATGCTGCTGAATTTATCAGGCTTAACTTCTATAAGGTCGAAATGAATGAATGAATGAGTGCATGCATGGATGAATGAATGAATGAGCAAACAAACGAATGAATGAATGAATGCATGGGCGAACGAATGAATTAAGCAATGAAAGAAAGAATTAAAATATAATGAGAAAATTATGACATTTGTCTACCCCTTAGGTCATAAGTGGACCTGACTTTTTGCATATGGATGCAGATATGTTAATTAGTTTCATCAGCCAATCGGAAATTGTCATTCCGGATGAGTTCATTCTGTATCAGGGGGTGGTCAGATGGTGGTTTAAAAATACTTGTTATTATAATGATGAAGATGATGATGAAGATGATGATGAGGACGACGATAATGACGTCATCGATGATGGTGATAGTAGTGATGTTTTTCGTGGTGGCGATGATGATGATGACGGCGATGAAATGAACAATTTGGAAGATACATCCGCCTATAAAAGTTTCTGGAAGTATTGCAGAAGGAAGTTCACCAATTTGAAGGATGAAAATATCGAGACGGACAACGACGACGACGACGATGATGATGATGAAGGCTGCAGTGATAGTAGCGGTACAAACATCATCAACAACAACATCAACAGTGATAATGAGGATGATGATGATAATAACGATACACATGATGATGATGATGATGGTGATAACGCCAATGATGTTTATAAAAAATGCAACCTTTCCAACAGTCCGAGCCGTCGTGCCTTGGCGGAGGAACCACATCTTCATAATGGCCTCAACAATGTTGATGAAAAAAGAGATTACGATAATGATGTTGAAGAAAATTGTGATAATGATCTTGTTGATGATGATACTGATGATGACGACGTTAATGATGATAGTAGCGATGATTCAGATGACGTCAGCGAGTTGAGAGACATGGCCAGGAAAATATTTTCATGTATCAGATACCCTTTGATGGGTAACGCTCAACTGAAAGCAATATTCATTGACATTTTTAAATTTTATCAGTCGGCCAATTGGAGAATTTCATCTAGTCAATCAGCCAATCACAGAACATCACCCGGTCAATCAGCCAATCACAGAACTTCACCCAGTCAATCAGCCAATCACAGAACTTCACCCACTCAATCAGCCAATCACAGAACTTCACCCACTCAATCAGCCAATCATAAAACTTCATCATTTCAATCAGCCAATCACAAAACGTCAACCAGTCAATCAGCCAATCAGACAACACACATAGGAGTAAATAATATCCCACGAAAGCTAACAGCAATCAATAAGCCGACCAAACAACATTCCAACCGATCAACCAGGCAACGATCTCTCATCAATCATCAACTGAGTGCCAACCGGAAAAAAGTCTCAGCCGCATCAACAAAAACTGCTGCTACGAGTAGAAATGTTAACTTTTTGAAATCAAAATTCTACCGAAAGTGCAAAGCGATGATGAGTGTGCTTGAGAGATATGTGATCCAGGCCTTGCATCTGCAGGATATCGTGAAAAAAAATGTCAATGAAACGACAGGTTGGCTGGCTGGTTGGTTGGTTGCTTGCTTGCTTAGGCTAATTGATTCAGTAAATGGTTATTTTTAAGAGTTAATCTATAAAATTTTTTAATTATTTATTTTCGATCCAGGTTTTTTTTTTCTTGTTGTACATACTTTCATTATAACGCATAATTAATTTCTTCCAATTCTATTTCGTACTTTGATTGGTCGATCAGAGGTCCAATCATATGCGAGGACCTACTTCCAGCGACACCACGTGACACTCCGCAACTACACGAACGATGTTTGGAGCACTAGCTTGGTGGTCGATAAGTTCTCCAGTGTCAACAGGGCAGATGTCAGGTTGGGGCGGTTTGGTTGTGCTGTTGTTGCAGTTTTTCGGATTCATGTTTCTACTTTTTCATTGGATAGCCTATCAACCAATCATCTGTCGAAATAATCAGCTATTTAAAAATCAACTAATCAATCATTTAATCGACCAATCAATCACCCATCAACCAATCAAATTTCAGATCAGTGGTGTTCTCTAGCCCCTCGGATGCCCTCCAACCAGATGAAACCACGCACCACCCCGCTTGGGATTGGACGGGAGAGTTGTACAGTAGAGGAATGGTCTACCAGCCATGCATCATGCTCAATATCTGGACCAAATGGGAACTTCCGGGTAGTTTTTTTTTCTAGTTTCACTTTCGTTTTAGTTTCACTTTCATTTTTTTTTTCAATTTTCGAAGTTTCCTTAATTTTATGATGTCAATTCAAACTCCCATACAATCATCTTCCTCCACCAGGCGACACCTTCAACACAGTCCGCCTGGTCCTGCACAGCAATCAATCACGTGACACCCAGCAGACGAGCAGCAGCGGCGGCGGCGGTTTAAGTGGCCTACAATCGTCTTTTTTCAGTTTCATCAGGTCGGAGAGTTCTAGTCCAGGCAAAGGGAAAAATGGGAAATCCCAAGCTAGGGGTGGTAATAAAAATATTCAGAACGATGATGGCGTCAGCGCTTGCAGCAGCAGCAGCAGGAAACAAAACCCCAACAACAGAAGAGATGTTGAGTTGTGTGTGCTGGTGACGGGAGTGCAAGATAACGTCGAGCATTTCAAGTCATCCGTCAGTAGGCAGTTCTCATTCGATCCAGCCAACGATAGGACGAGGTTCATTAATGACCTAGTACCCTTCTATGTGCTCAACCAGCCGTCGTCTGCGTCGTCACCATATTTGTCTGGCTCGGATGGCAATTCATTTAAGATGACTATTATTATTAAGCCTACGAGATGTTCACTATTTGACGATTGATTTAGTGAACGTGCAAGTGAGTGAATGAATGAATGAATGAGTGAAAGATTAATTGAATAAATGAATGATTAATTGAATAAATGAATTAATGATTAAATGAATGAATGAATGATTGATCAGTTACTCGATTGATCCATCAATTTAAAACACCAAAGTCTATTCCACATTAAATTGACGGCTCGTTTATTTCGCATTATGCATGCAGTTGTCATATCATCACTGTAATTATTACATCACCAACGCTACCATCGCTATTACGTCATTATCATCGTCGTTATGACGTCATTTTCATCGTCGTTATGACTTCATCATCGTCATCGTCATCATAACTTTTTTTCGCCAGATCCCTTGCATGTTTTTAAAAAATCTCCCATTAATTGACTTCAATTGTAATTAATTAACTAATTAATTATTAATTTTCTTTTTAGAATTCATCGATTTATAAATAAATAAATTACTTTTTTATTTTTTATTTTAACTCGAAAAATAAAAATCTGAGAAAAAAAAAAATTTCAGTGTGATTAATTAATTCTACGTTTCTCCTTTACAATAGACAGAAAAAAACTAATTAACGTCTCTCTCTCTCTCTCTCTCTCTCTCTCTCTCTGTGTGTGTGTGTGTGTCTGTGTTTTTCTATGTAAATCATAGAATGTTTAAAAGTGGAAACTGAGAGGTAATATAAAACGTCATCATTATCATCATCGCATTTTCATCATCATTATCGTGGATAATACAAAGGCACACAAATAACTTATTCATTCATTCATTCCCTCATTCATTCATTTCCTCATTCATCCATCCATTCATTTTCATATGACGATAGAGTTGTTTGATATATTGATATGGATCGTAGGTAATTATGTATGTTATGTTATATTATTAGATGTACAATATGTATGTGTGTATTTGTATGTGTGTTTAGTGTGTATGTGTGTGTGCTTGCGTGCGTGAATGTATGTCTATGTGTTCGTCTGTCTGTCTGTTTGTATGACTGATATGGAATATAATAAGAAGGAGAAAATAAAAGACACGAAATTGATGTATACAAGGCATCATGTGGAATGATAATAACAAGGTATGAAATTACCATGTTACGAACAATAATCAATCAATCAATCAATCAATCAATCAATCAATCAATCAATCAATCAATCAATCAATCGTTGAATGAATTAATAAATAAATGAATTATTCATTCATTCAATCATTCATTATTCAATCAATCATTCATTCCGTCAGTTCATATTGCAATCAACCTAAATAGCAATCAGTCAATCGACCGACCAGCCAACCAACCAATTACAAAACTCTAATCCAGTTTAGTTTTAGCGAATAAAAAAAATGGAATGATAGCATTATGAGGATATACGGTACGATGAAAATTGAAAGTGACACTAAAATAAGGTACGGATGAAATAGTCACAAAATGCCAGCAATTTAACTGGTACTTATTTATGATATAATCAAATGCGGCTTTAACAATGAAGAGGTATTGGAATAATAATTATCGCTAAACTGTCTTTTAAAAACCAAATGAGATTAAGGATGGGAATGTAGATGACATTATAAGGGATATAATCTCTCAACCAACCAACCATCCAATCATCAATCAATCAAATAAACAACTAACCAACCAACCAATCATTCAAGTAATCGAATAAACGAATGCAATATGCAACGAATGCATTTGAATTTATATATTCAAGACATTAACAAAGAACAAAAAATTAAAATACGTAATATAATTAAAATGTGATATATATATATATATATATATATATATATATATATATATATATATCACATATAAAGACATAACTTACCCTACAAAACAAATCAAAGAGTAAGCCAATCAACCAACCAACCAACCAATCAACTAATCAAGTTTCTAACTAAACAATCTATAATACATACACATAAATATCTATATCATATACATATATAACACACACACACACACACACACATATATATATATATAATATACCTATATAACACCACGAAAATGACGTCATCATGTACAAGTTAAGACACAACGGAATGCATAGAAAGATGAATGATATAAAAACTTGTGTATGTATGTACGTATGTATGTACGAATGTATGTATGTACGTACGTACGTATGTATGTATGTATGTGTGTGTGTGTGTGTGTGTGTGTGTGTGTGTGTGTAATAATTAAAGCAATAACTGCATTAAAAACTTCACTAAAAGGCCATATGTACGAAATAAAACATCGCGATATGTTTGCATATCTTTTGGATGTATATACATTGTATGTGTGTGTGTGTATGTGTGTGTGTGTACGCGCGCGCGCGTGTGTGTGTCTGTGTTTGTTTGTATAAAACAGAAAGGAGAAAAATGAAATAAAATCGAATTTGTTTAAATTTATTTATCAAATAAAATAAAATAAAATATTCCAATGGTAATAAATCGTGAGATGAAATTTGTAGATTCAAGAAATTTTATAACGCTCAATATCATCATCTTCATTTGTCATCATCATCATCATCGTCGTTACTAATAACAATATATTATCTATCACAATCATCATTAAATCATCACCACCATCATCATCATCATCGTCACATCATTAAATCATCATCATCATCATCATCTTGTTTCTCATCAATTAATAACACGTGGTCTATATAATCGTCATCGTCATCATCATTATCGGTGGTAATAGTAGTAGCAGCAGCAGTAGTAGTAGTAGTAGCAGCAGCAGTAATGGTAGTAGTGGTAGTAGCAGTAGAAGTAGCAATAGTATCGTCTATCAACATTTTATGGAAACCCCCACCATCATCTTTAAACCACGCTTCCCGAAATTATACACCCATTGGTTTCGAATTAAATAAGTGTTGGTGTTGTTTGAAAGGATAATGATGAAAAAAGATTATTATTATTATTATTATTATTATAATATTCATATCATCCGTCGCGTCCATAACAAAGAGAGCAATTTCATTCATTGAGATGAACGTCATTAAACTGACCACCACCACCATCATCATCATCAATGACTTAATTACCAAGAGGAGTTTCAGAATCTTTGGTTGTGGATAAGTTAATCACGTGATGACGATTGTCATAATGGACGTCGTCGTCACCTATTTCAGTTTCTTTGTTCTGAGAAAAGTTATCGCCAGCGTCATCATCATCAGGAGCAGCATCTTGACTTTTAGCAACCTCGTTCACAAAGTAGTCGATCAGGCGTTCGTGTTCGTTATCATCTTTATAATTTTCCCCGCATCCGCTTTCTGTTTCTCTACTTCCGCTTTCGGTTTCATCCTCTTCCTCCTCTTCTTCTTCCGGATGCTGTGGTCCGCCGTGTCTGCGTCTATGCCTCATCATGCTGTGTTTCAGGGTGAACCGGGCAGAGCAAAGGTCACATTCGAATGGTCGTTCACCTGTTCGTTTGTTTGTTCGTTCGTTCGTTTGATCGTTTGTTTGTTGTTGCTGTTTACGTTGTTATTCATAAAAAATAATTTAACACCAACATCAAACAACACCAAATACCGCACCAACGACAACAACAACAAGAAACAAACAGACGAACATACATACAAACAAACGAACGACTAACAAACGAACACGAACTGACCTGTATGTGACCTCATGTGCCTCCTTAAGTCCTGCAACGACCAAAACCTCTTGGGGCAGAAGGTGCAGAAGACCTTGCGCTGAGCGTAATCGCCCTCGGGTCGAAGGTCAATGTCAAGGCCGCCGGGATTTGTTATCTTTCTGGCTGTAATTAAATGATTAACTATCACAATTGAGATATCTTATGTTGATAATATTCTCACTGTATCGCTACTATCATAAAAAATGTATACAAACATGCTCGGATACAATGATGCATACAATGATACAATGATGCATACAATGATACAAAAATACAAAGGTACAGAACGAAAATACAAGGATACCAAAACACACTGATACAAAGATACAATGATACAATGATATACAAAGATACAAAACCCCAACCCTGTATATTTCCGCTGAGCATATCTTCAACGAGCTGGTCCATGAACATGGAGTATCCATTGATATCATCTGATATCTTGTTCTTCTCTTTCAAACACGTGAAATCAGTTGGGTGGCACGTGACCTGTTTGTTTGTTCGTTCGTTCGTTCGTTCGTTCGTTCGTTCATTCATTTATTCGTTCATTCATTTATTCGTTCAATCATTCATTCACCCATTCTTTCATTCAATTTTTTATTAATTCATTTCTTCATTCTTTTGCTTATTCATTCAGTAATAGTCAACCAATCAATCAATTAACCAACCAAACGACCAATCAATCATCCAATCAATCAATCAACCAACCAACCAATCAATCAACCAACCAACCAATCCATCAATCAATCAACCAACCAATCAACCAATCATCCAATCCATCAATCATTCAACCAACCAATCAACCAATCAACCAACAACCAACCAATCAACCAATCAATCATCCAATCCATCAATCAACCAACCAACCTTATGAAGAAGACTATCGATCCTATGTTGGTAGGAGGCGTCACAGAGGTAGCATTTGTATGGCAGGTCGATGTTGTGTTCTTTCAGATGGCGCAATAGAACCTTGCGACACTTAAATTCCAGTCCACACTTCCAACAAGCTGAATGAATGAATGAATGAATGGATGGATGAATGAATGAATGACAAAATGAATGAATGAATGAATGACAAAATAAATGAATGAATAAATGAATTAATGAATGAATAACCGATTGAGTGAATTAGCGTTAAACGAATGAAAGAATAGATAAATAATGATTATATTGGTTGAATGGACAAATGAGTGTTGAATCAATAAATGAGCGAATGAACGAATGAATAAATGAATAAATAAATGAATGAATAAATGAATGAATAAATGAATGAATGAATAAATGAATGAATGAACGAATGAATGAATAAATACCCGTTATCTTATCAACGTTATAGTTATCCTTCTCTGGATTTTTAACTGCAGTTAATGTTGACGAGGTCCCAGTTAGTTGCTGCTGTTGTTGGTGGTGTTGTTGCTGCTGCTGAAGCATTGATGCCATAGAGGATAGTTGATGTTGTTGTTGATGTTGTTGTTGTCGTTGATGTTGCCGTTTTAACTGCTGTAGTTGTAGAAAAACTTCTAAATCCAGCAGATTTTGTTGTTGCTGCTTTGCTGAGTTCTGCCTTTTATTATTGCTATTATTATTATTGTTGTTGTTATTGTTGTTTACTTTATTAATATTATTATTGTTATTATTATTATTGTTGTTGTTGTTGCTATGGACACCCATTACATTCCCATTGTCATTATCATCTGCGGAGTTATGTTTATGTACGTTTGTTGATTGACTAACCATTATTATTATTATTATTATTATTATTATTATTATTTATTAATATTATTTATTAATATTATTTATTATCATTTATTGAAATTATTATAATAATAGTTAATAATAATAATAATAATAATAATAATAATAATAATAATAAAAAGATAACCATTCTCATCCGTATCATCATCATCGTCGTCATCATTTTTATTATTATTATTATTATTGTTGTTGTTGTTGTTGTTGTTGTTGTTGTTTTTGTTGGGGTTGTCCTCTTCGTCGTCGTCGTCGTCATCCTTATTGTCGTTCATCTGTCCCAGGTCCTGATGTATAATTATAAAATAGATGAATGAGTGAGTGAATGAATGAGTGACTGAATGAATGAATGAGTGAATGAATAAATGAATGAGTGAATGAATGAATGAGTGAATGAATAAATGAATGAGTGAATGAATGAATGAATGAATGAATAAGTGAATGAATGAATGAGTAAATGAGTGAGTGAGTAAATGTATGAATAAATGAATGAATGAATGATTGATTGAACGAACGAACAAACGAATGAATGAACAAACAAACGAACGAAGGAACGAACGAATTAATCAATCAACAAGCAAACAAACTAATAAACAAATGAACGGATTTCAACAGAAAATAACATGGACGAATAAATTATTATAAACATAATTAACTATAATTAATTTTAATTATGTTATTGCAACAGCAGAAAACGCACTTCGTACTGCGGCTGAATGACGACAGGATCCACTGCTGGCTGTATGTCTGGATGGACCGCATTAAAGTGCTCCATCAACTTCTCTGCATGAATGAATGAGTGAATGAGTGAATGAGTGAATGAGTGAATGAATGAGTGAGTGAGTGAGTGAGTGAGTGAATGAATGAATGAATGAATGAATGAATGAATGAATAAATAAATGATGAATGTACGACTGAATGAATGAATTAATTAATGAATGATGAATAAATGAATGAATAAACGAATTAATGATGAATGAATAAATGACTGGATGAATGAATGAATAAGTGAGTGAGTGAATAAACGAACGAATGTTTAAGCGAACAAAGTGACCATCATCATCTTCATCCTAAACGATAATCAACCTGATGAGTCAAACGAAGTGAAGAGGCAGTGATAGCAGCTAAAAAGTTCTTTGGTCATGATTGACGATGACGACGCGGTAGGAAATGACGACGAAGATGACGTCATCGTCACTCTCTGCACTTCACTCATCTCATTCTCACGTCCAAAATGGCCGAAAAATTGTTTGCAATCCGAATCCGCATTATTATTAAGATGATGACGACGATGATAATTTGAAGAAGCAATCGCACTGGAGTATAACCGGCCATCATCATCATCATCGTCGTCGTCTTCGTCATCATCATCGTCGTCATCGTTATCAGGATCGTCGTCACCATCATCGTCACCATCTTCGGCGACATTCTGGCAGTGGTGCTTCCTTAGCATGTGACGACCTCTGTTGGACTTCGTCGAAAATCCAACATCGCATATGTCACACGTGTACGGCTTTTCGCCTACTCGAATGTATGAATGAATGAATGAATGAGTGAATGGATGAATGATTGGATGGATGATTGGATGAATGAATGATTGGATGGATGATTGAAAATTTAGATAAACGAAGGAAAGAATGGATGGATGAATGAGGCAATCAATCTATAACTTGCTCCAACAACATATCCGATCAAACAACCAATCACTCAACCAACCAACCAATCAACAGACTAACCAATCAACAAACTAACCAACCAACCAATCAATCAACCAAACAACCAGCCAGCCAACCAACCACTATGTGTGAGAAGATGCCTACCCAATGAACTAGCCCACGGAAAGGTTCTGGGACAGTAACAGCACATGAGTTTATGCGGCGAGTCCGAATACGAACTTCTCTTGGAGATCTTTCTCCTCGACGAACCACCGCCACTTGGAAAGCCATCCTCGCTACTGCAACTACTATTATCGTCGTCATTCTCTGTCGTAGGGTTATCAATATCGTTGTTGTTGCTACTACTGTTACTGTTGCTGTTGTTGTTGCTGTTTTTGAGATTTCTGTTGGCGGAATTTCTGTTACGCGTTTTGTTTTCGCGGTTGTTGTTTTTGTTGCTGTTGTTGTCTTGAGGTACCTGGAACAGCCTGAGGATTTCATTGCTCGGTGAATTGGCTAGCAGTGAAGCAACCAGGACAGGCGGCAAAGTTGATAGAAAGTTTCGCGATGGTAGAAAAGATGAGGATGGTGATGAGGAGGAAGATGAGAATGACGGTGGAAGCGCTGCAATAGTTGACTGAGAAGACACCGTTGTTACTATGTTGTTGTTGTTGTGGTCGGTTTTTGATATGCTGCTTTTGGGGTTTTTGTTGTTGTTGCTGTTGTTGTTGTTGCTGTTGTCGCTGTTGATGTTGTTGCTGTTGTTGCGGAAGTTGCGGTCGCTGCTTGCGTCATCAAACGATGCCCTGAGATGATGAAATCTTACTTGTGGCGACGATGATACTGCTGCCGACGACGACGACGAAGATGATGACATTTTTAAGTTGTTGCTGTAGTTGATGCCACCAACATTATTATTATTGTTGTTGTTGTTGCTGCTGTTGTTGTTGCTGTTGTTGTTGCTGTTGTTGTTGCTGTTGTTGTTGCTGTTGTTGTTGCTGCTGCAGCTGTTGTTGTTGTTGACGATGACGCCATCAGAAGATGCATTCGTTGAGTTTTGTTGTTGGTTTCCGTGCGAGATTAAATGGAAGTGCAACTGTTGCGAATGGAGAAAATTATCATGCATCAAATTATTTAACAAATAAATAACTCACGCTAAAAATCGCGAAACCATGCGCGAACACAAATATCAAAACAAAGTGATGGAGTGTGTGAATGAATGAATGAATGAATGAATGATTGAATGAATGATGAACGACTGGACGAACGAACGAGCAAACGAACGAACGTAGAATCCTAGGATATTGGATTGGATATCAGAGACATCAGAAGACAGATCAGGTAGATGTCAGGAGGTCAGCATAGACAGACAACATAAACAGACATAAATAAACATAAATATAAACAAAGAAAATAAATTAACGTAAACAAAAAAAAATCATTGTAAAAATTAGGTACTTTAATGAAATTAAATTAAAATGTAAACGAAAAATTAAAAAAAAAATTATATACAACTCAAAAAAACTTGAAAAGAAAAAACTATACATAACTCCAAAAAACTTGAAAAAAAACTATATTCAACTCAAAAAAAATTGAAAAAAAAACAAAAAAAAAAACGCGGGAAACCTTGGTGGGTTGTTTGAAAATGGCACCACACTGTGGGCAATGGTACCTATCGGTTCTGCTATTGTAATGAGCTTCAAAGAGGCGAGAAGGTGGTAATAGTAATGATTGCGACGACGACGACAATGGTGGTGGTGGTTTGAGTGATGGTGCGTCCAGTAAAATTATAGGCTGTGATGGTTTTGTGGCGGTTGGTGTTGATGATGATTGTTGGGCGGATGGTTTGAGAATGGATGTGGCGTTATTTGAGTGTAGAAGTGATTTGAGGTTTTTTATAAATACATCTTTGCTGCTGTTGTTGTTGCTTGTGTTGTTGTTTGTGTTGTTGCTTGTGTTGTTGTGTTGTTTGGATGATTTTAGGATAGATTTCATGGATCTTAAATGTTGTTGTTGCTGTTGTAGTTTGTTTATTAGAAATGGATTAGTGCTGTTGATGTTTTTGTTTAACAACGACATATTACTTGACGATTGCTGTTGTTGCAGTTGTTGTTGATGTTGTTGCTGCTGCTGTTGAAAATGCTGTTGTAGAAGTAGTAGCTGTTGAAGAGCGGATTTGTTACTCTGTAAATCGCTCATTCCAGAACCAAAAATAGTGTTGTAATTGTTGGTGTTGTTGTAGTTGATGTTGTTGTTGATGTTGTTCGATTTAGCCTTACCTACAGTCAAGTCAATCGGTTGGTCTGAGTTTGCTGACGATGATTTCAAACTGAAATCCAGTGGCTGGTCGTAGTTGTCGTCGTCAGCATTATCCTCATTGTTAACGCTATCGTCATTGAAGCCGTTGTTGTCGCTACTGCTGAATTTGTGATTGAGATTAAAATTGATGTTGTTGCTGTTGTTGATGATGATGTTGTTGTTGTTGCTGATGTTATATTTGTTGAGAATTTGCACTAGGAGTTGTTTCTGGTGTTGGCTAATACCAATTTTAGTGTCCTGGTTGAGTTTGTTCATGTTGTTGTTGTTGTTGTTGTTGTTGCGCATGTTGCCGACAACATTTCTGTCAACAATCGGATAGCCAACAACAGCATTACTCTCTAGCTTTATATTTCCTGCCTTAGTTTCACAGACATCAACTACGACACTGCAGTCTCCATCAGCGTTTTTGTTGTTGCTGCTGCTGCTACAGCTGCTACTGATGTTGCGCGTGTAGTTGCGACCGTTGCCGTTGTTGTTGTTGAGTTTTTTTTGCGCTTCTAAGAGGTCGTAGTTGATTTTCATGTTGGTCTCGAAGGGAGGCAGAATGAGGGGGTGTTGCTTCTGGATGTGGCGCAGGCAGTTGGCCTTCGTGGAAAACCCTATCTTGCAGACCTGGTTGGTTGTTGGTTGGTTGTTGTTAGTTGGTTGGATGTGTTGTTGTTGGTTGTTGTTAGTGGTAGAGGTAAAATTATTGGCGGTGATTCGGTCATTCTATCAATCGATCGATCATTCTATCAATCAGTCGGTCAGTTTGTCCGTCAATCGTCAACCAGTCAATCGTCTATTTAACTAGTAAGTCAATTAACCAATCAACCAATCAATCAATCAATCAATCAATCAAACAAACAATCAATTAATCAAACATTAACCAAGCGCTTTAAGCAAACAACCTTGCAAGAGTAAGGCTTGTGTTGGCAGCTCGTCTGAGATCTTAGGTGGTGCTTCAAGGCTCGCTCGATTTTGAAGTCCTCGCCGCAGTATTTGCAGATGGTGTTATTATTATTATTATTATTATTATTAAAACTATTATTTAAATTATTATTAATGTTGTTTTTCTTATTGTTGTCGTTATTGAAGATGTTATTAATGTTATCATCAACGGTATTGATGTTATTATCATACGTGCTAGTGCTATCATTGTTGTTGTTACTATTGTTGTTGTGGTGGTGGCTGTTGTTGTTGTTATTGTTACTGTTGTTGCTTTTGATGTAAATCCGAGTGTTCTTCTCGATATCATCTTTTACTAGCATCGCGTGCTTTTTCCTGTTGTCAAAAAGATAACGAAGACGACGATGATGACAGATGTGGTGGTAATGATAATGACAAAAATGACACGACAACAAAACCAACAACCACAGCAGCCACAACAACAGCCACAACAACCGCAGCTACAACAACTACAACAATAAGAGAAAAACCAACTTCAGATGTCGCTCGCAGTTAGCTTTCGTAGTGAACCACTGGCTGCAGAGTGCGCAGCTAAAATGCTTTTCGACTGGTAGAAATCTTGAAGACGATGTTGAAGTTGCTGCTGCTGCTGCTGCTGTAGCCACTGACGTTAACGACGATGAAGTTATGTCAGAATCTTGATTGTCGTCGCGACCGTTATCATTGAGACTGTTGTCTACTTTGCAGTTGTTGTTCGCGTTGCTATCGGTTATCATCAAATCAAGAGGTTCTTCATTTTCAGCGTTTGCCTGGTGAACGAGTTTTAAAAAATTATTTTCTGGCTTGTTTTTTAATATAGTAATGTAAATCGTTTCCGTATATTCATTCATTGAGCAATCATTCATTCGTTCTGTCATTAATTAATTAATTAATTAATTCATTCATTTCTTCAATCATTCATTCATCCATCCACCCATCCAACTAACTATTTCTCGGGGTACGTAATTCAGCCCAAGTGCCAGCATAAAGACCTTCTGATTCATTAAATCTCTCGAATCTTCACTTCTAATTTTATTATTATTACTATTATTATTATTATTAATACTATTAATATTACTACAACTAATATTATTATTATTACAAATATTATTTTTATTGTTGTTGTTGTTATCATTGTTGTTGTTGTTTTTGTTGTTGTTGCTGCCACTAATGTAATTATTTGCGTTATTGTTATTATTGTTAGGACATAGGACTCTCTTTCCTCCACTATTGATATTGCAGCTGTTGACATTTTTATTGCTGTTGTTGTTGTTATAATTTTTATTATTGCTGCTTCTGTGGTTATCATTATTATTGGTGTGGTCAGCAGCAGCTGTAGCAGCTGTAGCAGCAGCTGTAGCAGCAGTTGAAACCAAACTGATGAGTTTGGTCTTCTTCTTAGGCGGTTTATAGATAACACCATCTTTGAGGAATCTGTGGTCGAAACCTCCAACCAATTCAAATGAAGAGTAGGACGATGAAGTAGAAGCAGCTGCTGCTGCTGCTGCTGCTGTCGGCTGATGGTGGCGCTTCAAATTTACTTGCTGATGTTGTTTGTTGATATCAGAATCTGCATAAGAACAGTTGAGCGAATCGCCGTTCATATCGCCACCGTTGTTTTTGTTGCTGTTGATGAAGTTCTGCTGCTGCTGCTGTAGCTGCTGCTGCTGCTGCAATCGTTGCTGCTCCTCCTTGGCGTGAATCCGCATGTGCCTGTGCATGTTGCCGTTGGTGGTGAAGGCGTGGAAGCATATGCGGCACTGAAAGGGACGTTCGCCTGTCGTTGGATGGCGTGGAAATTTCAACTAACAACGTCAACCACCTTCCATCAGTATTAACATTCAAACAACGACAACAACAACAACGACAACAACTTAGCACACATTGGTCTAATAAAGATACAACCCACAACACAACACAAACAAACAAACGGATACTACAAACAACCACGGCCCTTACTAACCAGAATGAACGAGCATATGCCTGTCCAACGAGCTCATACTGCTCAATATTTTCCCGCAAATTTTGCAGCAATTAACCAGACTACCAGCACCACTAGCACCGCTACTGTTGTTGCTACCAGAGCCACCAGCACCGCAGATATTTTTACTGCTGCTACCACCAGTGTCCCCGCTGTCGCTAAAACTACTGTTGCTATTGTTGTTGATGCTGTTTGGTGGACTAGAGTGTTGCTGATGTTGTTGTGGCTGTGGGGGTGTGTTGTGGGATCGAATGTGTTTGGTGAACTCGCGATCTGTCGCCATAGAGTCGCCGCAAATCGGACATCTGAAGTTCGTGCGGCCGCTGTCGTCTGGCATTGGAAATATCTGCCGACAGGTTTTTGAGGACTATATTTAATTAAAAATTATGAATAAATTTTAATAATTAATAATAATTAATACCTCTAATTTTTTTTTAATCGTAATAATAATAATAATAACCCTATCTGTCAATAATCAATTGATTGATTGATTGATATTTAATTAAAAATTATGAATAAATTGTAATAAATCACGATAATTATTACTCTAATTTTGTTTTAATCGTAATAATAATAACCCTATCTGTCCTTCTTCTAGATTTTGGCAGAGAATTTTTGGGATGTTGTAGAGGAGTGGAAAAGCTGGCATTCAACTGCTGCTGGCCGTCGCCCGATACATTTCCAGGCGATGATAAACCCGATGACGGAAGAGACGTGAATAGATCACGTGATTCGCGTTTCATACTGTTGTTGTTGTTGTTGCTGCTGCTGCTACTGTTGTTGTTGTTGGTGGTGCTGCTGCTGTTGTTGTTGTTCCTATTGCTACTGTTGTTCATGCTGTTGTTGAATGCACTTACTGCACTGTTCATGAGGTAGCTATTGGCTACGCTGTTTGGATCGTAAAAGTTGTGGACTCCATCGCTGGTGTTGTGGCTGCTGGTCCTCTCGCTGACATTGCCATTGTCAGCGCTGCTGTTGAGGGCTGGTCTCGCCGAAGAGTTGACGGACAAGTTTAGTAAACTGTTGTCATCATCGTCCTCATCATCGCCGTCATCAAAGTTGCTGTTGTTGTTGCTGTTGTTGTTGTTGCTGTTGTTGTTGTTGCTGTTGTTATTGTTGCTGTTGTTGCTGCTGTTGTTGTTGTTGTTGGCGTTAATTACGCTGATGTAAGAAGAGGAAGAGGCATTTCCCCGAAAGGAACTAGACGGTATGAGTGTCATGTTTCTGTCACCGCAACTTTCTACGTTATTGTTGCGGTCACTCAATTCGGACGAACGTGAAGACGTCATTGCTGTTGGTGGTTGTAATTGCTGCTGCAAAAGAAGCGGCGACAACAACGATGACGGCTGTGGCTGTGGCGGTGATGGAGATGATGACGTAGATTCATTTATTACAAGTCTGCCATTGCAATCGTCAAAATCATCTGTGTCGACGTCCATCGCGTCGTAAAAACTTTGCTGCTGTTGCTGCTGCTGCAGCTGCTGCTGCTGGTTTTCGTCGTCAATTGCTGCCGACAGACTGACAGTACCATCATCTGTATCAGACGTTTTAGGATGTTGTTGAAGTTGCTCTGGTGGAAAATCGCTAGACATGTTGATGTCTTCTTCACAGTAAGCCAGATCGACTGAATGTTGAGACAAGGACGTTGTTGTGGGGTTAAATTTTATAGGATAAGAATTGGATGAAATAATGATGATGGTGAAGATGACGGTGAAGAAGATGATGAAGAAGATGGTGAAGAAGATGGTGAAGAAGATGGTGAAGAAGATGATGAAGAAGATGATGAAGAAGACGATGATGAAGAAGAAGATGATAATGTGCCAGGAATATTGTGTTCAAAATTTTAACGAAAATTATAGAAAAAGAAATGAAAATGACGTTATGAGAGTCCAGTATAAAACTTTTAACTTTTTATTAATTTCATCATCGTCTTCGTCATCATCATCGTCTTCGTCATCATCGTCCTTATCTATCATTGACATCATCTTCATCATCTTCATACTGATGGCAGAAAAACATCACCGCAAACTCTCAGTTGCCTGGCGACAGCCGACAACAACATCATCGTCTTGTCGATAGCGGCTGCAACAACAACAACAATAAAAACAACAATAAAAACAACAATAACATTAATAATAATAATAATAATAATAATAATAATAATAATAGCATTAACGTCTTCTTCATCTTCACCATCGTCATCACTTTCACCACCATCATTCTTATAATAATAGCATCATCAACATTAACAAACGAATAAAATCGAAAGCCAATAACAATAGTAACATCAATTAAGACAACAAGAGCAACAACAACAACAACAACATCAGCAACAACAACAACAAAATTAATTGCCAGGCAATACTTCCTACTCAAGAGCGGAGAGCCTTCCTTTACTTGTTCACCATCATTCTCACCACAACGATGAAGAAGAAGATGATGGAAATGATGATGAAGATGATGATGAGGATGAAGATGACAAGGATGATGATTATAATGATATCATCAGGTCATATCACTATCTATCTGAATATAGTTATCCTCGTCAACATTGGTATTAGTCATACTAGAGCAAAGCTATTCAAAATAATGTGAGAAAAACAATAAAATAAAGAGAGAGAGAGAGAGGAAAAAAAAGAAGAAAAAGAGAGCGAGGAAGAGAAAGAGAGACAAAAAGAGAAAGAGAGAGAGAAACATTAAAACACAAATAAAAAAAGAACGTAAAACCAAAAAATAAACAAAATCGGAAGTGGGGATAGGAAGGAAAAATGAAAAAAAAAAATCCACGTACGTAATGAATGTACGGATGGAGCAAATAGAAACAAAAGATGCAATTTTATGTACATACACAGGCTAGCATGTCTGTTTCGGCACACACATACACACACACACACATACACACACACACATACATACATACATACACACACATAATTACTTACACACGTACAAGCGAACATACACACGTACAAATAAACATACATACATTTGTGCACTCATCTAACTATACGATAAATAATAGATGTGTATGTGCAGCATCCATAAACGTGTTGCGACCTGTACAAACACACACACACACACAGACAGACATAGATACAAACACACACACACACACACATACACACATATACATACAAAAATATTAATGTATGACGCAGGTAGCCACAAACTTATAAGAAAATATTTTTTTTTATAAATGATAAATGAAAAACGGGATGAGAACCAAAGAGATAAAAATAAGAAAAAAAGAGTAAGAAGAAGAGAAATAGGAGAGAGAGAGAGAGAGCAAGAGAGAGAGAAAGAGAGAGAGAGAGAGACAGGTGAAATCAATGGAGCATAACAAAGGTAGCAGAGCGGAGGTATTCTGTTCTGTGTGATGCACATGAGAACCATGCATGGAGCTATTCCATCATTGGATGATGATGCACAAGCGTGTGAGCTTGCGTGTGCGTGTACTCGTGTATACGTGTGTGTGTACGTGTGTGTGTGTGTATGCGTGTTTCGTGCAGCGTGTGCGTGAGTGATATGTATGTGTGTATGTATAATGATGTATAAGTATAATAAACTTAATGTGTGTATGTTTACTTGTATGTATCTATACTTATGTATATTTGTGTGTGGCTGTGTGTGTGTATGAGATGCAGCGGTATTTGCTTAATAGAGTTTGTATATGTATGCAAAAAGAATACACGCACACACGCACACAGCAGGCACACACGCACACAGCAGGCACACACGCACACAGCAGGCACGCACGCACGCACATGCGGAGAAAGAACATGGCATCTATTGCAAGCATGCAACAAAAAGAAAAAGTTGGCGGGGAAACAATTGAGAATGATGAAGATGATGAAGAGGAAGAAGGATGATGATGATGATGATGGATGATGATGGGG
>NW_008704349.1:1132584-1140084 GCF_000326865.2 Helobdella robusta | reverse complement strand
AGTAAAAATGATGACGATGATGATGAGTCGCAGAGGTAAAGATATTTAATTGATACCTCAATGGTATCAATTAAATATCCTTATATCTTTACACAAACAGATACACATACATACATACATACATACACACAAATACATACATACACACATACATACATACACACATACATACATACATACATACATACATACAAAACCATATATACACATGCTTACGTTGTCCTCTAACATTTTAAACGAATAATACAGTTGGCTTTGATTGGATGGAATGATGACGTGTTAACAAACATACACACACACACACACACACACACACACACACACACACACACACACACACACATACATACAATCATATCTACAAACACCAACTCAACACACGCACCATTATATACACACACAGTCACACACACACACGCACACACATACAAACATTAAAAAGCACAAAAAAGAAGCGGAATGAATGAACGAACAAATAAAAAAATGAACGAACGAACAAGCGAACGGAAGAATGAAAGAATGACGAACGAGCAAACGAAAGAATGAATGAGTGGAGGAATGAAAGTAGTACAGGTGCAAAGGCGATTATTTTTCGGCTGACTGAGAGACGATAAAAATTATAATGAATGTGATGATGCGAGTTGGATGGATGGATGGATGGATGGATGAGTTAATAAAGAAATAGATGAAAGAACAAATGAATGAAGAGATAAACGAATGAATAGACGGATGGATGGATGGCTAGATGGATGGATTGATAAATTATTGATAAAGTTACACTAGATTTAATGCGAATATGGATGAGAATGAATAAATAATAGATAACCTGGTGGCCAAACAAATTTGATAGATGGATGAATGAATAAATGAACGAATGAATGAATGAACGAATTAATGAATGAATGAATGAATGAATGAATGAATGAATGAATGAATGATGAATGAATGAATGAATGAATGAATGAATGAATGAATGAATGAATGAATGAATGAATGAATGAATTAGAGGTCACCATCATCGTCGTCGTTAGCATCACCAGCATCAGCTGGAGATTATGGACGATGACGTCATTCGGTTACGTAATCAAATGAAATGCTAACGAACGAAGTTAATGACGACTTTACGAATGGATGGAGATGAATGAATAGATAAGTAAAGGAATGAATGAATAAATGAAATATTGATTGCCGAAACCGAAACGTAGTGACATCTTAGAGAAACAACCGAGCAGCAAAATCACCACACACGCGCAAGGAAAACATCCAAAATTGCTACACAGACACGCGCGCACACACGCACAAACAAACAATCACACGTGCATTAGCAAAGCAAAGTTTGCGAGCCAATCCTAAGCCGACCTGCTTGTGCTCAGTGAAAAACTTTACAGTTGCATACATGTATGTTTATGTATGGGCTGAACTCTGGACAATATGTAATATGACCAATCGATTTATTAGTCTTCATCAACTTAAATTCAAATTTTTCCATTCCTCTTAGAAAATTTTTATCAACAAAATGTAGTCTTTCAAAATTGGAAACAATAATTCTAGTAGCAGACATTTTATCAAAATTATTTCAAATAGATCTATTTCAACGTTAAACTGTCATCGTCAATGAATTATTTATTGATTTAGAATTATTTTTTTTTAATTTTCACTCATTTATTTGGTAAATAAGAAAATCACCAGGAGATCTAAAAGAAAAATAACAACATTATTAAAGGTATATACAGATAAATTCAAAAGCATTTATGTAAGAAGTATGTTTGTATGTATGTATGCCTGTATGCGTGTATGTACGTGCGGTTTTGAATAATAATTAGATAGAAATTTTATTCATATTACAGAGTCTGCAATTATCCTGCTTATGAGTATAAGATGTCTTCTTCTCTCATTTCTCTCTCTCTCTCTCTCTTTCTCCCTCTCTCTCTCTCTCTCTCTCTACACACACACACACACACACACACACACAAACAAACAAACAAACACAAATTCAAACAAACACAAACACAGGCATATTAATTATGCGTACGTGAATATACATGAAGATTACTTAGGTACATACATTTCCAAACGAGACAACATACACACATATACAAATCATACAATCATACATACAAACATCCCAATACATACATACATACATACATACATAACATGCATACATACATGCACGCACGCACGCACACACAACAAGGCATATGTAAGCATTAAGGACTTCACTGAATTGGTGACGTGATAGAGATGAGAGCTGTGAGTATGTGTGTGTATGTGTGTATGTGTGTGTGTGTGTGCGAATATGTGTGTGTGCGAGTATGTGTGTGTGTGATATTCAAGTATCATATCATCGTGATCTGCTGCCTGTAACAACTAACAGGCAAATAGTAGAGAGAGATAGAAAGAGAGATAAAAAGAGAAAGAGAGAGAGAGAGAAAGAGAGAGAAAAAGAAAGAGATAGATAGATTGTTTCTTTGAGAACTTTTCATAAATTCAAGATGACAAAATAATTAGTGTTATCAATACTATCGCCTAATATGACGACGGTGAGGATGATGATAGTACAATAAGTTATGATAATGATGATGACGGTGATAACAATAAAATGGTGATTTAATGACGGTGAAGACGGTAAGATGATGATGGTGGTGGTGATGATGGTAAGAATGAGATGAAGATGATGATGGTGAAGATGATGATGGCGAAATAACGCTGCCGAGTGTGCCATGGATGAATTAATTATACAGAAGTTTGGAAATAATTTACATACACATACACACATACATACAATCATGCACATACAACACATACATACATACACAAACATATATAAGCACATATGTAAATATATTTATATGTGCATTACAATATACATATTTGTATAATTTATAAGTTTGATGAGTTTTACGATGCAAGGTGTGTGTGTGTGTGAGTGCGTGCGTGCATGCTTGTATATGTGCGTGTATAAGTGTGTGTGTGCGAGTATGTTTGCGCGTGCGTGAATAATTGTGAACGTGTTGTTGAATGAGAAGCTGATTTCGGCTGTTGATGAGGATGATGTTGACGATGATGGTAAGGATGATGACATTGATGATGTAAATGTTTGAAATTTTGAGCGTGTGTGCGTACATATGTGTGTGTCTGTGTGTGTGTGTCTGTGTGCGTGTCTGTGTGTGTGTTTGTGTGTGTAATCGAATTAAGTATACACAACATATGACCAAAATGTCATTTAAATGTTTTGATCAGCGGTTAGTTTAATTATTTCAATCCAGAAAAAATATAAAAATTCTGGCGAATGAAAGAATGAATAAACGAACAAATAAATGAATGAACGAACAAACGAATGAACGAACGAATGAAAGCAAACACTTGTCATGAAATAGTTAATGATGGAGCGAACGCCTGGATGAATTAATGATTGGATTTGTAGGACAAACAATAAACATATTGAATTATCATCAAGCAGATGGATAAATTAGAAAAAAAAATGATTGAAAGACCGGAAAAATAAATAAAAAATCGAATGAATGAATGAATAAACGAACGAACGAATATACAAATGCACACACGCACACACATCGCAGTATCATGTTTACATTTTGTATTAAGCATCAATTGAATTTTGCTTCCTAATTAGCATTTTTAGCATCATTATCAATTCAACTCATCTCCATCACGTGATCATCTTCATCACGTGATCATCATCATCATCATCGTCACTCATGATTAATTAGAAGCAGCAACATCATCATCATTATTTTTATCATTCATTTCAGCAATATCTTATAAAGGTAAAATTAAAAATTTTAGCTCAGTTTTAACAGGACAATTAGAAACATATACAATGAAGGAAAGAAAGAAAGAGGGTAAAAAGAGAGAGAGAGAGACAGGAAAAAGAGAAAGAGAGAGAGAGAGAGAGAGAGAGAGAGGCGAAACATCACAGACAAAATCACACAAACAACATCCCAACGGCCAATAAGAATTCGATGTTAATACGTCGTATATGCGTAGGTATTCTATTGTGCGTGCGTGCATGTTTGTGTGCGTGTGTGTGTCTATTTCTATAGTACCATATTTACAAAATATATATACAAACATACATATACAAATATACAATATATGCAAGCATATATATACAAATACACAATATATACAAATATACAATATTCAAACATACAATATTCAAACATACAATATTCAAACATACAATATTCAAACATATAATATTCAGACGTACAATACATACAAACGCAGGTATACAAAAATGCAATACATACACCCACACATACAAAACAATGTTAGACTGTCAGATGACCGAACTAATAGGGTAGAGATGGGCTATATGTAATACACAATGAAATAGAAGCATATGCAGATGCCATCTAACTAAACGTAATGATAAAGTTTTGACAAAAATCATACGGTCACTTCTAAATTAAGGACATATTTATAGCGAAACAAAAATGCATAATAAATATCATTAATATAATTATAATATAATTAAATAATTATTTAAGCGATTTATAAAATTGTTTATGCACTAGGCTTAAAAGTGACGTTGTATATTCATATTCATTACGATGCATTTGCTTTTAGATTTACGATCATCAATCATCCTAACATCATATGTGCTAACACTCCAAAATATGATTACAATGGTGGAAATATCATCATTGTAGATATCATTCTAATAGAAAACATAAAATAAAATCAATCCAAGAGAGAGAGAGAAGAAACGAGTAAAAATGTAAACAACCCAAAATACCTGTCAGACGAGCAGCTCTTGAATTCTGAAAGTTTCAGCAAATTCGATCTTCGAGGAAACTGAACTTATTCGTATTAAGTAGAACAGCCTGAATTGAACGTCACTAGGCGAAGAACGTGAAACAATTCGTACTCGAGAATACGCAAATAAGTACACTTCGATATTTCGTAGACATACAAACTTCGATATTACGTAGACATATAACCCTTTGATATTACTTAGACATACAAACTTCGATATTACGTAGACATATAACACTTTGATATTACTTAGACATACAAACTTCGATATTACGTAGACATATAACACTTCGATATAACTTAGACATACAAACTTCTATGAACGGAGATGTTACAGCCTCGCCATCCAACTTATATATATACATACAGACACACATTGCATCATGAGACACACGAGCACACGAGCATACTAACATTCATCCAATGACAGGACAGACTCTCGTTTTGAGTGTATGTGTATATCATGTGTATGTGTATGTGTGTATATGTGTATATGACATTCAGCATCTATGTATATATATATATACATATATATAGTTCTTAATTACAGTATGTATATATATATATATATATATATATATATATATATATATATGTATGTGTGTATTTATGTATTTACATGTTTAATGTGTCATATATAGAAATGTTTATTTAGTCACATGCACAGAATGCGCGCGCACACACACGCAAGCATGCGATTGTAACCCACTTATCCACACGCACACGCACACACACACGCACGTACTTGCATACACGCACATTCACCTGTCTCATCTTCAGTTGGTCAACCGTAGAAGAAGACAACTGGAGGAGAAAATGTTTTTGCATATTGCTGCTGCTGCTACTTTAACAACCACGTTCAAAAATTCCTAGCTAAGAAAGCGAAAGAAAAAGAAAGAGAGAGAGAGAGAGAGAGAGAGGCATATATTTGATACACAAATAGAGAGAAATAGAGAAAAAAGGATAGAGAAAGAGAGAAAGGATAGAGAGAGAGAGAGAGAGAGAGAGAGATGGAGAAAACGCGAAAGCAAGAAAGATAGAAGCAGATGGAGAGAGAGAAAATATAAGAGAAAGAGAGAGAGAGAGAAAGAGTGACAAAGAGAAAAAAATAAAACAAAGAGACAGACAGAGAGAGGGAAAAAGAGGTAAAGAGAGAAAAAAAGAGAGAAAGAAAGAAAGAGAGAAAGTGAGAGAGAGAGATGATGTTATAATGTAATATTAATATTTACTAGATGGCTTATACGTGCCCAAGAACGCAAGGAGTAAAACGGGTTCCCGACGGTATCAATAACAATAATAATAACAATAATAATAATAACAAAAACAATAGTTACATCAACAACAACAACTAACGAACTTCAAAACAACCACCATCTATTCTATTGCAAACAACAACAACACAAACATTGATTGAATCCAAAAGCCAAACTAAACGCGACATAAATAATCGTTTAAACAACAACATCAGCAACAACAAAAACATCAACAACAACATCATCATTAACAAAAACATCATCAACAACGACAATATCAGCAACAACAACATCATCAACAGCATCAACAACAACAACAGCAGCAGCACAACCGCAACCAACGTCAACAACAACAACAACCTTAGCACACTACTAGTACACTACACATACATGCACCCAAAACAATGGCAGCTACTTTCATTGTGATTGGCTGCCTGGCTGGTTGGCTGGTCGGATGCTCTCAGAGCAAATGCATGCGAAAGAATCTGCATACATATGTGCACGTACGTATGTATATATCGTTTCGTTTCGTTTCGTTGTGTATATGTGTGAATAAATGTATGTGTATGTATGTTTGTATGTGTATGTGAATATACGCGTGTGTGTGTGGGTATGTGTGAAATTTCATACGTCATTCATACTTGATAAGTTACTCGATAGCATGAATGGGCTCTTAATTTTCGTATGGTGTACATGTGCGTATACACTACACACACACATACATTACATACAATACAATCAATCATATACAATGATATAAAATACAACGAAAACGACATGTAAACGACTCTCTCTCTTTCTATCTCTCTTTCTCTCTCTCTCTCTCTCTCTCTCTCTCTCTCTCTCTCTCTGTGTAGTTTGTGTGAGTGTGCGTATGTGCAAAAATAATCACATACACAGCAACCCTCTTAAAGAATTAGAAGCAGGATGAAGATTGGGAATGACACGTCCTATACATGAACATTTATATATGAAAATACACAAAGCTTCCGCCTATGACAGCAAAGAATAAAGGGAAAATTATGCCTGTGCGCAAATGCGCGTGCGTGTATGTGTGTGTGCGTATGCTTATGTGTGTGTGTGTATATGCTTATGTGTGTGTGTGTATGCTTATATGTGTGTGTATGCTTATGTGTGTGTGTGTGTATGCTTATGTGTGTGTGTGTATGCTTATGTGTGTGTGTTTGTGTGGTGCGTGTGTGTGTTGTGGAACGTATGTTAGTATGTATGTTTGTGTGTTTGTAGAGGTTTCTATGTATTTAAAGTTGTATGTGTGTTTGTATTTGTGTGTGTATTTCAATGGGAGCTCGCATGAGTTTGCTTGATATTATTGGAGTAAATTATGTGATGTTAAATTTCTTACAATTAAACTTCATGCCTGGAAGATAAGGAATAATAATCACCACTCTAATCATCATTATGACGTCATCATCATCATTATCAATGACATCATTAACATCGGAAC
>NW_008704349.1:1126819-1131733 GCF_000326865.2 Helobdella robusta | reverse complement strand
GGAGATGCGAATGTTCATACAGAAGGGTTAATGATTAATTTGCCCAAGGCTATCGTGAATAAAAAGATTTTAATTACGATCATCGTCATTGTTATCACAAAATCATTAACATCATCATCATCGTCATCATCATCGCCATCACCAACGACGTTTCTGAACTCATTCTCAATTTCAACATCTTCTTCTCTTGTCATCATCGCCATCTTCATCGTCATCGTCAAACATCATGGTCACCAAAATCTAATCACCATCATGTGTATATATATATATACGTGATGTGATATATATATATATACGTACATATACATATATATATATATATATATATATATATATATATATATAATACATGCACCGTCCAAACGATGCCAGCCCACATACATAGTCAAATTGAACTCAAAAGTTAAAAATAGAGGCGATACACATTCACACACACACACGCACGCACGCACACATACACACATAGACACATACGTACATACACACACAAACGTACATTCACACATGTACTTACACACACACACCCACACACCACACACACACACACACACACATAAGAATAGCACTTATACTAAGAAGAGTCCTTCAATTAAATTGTACCAAAAACTTAGTCACGTTAAAACTGATAAATAAACAACTAAATAAATAAACAAATAAATAAATAAACAAATGAATTAATAAATTAATTAATTAGATAATTAATTAACTAGAATAACACACAAAAAATGCCTGAAATAATAAGGATGATGATAGTTAAGTTGAAAAATGTTTATGTGTGTGCGTGTGTGCGAGAGAGAGTGAGTGAAAGAAAAAGAGAGAGTGTGTAAAAAAGAGAGAGAGTGTGTAAGTGTGTGTTGCGATGATGAAGATGATGAAGATGATGCCAAAACACACAGCATACCGCACGACAAACGCAAAAGCAGCTTGCTTCTTACTTACCTATGTGACAAACATTTCTATCAGACGGGCTGTGTGCAAGTGTGCGTGCGTATGCGTGTGTGTGAATGTATATATATATATATATATATATATATATATATATATATATATATATATGTGTGTGTGTGTGTGTGTGTGTGTGTAAATGGTGTGTGTGTGTGTGCATTTACATACATACGACATAGAAGAATGAAGCAATCTTTCTCTCGGTGTGCTGGCATCTGAACAATGCGAAGTGAATCGCTCTGTGAATGCATGCATGCATGCATGCATGCAGGTACGTACGTACGTGTGTATGTATATAGGTATGAATGTATGTATGTATGGATGTATGTATGTATTTATGTATGTATGAATGTACATATGTATGTTTATATGTAATGTATGTATCTACATCTTTGCGAGTTTATGATTCGCGGTTATATCATTCCTGAAAAAATATCATTCCTGAAAAAATTACGTGTAGAGCCTTTACATGAAAGAGAAAGATAGAAACGCACACAAACAAATACACAGACAGACAAACAAACAATCAGAGAATGGGAAAAAAACAACATCAGAAAAGTTTTGCAGAGGTCATCAGTCATGTGTGACCAGCCAACCAATCAACCGACCGACCAATCGACCAACCAACCGACCAACCAGCCAACCAACCAACCAACCAACCTATCAATCGACCAACCAACCAACCGACCAACCGACCAATCAATCAATCAACCAATCAATCAACCAACCAACCAACCAAATAACCAACCAGTCATCTAGCTAGAGCATTGGCATTGCAATACATGCTGCTGACAAACTTGTAGAGATAGGTGGGTAGGTAGGTAGGTAGGTAGGTAGGTAGGTAGAGGACAAAAGATGTGACGATGTGATTTTGTGTCGGTGCGTGTTTACCTCAATATACATTCGTAAACTTAAAGACGAAAAAAATGAAGAAGCATGAAAATAAGTTTCTGTGGATATAAGGATATACTCTTACATATAAAACATCTTTTGTTATCTCATACATGCATTGTTGTACATACATACATACATACATACATACATACATACATACATACATACATACATACATACATACATACATACATACATACATACATACATACATACATACATACATACATACATACATACATACATACATACATACATACATACATACATACATACATACATACATACATACATACATACATGCTGTACACATAAGTACCGGTACATAAGTACATGTGTACATACATCTACATGTGTACGTGCTACCTGCTTTAGATGTTTGTCAAGCTTGATGGCTTCTAATTATATATACATATAAAAAACATACATACGTACGTACATACATACATACACACATACATACATACATACATACATACATACATACATACATACATACATACATACATACAAATGTATGCATATATGCATACAAACACATAGTACAGATGATAGAGAGCAGCAAAATTTCGAAGTTGTCAGTTGAACAAAAGCAACAGCGTAAAGCTTCAATGAGATGGATGACTAAAGGCATTCATTCACATCCTCTCTCTCTCTCTCTCTCTCTCTTTTTCTCTCTCTCTCTCTTTCTCTCCTTCTATCTTTCTTTTTCTCTATCTCTCTCTTTCTATGATCAAAAAATCCCTCTTTTTCAGTTCAACTTCATTATATTCTTCCTTCCTGCCTTCCTTTCTTTCATTCTCTCTCTTTTCTATCCTCTCTCTCTTTCTCTCTCTGGCTCCTACATCTAGCGCCTCACATGATCTCTCCTTTGCAATTCAGCAGAGATGACAACAGCAGCAACAACAACAACAACGACAACAACAACGATAATAAAGTAGGTACCCTCTTCCTTTCAACCTCCATATCTCACCTTAAGTTTTGTTTGAACACGTGATGTTGATCGTGATGATGACGGCGATGACGATGATGATGATGACAACGATGATGATGAATGAATAAAGGAAGGAAGGAAGGAAGGAAGAAACAAGTGAAACAAAAAATTGATGAATAAATGAACCAACAAACGATAAGCGAGAGAACTTGAACGATGAACGTGTAAGAAAGTAAGTAGCGAAAGATAGAAATAGAGAGAGAGAAAAAGAGATGAAGAAAGAAAGAGTGAGAATAAAGAGAGAGATGGAACAAGCAAGCGAGAGAGCTTGCCAACTCTCTAAGCAAACAACGAAACAATTTCAAGATCACATAGAGATGGGTTTTATGCTGCTAAAGACGATGATGATGATGACGACGACGATGATGAAGATGATGGCGACGATGATGATGGTGGCGGTCACGATTTTGATGATGATGATGACGATGATGATGATGATGACGATGATGATGATGATGACGATTACAAAATGAAAAATAACTTTTTAAAACAGTTAATGTCATAAAAACTAACGACTCGTTTCTGAGTCAACCGCTGATGACCATGATTAATAGGCAGAAACCAACATTTGGGTTTTTCTTGACGAAATAAATATTTAAGGCGACAATGAAGACGACTACGATGATAATAGAGTAAACAAAGTAGACGGTGTCAATGTAATGATAACGAATCACAAATCCAATAACGAAAGATTTTCAAATCGAAGAGAATTCCAATCACAAATTTACCGGACTAAAACATCACCAAAATATTTCAAATAATTTATTCATAAAAGACACACACACAGACACACACACATAAATACACACACACACACAGACATACACACACACACACAGATACACACAAACATTTATAGACGCGCACACACGCACGCACACACACACACATTCATTCGTAGTGCTTGTGTACCTGTGTGAAGCCATTTGCAAAGATAACAGAGGGCAAAGGTTCTGGATGAGAGTAATCATCATCATCATCATCGTCGTCGTCATCGTCACCATCATTCATCAGTTATCATCATTGTAACAAATTATTAAATGTTAATGATTGCTAAAATAGTTATCATCTGATATCATATCATAATGAATATGATCTCTTGATGAGGTGATATCATGATAGTAGGCAAGATGATGAAAATGATGATGATGACATTTATGTTTTAATAGTAGTAGAACTAGTAGTGGTAGTAGTAGTAGTAGTGGTAGTATTAGTAGTAGTGGTAGTAGTGGTGATAGTAGTAGTGGTAGTAGTAGTAGTAGTAGTAATAATAAAATGATTGTGATGATGTCATGAGATGATGATGATTAGGAGAATGATGATAAACTTAAAGATGACACTTGAGAAAAAATTGAGAAGATCATCTTGAAGAAGAAATGACATTACATCAGGCACAAATCTGATAAAGTTCAATTATTGAGAATTTCATTTTAGTCATTACCATCATTATAATTAACTAATTACCTAATAAATTAATTATAATTAACAAACAAATACAAATATATATAATACACATATAAATAATGAGTTCAGGTGATAATTAATTTAAGCAATTTACTCAATAAATAAAATTTCTGCCAAAAAAGTAAAACATATTTCTATATATCTTTCTATACACACTATGCAGTACAATACACCATTAAACAGTTTATAACATACTATACAGTGTGATATACAAATATACATAATATTATAATTGTATGAAGGGGTATAGTAATGTAAACTGTATAAATCGTTTTTTAGGTATTCTTACATATATATATATATATATATATATATATATATATATATATATATATATATATCTATTACTAGATACAAACACATAAATAATACAATACATTATGATTATATATGCATCATAGTATCAGTATTTGTTATACATACTTAGAGTTCGTGAAATGTAATTGTTATCAATTTGTTAGCAATAATTACAAATTAATTGACTAATTAATTGATTTATTAGTTAATTTAATTAATATTAATTCACAGTCAAATTTAGTATCTAATGCTAAATTAATTATCCCAACCTTCTTTCACAGATTTCGGATTCTGTTGCTTCCTTCTTGAAGACATATCGG
>NW_008704349.1:1114191-1126641 GCF_000326865.2 Helobdella robusta | reverse complement strand
GAATTTTTTTCAAGTTTAGCTAAATGCCGACAAAAAATACCCCAAACTGAATTTTTTTCCTCAGAAAATCCGGCAAATTAAGGCAGAAATCGTATAATAAATTCACGCGTAATGTCCATTTAAATTCATAATAGCGAAAAGTAAAACCGTTTTTTAAAGAGATGGCTAGTTGAATCAGCTGATTTTAAATTTATGTAGAAATTGTTTGTTAAAAAATTAAAATTAAAAAGATATTAAAAATATTATTAATACAGTTTTATCTTCATTAAGTCACCATCTTATCATATAAATATCTAGTCATATCGTCATATGCATAACCATTATTTAACAAAATGTATCTCAAAATGTATATATCATAAATACATTATTTAATATTGATTTTAGAAATTAATGAAATGGCAATTAATTGTTGATAAATATTAATTCTCAGCACACTAATGTTAAAGTATTATTATTGATATTTCGACGATAGAATTTAACTCTTTGGCTGTAGATGACTGAAATAAAATTTTTTACTGTCTGCTAATTACGACTTCATTCTTTTATTCATTCATTCATCCCTTTAACTATTCATTTATTCGATTACTCCTTTACTCATTTATCCACAAATTCATTTCTTCTTTTCATTCATGCATTGAAAGCTTTGACGAAACTGTGATGAACATGTACACATACCTACACACATACATACATACACACATACATACATATTAGACGGTTGATGCTGTGCTAGGCAACTTAAACAATGCTACTACCACTACTTAACAATAGAATACTATTACCACTAATAGCAGTTGTTTATACACAGATTTTTAAATATTATTAAGAGGAAAACAAGTAAAAGATGGCGACGATGACGATGATGACGTGACTAGAGTGTTGATTACTTCATCATCATCATTTTCTTTATCATTATTATCATTTTTGTTATCATCATCTCTATAAACGTCGTCATCATCATCTTCTTCATCATCATCATCTTCTTCTTCATCATCATTTTCAGAATCATCACCATCACGTCATCACCAGAGCGAAAAGACTCGTGATATTTCGGGAACGAAGTTTCTCACAAGCAATGAAAGGCAAGGCTGGTAGAGAGCTGCACACAGCGCTGGTAGAGAGTTGGGACACACACACACAAACACACACCCACACAAAACACACACGCACACAAAACACACACAAAACACATACACATACGCATATATATATATATATATATATATATATATATATATATCCATACATAAGTCAACTAATTCCATTTTACCACCTAAAACCTAAACCTTTGTGAAAAGCATATTCACAGGTGAATGAGATAAGAGAAATAGAAAATAGAAAAAAAGAGAGAGAGGAAGAAAGAGAGAGAAAGAGAGATAACGAGGGAGAGAGAGAGATGATAGATAGGTAGGCAAATGATAACTTGAATGAATAGAAGACAATTAAGTTTGCTTGAGAAGCAGCCTGCCAGCAAACTAAAATCTAAAGCTATGTTGCTATGCATACATCTTTTCATCACACTTCAAACATACATGTACGTATGTATGTATGTTTGTATGTATGTATGTATGTATGAATGAATGAATGTGCATGTATGTATGTATGCATGTATGAGTGTGCGTGTGAGTGTTTGTGATTGTGTACGTGTGATTATGTGTGTGTGTGTATTTAAAATAATTTGAATGTTTCAAATATACAAACTTGAAATTCTTTTTATGAAATGAAAAAACAGCCGTTTTAAAAAGAATATATAGACACATACACACATACACATACACATACATACACACAGACACATACACATACACACGCGCACACATGCACATTTACTTAAATACGTACATACAATACGCACATAAATACACACGTAAGACCTTAAAGATTCAAAACTTACCTTTAAGGGCCTAAAGTCCAAACATTATCAATGATACATCCATAGTTTATCATGTGAAATGTGTGTATCACGATTAGAATATTATTTATGCATGTATTTATGTACGTATGTATGTATGTATTCATGTATATATGTATTTTATTATGTGAAGAGTGTGACAGATGTGTTTTGTGTAGTGTGACATGGATGCATTATGTGAAGTCTAACTAACAAAATGAAGCAATTGTCACCCATCTACCTCATATCATGTTGTTAAACGTGTAAGCTTCACTCTGAAGATATTCGGTCAGTTTTTATAAAAACTCTGCAAATGCTTCTACATGCTACATAAATGGTTTGTATTTGTAAAATGCCAATCATTCCACAGAGGTCGATAGAAATAGATTGGGTATTTTTGGAAAGTTCATTTGTTTGTCTGTCTGTTTGTATGCACGTAGTGTGTTTGTTTGAATGTTTGTATTCTATATATGAATGTTTGCATGTGTGTGTGTGTGTGTGTGTGTGTGTGTGTGTGTGTGTGTGTGTGTGTATGTATGTATGTATGTATGTATGTATGTATGTATGTATGTATGTATGTATGTATGTATGTATGTATGTATGTATGTATGTATGTATGTATGTATGTATGTATGTATATTAAAAGAATATAGAATATATTTTATTTAATATTTTAGGATATAAAATTGCATATAGTGTATATAGTTTTATAGAGTTATATAGGTTTATATGTATGAAAAAATTGACTGTAGATAAATAAACTTGGAAATAGATGATTTAACGAATTATTGAATAAATAGATGAATGAAATATTGAATAAATAAATAGTTGAATGAATGCTGTACTAAAGAGAGTGAGTGAAAAAGGATGATTGGATGAGTTAAAAAATGAATAAAAAGATGTTTGGATGGAAAAATGCAAGCTCAAGTAAACAGCTGTTGCTTGCTTTTGGCAGAATCAAAACAATCTCATTTGTTAACATCTTATATGCATAGAAACCTTTTATAAACTCTCTCTCTTTCTCTTTTTTTCTCTCTCTCTTTCTCTCTCTCTATTTCTCTCTCTCTTTCTCTCTCTCTATTTCTCTCTCTCTTTATATGTTTGTGTGTGTGTATTCGTGTGTGTTTTCTGTTAT
This sequence comes from Helobdella robusta, assembly GCF_000326865.2. Classification (NCBI taxonomy): domain Eukaryota; kingdom Metazoa; phylum Annelida; class Clitellata; order Rhynchobdellida; family Glossiphoniidae; genus Helobdella; species Helobdella robusta. Next base: position 1,123,615 of record NW_008704349.1, on the reverse strand, counting down.
ATGGTATGCTATTGGTCTTACATTTTTTTAAAGCCTCATTTTCTGTGATGATGAAAACATATGAATATTGAAAAGAACATTAGCGACGACGACGATGATGGATGGAAGAGAAAAAAGAAAAATGAAGAAGAAGATGATGATGATGATGAGGAGGAGGAGTTCCTTAGCAAACTTACTTCAGAGTTACTGAATCAAGCTTGAAACCGACCTATAGGTCTGTATTGTTTTTCTTTTGGTTCTTTAATAATGTTATTATTATTATTATTATTATTATTATTATTCATTGTTTTTATTGATTAATAAAATCGTTATTTATTTGTTTGTTTATTTTAATTTTAATAAAACAAACCAATTTTTTTTAAATGCTTTGAAAATTTAACCTCTGATTCGCTAGCGTTATAAAACCGTTTAATTTATTTCATATAATCGTTAAAGACCGAATGTTAATAAATTAATGAAATAATATAAATAATGAATAAATTATCAATAATAAAAATTAATGAAATATTATAAATAATAATAATTTGAGATATATAAACGAATAGATGAATAAATGAATGAATGAATGAACGAACGAACGAACGATTGAAACGAACGAACGAACGAATGAATGAATGAATGAATGAATGAATGAATGAATGAATGAACGAACCAAGAAAAGAACGATTGAATGAATGGGTGGGTGAATGCACAACGGAATAACCAACTAACTAAATAAATGAGTAAAATGATAAATTTCACCAAGGACTTTGATGGCAAACCCACCACCATCACCATCATCATTGTATGTAACGAATGACTGGTTTCTATGGTGTCTGTCTGTAGTTTTCCTATTCGCTTTCACTTCTCTGTTCGTCCAAATACCAGGTAACCATCCCGTTTTAAAATATAAAATAGTTATATTATGTCATAATATGTTCATATTAAGAATTATGTGATGAAATTATAATAAAATATGATTTAAATGCTAAGTTATTGTGAGTATACAGTTCAAAAGTTATCAGAAATGAAATTATTTTGATATTATCGTGGGTTAATCGTTAGGATGATATTGGGATGGTTGTTGGCAAGTTTGAGGCCTTAGCCTCCTAGAAAATGAACATTTGTTTTTGATTTAGCCTATGATTAGCAAGTTGTTTTTATTTGTATTAGGTTTGTTTGGAGAAAATGGAATTTCCCCGGCTGAGCTTGTAATATCTAAAGGTGTGTTTGGCTGTTTGTTTGTTTGTTTGTTGTTTGTTTGTTTGTTGTTTGTTTGTTGTTGGTTTGTTTGTTTGTTCGTTGTTTGTTTATTTGCTAATATCAATAATTATTATAACTAGACGCGGAATCAATAGCAGATTTCATCAGCAACAAGCCAACTCTACTCAAAATATTACCAAAAATCGGTTGTTTTTTTTAAAGTAATTTTTTAATTATTTTAACAATTTATATAATTAAATTAAAATCATGATTGAGTATTTTCCAATCACACACTTAACTTAGCACGTGATAGACGGGAACCTCTTGGCATTCGAACTCAGTCAATGCGACATCACTGTCAGACACTTTAACCATTACTTTATTATAAATTACACACCAACAACATAGGACTGGACATTGATTTGGGGCTTGATTTCTTATGCGTTGGGGGTCTTACGGTTTCCTTCGTTTCAATCATCTCCAAAGACCACCGAAATGCACTGGTAGCCCTTCTGCAGTGGATCTTCTACCTCTCCATCGCTCAAGTTTGAATGCACGCTTCAAACATTTCATTGAACAATTTTTTCTTAATTTTATTCATCTCAATTGAAGCCAGACGATGTTTCATCTGTACACTATTTATACATTGTAAATTATCCGTACATTAATTTTTGTTTAAACTTCAATATTTTAGTTCATTCTTCTGTTATTTGTTTCATAGTTATGGGCAAGGGGTCATGTAACGAATGACAGGCCTTATTTCTTAATAATAATAATAATAGTAATAATAATAATAATAATAATAATAAAATAATAATAATAATAATAATTTTATATTTTGTTATTTGATAATAATAATAAAATAATAATAATAATAATAATAATTTTATATTTTGTTATTTGATTATCATGATTAATATCCTTTCAGGTCGGTCATGTATTTCTTTCCTACAAATGGTTACTACATTTCCTTCAACTTCGTCGTCGTCATCACCATTACTGCAATCATCATCATGGCCGATTCAATTATCACCATCATCATCATCACCATCATCATCATCATCGTCATCACCTTCATCATCATCAACACCTTCATCATCATCATCATCACCATCATCATCATCTTCATCATCTTCATCATCATCATCATCATTACTTGCTGTATACTCATCATCATCATCATCTCACCAGGGATAGCTTATTGTTAGAAATAAGTTTTGTGGCCATATTTTTGGCTCCGTTCGGTTTATTCGGCCTTCATGATGACGTCAAAACATCGCCCCGCCTACAACAACGACGCTCAGCCAATCAGAATCGAGATGGACACCATGGCAGCAAAAGACTCCTCTTCTGGTTGGTTCGTTGGATTTTGTTCAGACTCATCCTGGCCGAAGCTCTCACCGGATTGGACGATATTTTTGGAACGGGGGATGGAAAATTTTCTTTCCCGGAAGCTACGCAGAGTAAGTTTTTTTTCTTCTTACGATCTTTTTGATTTTAAATTAAATATCTAAAAATAAATTATATTTATTTTTTACCTAAATAATAATTTATTTATTGAAATAGAAATGTGTTTCTCTCTATTTGTTCTCCATTCAGATCTGATGCATCTGCACGAGAACATTGTTAGTAGCCCGTACTCTGTAGAAGCTGTAGCAGTGGCCAAATTGTGTTTTAAAAAACTTTTAATAGCATCAAATTGAAATAAAGTCGTAATTATTCAGTGTGAGTCAAAAAAAACACTTAATAACGTTAAATAAGAAACGAACCTACTATCCAAAGTTGCTTAAACGTTTCACACACACACATACACACACACACACACGTACACACACACACATACTCACACAAACACACACAGTTGCTACCAACGCCGATAACTTGGCTTCTGTTTTCCCTTCCGTCATCTTTAGTAGCCACAGTGACAGGGCTTCACTTGCTGAGTGGCTTGGTGATGAGCGCTTTGGTCATTTTGCCATCGAAGCGTCTGCATGGTGTGGTCTTCAAATGGGTGGTATGTGGGCAATTTGTGGTTTCTGTAAAAGTTTTTTTGTCATCATTATCATTATCGCCCCCATCAGCATGGTCACATTTGTTGTTGCCATAATTACAAGTGGAAAATTATTAGTTTGATTTATATTTTTATCAAGTTTTTTTTTTGATTAACATCAATAGTTTGTTGTCATATCATCATCATCATCGTCATCATCATCATCATCATCGTCATCATCATCATCATCATCGTCGTCGTCATTTGAAACAGCTGTTGACATTTCTATCTCGAGTCATCTTCAGCAATCAGGGATTCTACCCTCTCCTCGTCATCACCATCTCTCTCTCTCTCCTAGACGATCATTGGTTTCTTTCTTGGAAGAGATACTTCTCCAAGTGCTGTACGTGGATTCTTGCGATAAATTATTTCAAATTTTTAGTAACGTTTCTTTAAAAATAATTAATTTTTATTATGAAATTGAAAATTATATGTATGGAAATTATTGTTTCATATTCAAAAAATTATTTTTAATGACAAAAAATCAGGCAAAACTAGCCAAACCGACACGGCGCCGTTATGCGAGCATCATTCCAAACCGGAAGTGAAGCAATCACGTGACGCACACCCATCGAAGGTGACGACATCATCCGCCGAAGTAGTCAAAGATTCTAAAAAGGAAAAAAAATCCAACGGGATTTCATCGACTTTTAGGGCGATTTTGAAGGTTTCAGCTGGCTTTGCGGTTGTTGCGGCCATTTTGGCTTTATACGGGCTTCCCGCCATCACTCAAAATGGCGAGGATGATAATGATGAGTTGGCGGGAAAAGCTGAGAAAGAAGATGAAGAAAACGCGCACGTTTCGGTGGTGGTATCTCTAATGGGTTAGTGGGTCGATGTGTTTGTTGGCTGGCCGGCTGGTTGGTTGGTTGGTTTGTTGATTGATTTGTTTGCTGGTTGGCTGGTTGATTAGTTGGCTGGTTGATTGGTTTATTTGTTTGTCAGCTGGCTGGATGACTTGCATGCATTTCAAATACTTCAACACGGAAACTCAAAATTCCAAATAAATTTTTCACGATTTCGTCAGCGGTCATCTTGGAATCAGTACACAGCTTGAGTGGCCTGCAGATTCTCGTGTCCATGCTCATAGCCAGCACATCCCTATTTTTCGAATGTGCCCTGACTCTGAAGCGGTTAGGAAATCAGTGAATGTTAATTTTTTGCTTTTGAATTTGTTAATCATTCATTAATTTACCAGTCTATCCGACTATTTATAAATTTATTCGTTCATTCATTCACACACTCATTCTTCATTCATTTATTCATTCATTCATCATTCACTCATTCATTTTCATTCATTCATTCATTCAATCATCCAATCGTTCTTTTATTTCTTCCTGTAATAAATTGTTCAATTGAAAGTATCTCACACCTCAATCGCGATAACGAATGCGGACAATTTATAATTTATTAATTTATAATTAATTAATTGTAAAAATAATTTTTAATAATTGTAAAAAAATTTACAGAGAGTGGCCAAGAAATACTTCTGCCCAATGGCTGGGGAGGTGGCTTGGGAAGGTGAGATTACTCTCAACATGTGGTTTGGTGGTCTTTCTATTCGCTATTTCTCTAGTAAGTTTCAAGTTTTGATGGAAATATATTTAATGAAAATTAATTTTATCTTAAAATTTTATAAAAATATGGAACAGAAATACGATTAAGACAATAATTTCAAAGAAACAACACAGAAAACTTAAAATGAATAAATTTTTCATTTTCCATGAAATAACATCGTTGGCTATCTCGGGTTTCGAACAACCGACAAATGAAATACGTACGAGACATGATACATACAGAGAGAGAGAGAGAGAGAGAGAGAGAGAGAGAGAGAGAGAGAGAGAGAGAGAGAGAGAGAGAGAGAGAGAGAGAGAGAAAGAGAGAAGAGAGATAGAGAGAGAAAGAGAGAGAAGGAATAAAATGAGAGATAACCGAGACAAACAAACCAATGCTGATGCAGGTACCGCTAACATGGTATGATGGCCAAACATCTGGTCAGTACCTGCCGAGTGAGTTGCAAGAAACTTATTTGTGGTCACATAAGCACTATAGACTCGTCAACAACTATGTCACTGCATCAAAGTTTGTGTGTGTGTGTGTTTGTGTCTGTGTATGTGTGTATGTGATTTTTATACTTATGTGAAATTAGATTACATTTTTATTCATCCTTTTAACCAATTGACCAACCAACCAACCAATAAAGCAATCACATCGAATCACGTGGCAACAACTCCACGCAACCAACCAACAGGCGTGTTGAAATAAACGGCTCTCCAATTGGTCGGCTGGAGGTAATTTTTGAGGGCAGTCATTCGTTGAAGGGATCTGATTGGCTGGAGTATTCTTTCAAATTTAAACCAGGAAATGTAAATGTTGTGCCACCTTTTGTCGGTGAGTTATTTTAAAAAGCGTTTTAAAATTTAAATATTTTCAGTAAAAAATAACCAAATTATTTTGAAGTGTAATTTTTGGATTTAAAATTTATGCATAACACCGCCCACCTTTTAGCTCCTCACCATCCACGATTGGACGAGACGTTACATCTTGCCTCACGTGACAGCTACAAAGAACATCATTGGATACTAAATTTAGTCTACAGGCTGCTAACCAATCAGGAAGAAGGTAATGCTTGGTTGACCCGTCACGGTTTCACGAAAGTTTTACTCGAATAATTATTTGATTCTTAATTTATTTGTCAAAAAATCATGCCGATTAAAAATATTAAAATGACTTTGTGAGGATCAAACAAAAAGATACAATAATCTACGTAATCAAAACCACGTGATTATAACCACGTGATCAATATCACGTGATTTAATCTACCAACCAATCAACAACCGGTCACCGAAAAAATTTAAAACAGTATTGGAGTTACTGAAGGAAAGCCCGTTTCAAGATGGCCCGCCTAGGTATATGAGGGCATCATTGTATAGATACAAATTCAACAACAACGACCACAATAACGACGACGAAGATGGTGGTGATGGTGGTAAAGAAAATGAGGATGATGATGGTGGTGATGGTGGTGGAAACGTAGTCGGTGGTGATGATAAAGATGACGAAGAGAGGTTTGTGTAAAGATTTTTTTTTGCCACAAAGTCGTTGTTAAATGAAATATTTTTGGGTTTTTAGTATTTGGTTTGTTGAAATTTTGCAATACAACGTAAAAATTGTAAGACTTTCTGCAATAAGATCCCCAAAGACAGCAGCAACAACATGGTGGGACCGGAAATGGATTGGTTACTACCTTCCGGTACTGTCAATCGACGATCCTAAATTTTCAGAATATTTGAAGTTATCCGGAATAATTAGGGTGAGTCAATCGGGAGATATGTAGATGTACCCGTGTCTTGAGTAGCGTAGTGGTGGAGGTGTTTGTAATTTAAGTGAAAAACTTAAAACAATAATTAATTTTAATTTGAAAGTAAAATAAATTTGCCAGATAGAGGACCGAGTCGGGCAAAGATCTAAAGAATCGAACTGCAAACATTCAAACGTTCTAGGTTCCTTCTTGTCTTTCGTGAGGTCGCTTCTTGGTCAGAGTGACGGAGGTTGCCTGTGCTTGGTCCTCATTTCGCTAGCTCTTCTATTGGCTCACGTTGATTTATCTTCATCATCATCTTTTTCATCATCTTCACCATCTTTTTCATCATCTTCATCGTCGTTGTCGTCAACTCCTTTGGCGACAAAACGCGGGAAATCGCCGCGTCCAAATCAGCAGTGTTCAAATAATGGCGGAGTTAAGACGGTTGACCATGACCAGCATGATCAGACGGATGTAATCAACGTGCCTATTCATTACGTAGATAAGACAAGGATGTAAATAGGGGAAAAAATATTGAATTGTCTTGAATTATGTAGTGAATTAGGATGAATTGTGAATTGTACGGTACGGTTTATTTGTTCCGGTGGGCTGTTTGAATTTGCGAATTATTTTGTAACGTTTATGATTGTGAATTTTCAAAACGGTGATTTATACGGTGAATTATTGGTGGCGTAGTTTTTATTTGAAATATTCAAACAATAGATAGAATGATTTTCTTTTGAAGATGAATGAAAATATTATATCGCACGAATGTTTAGCTGAGTTGATGGTTTTAATGTAATGTAATTCTCATCAGTTTGATAGGAGAGTTAGTGTAGTAGCTTGTGACACACACCCGCACACACACACCCGCACACACACATACAACACACACACGCACGCACGCACACACACAAATATATAGATAGTTTCTATCCATCTATTGAAAATTTCATATCTGCTGAGAAGAAACATTTTTTTAAGGAGTTTGAAATTAATGACATATGACTTTTAAAGTTTTTTATGGTGAGAATTTGAAAATTTACGTCAGAAATAACAATAAAAGTTATGGTAATTCAGATGTGATATCTTCTTTATTTTAAATTAACTAATTGGCAATTAATTATTTAATTAATTTTTCAATTATTTTTTAGTTACATTTTTTTCTTTCTCTCCACACACAACCCAGCCGAACGTTTTACTTGGTTTTAATAAATGCCTTCAAAACTTTTAAATAATTTAATTAAGAAATTAACTAAGAAATTAATTAAGAAATTAATTAAGAAATATTGGAATAGTAAATGATGACGATGATGATGGTGATTACTAACAAAGCCATTGGCTTGCTTACTAACGAAATTGCAATATTTTCATTAAAATTGACAAAAATAATTTCAAATTTCATAATTCAAGGTTTATTGGTTAATTAGTTGATTAATTGATAGGTTAGTTAGATGATTGATTGGTTGATTGTTTGGTCAGTTGATTTGATTCAGCGGTTGATTAATTGATTTATTTGTTGATTGACTGGTTAATTGATAGTACAATATCAAACAGTATCTTAATGAACAAAGTAGTATCATAAAATGAATAAAGATACTTTTTCTAAAAATTTTAAAACTTCTCAATTTGATTTCATCGCGATATCGATAATGATGATTGTGACCTGACTGATTAAAAAGCATCAAAGAAAATTTTTCAGATGGGATGGAGAATTTGTTACGGAATCGTTGGAGGAAATGACGTCATGCTAGCGGTATTCTATACTTAGTGAAATGTATCCCATCAACTTCCATACCAAGAGAACAAGCTTTTTCAAAATCTGGAAAACTGATAGGCATAAAAAGAAATAGATCGCGAGATAGTTCAATTGAAGGGTGTGCGTGTTTAAATGATTGGATGGAATTACTTGGCAAATAAAACTTGTGTATATGTCTTATTTTAATAAATTTTGAATAAAAATATTTTTTAAACCCGCTCGCGTCATTTCTTTGATATCTATTGATAAAGCGAGCAAAATTTTAATATAAAAGCGCTTATAAATCTACGCATATTGGCTCAGCTTGGCTTGGCTTGGCTCGGCTTAAAATTGGATGCAAAACTAGGTGTGGTCTCAAACTATTTAGAATTCACCCAGAAAAATTTGATTTGCGTGCGTACATATGTAACACTGATTACTGTTACTTTTATAATGAATTTATATACTATATATAAAAAACGAGCAAAATTTTAATATAAAAGCGCATATAAATCTACCCATATTGGCTCAGCTTGGCTTGGCTCGGCTTGGAATTGGATGTTAAGCAAGGTGTGGTCTCAAACTATTTATAATTCTCTCCGAAAAATTTGAACTGCGCGTCTACATATATAGCATTGATATATAGCATTGATTATTGTTGCTTTTTTAATAAATTTATATATATATATATATATATATATATATATATATATATATATATATATATATATATATATATATATGTTGGTAATAGACCATAATTTTTTAATAATTTTAATTTTATAGAATATTGTAAATATATATATATATATATTGTAAATATATATATATATATATATATATATATATATATATATATATATTAATTTTATTAACAAATAATTAATAAGATTATATAAAAAACAATATAGCAGATTCAACCAGCCAATCAGAAAGTTTCGAAGGCGTTCGATTGTTGACGTCAATTTAGTACGGTTAGCATTGTGGTTAAGACTGTATAATAGTGTAGTACATACATTAAATAAGTTTTTTACTGATGTGAATAATTGAAATGATGAGAATGTATGGCTGAAACGAGTATAAATAGGAGCTGAGACAGCATGAAAATCAGATCAGGCATTCTGCCTCGCTTAAGGCTTGAAGCGGTCTG
>NW_008704349.1:1109303-1113071 GCF_000326865.2 Helobdella robusta | reverse complement strand
TAGTTGAATAGGTAGGTAGGCGCGTAAGTTATCTCTTCTGTTTTTTCTTGCACCAACATTACACGCATCAGCGTATTACACACACACACACAAATACATACATAAACACATATGTTAGTATTTGAGCGTAATTTTATTTCCATTACACATTCTAATTTATTATTACTAAGGTTGAGAGTAATTTAATTTCATAGGTAATTAAGGGCAATAATGTAATTCTAGGAACAATCTTGTAATGTAAATTAAAACGCTGTAAGTGTATCGATAGGTAGGCTAATATAAGTTTTACATTATTATTATTATGTTGGAGCCCAAGGCATTACGTAGGTGGTGGGGTGGGCGCCGATTGGCTAAATGAATTGGGCTCTTGAGTTTTGTAATTTTAGGTAAGCTAGGACCGTAATGTAATGAATAGGTAAGTTAAGGCTACGTTGTAACACATACTCATTAATAGATTTAGGGTTTAAGTTTTATATTATTATTACTAAGTTGGAGCCCAAGGCATTACGTAGGTGGTGGGGTGGGTGCCGATTGGCTAAATGAATTGGGCTCTTGAGTTTTATAATTTTATGTAAGCTAGGGCTTAATTGTAATGAATAGGTAAGTTGAGGGTACGATAGCCGATTGACTCTGGATTTCAAAGTCTCTTGTCAGAGGTAAGCCTTGGTGGCCAGTGGTGAACCGGCAATGGTTTACTATCCGGACGGCAATGGTTTACTATCTGCACGGTTATGATTTACCATGCGGCACGACCATAGTCTACTACCCGCACGGTTTCCGGACGGCAAATGGTTTACTATCCGCACGGCAATAGTCTACTATCCGCACGGCAATGGTTTACTATCCGGTGCCCTGGCTGTCGGTGAACCTCTGTGCAAGGAGGGAGAATGAAGGGGGACTTTCGACTATCGTACCATTATTAATTTAATATATATTAGTTAAGGTAATTGAATAGGTAGATAGGATTATTTTTATTAAGCAATTTGAGATGCAGGCACTGCTAAGCTTTCTGATGAGAATCTTCTCTTTATTTTTCTTCCTCAATACGGGCTGTGTTTCATCAACAATCTCGGGAAGACTGGAGGACAACGTAGGAACCGGACTAAATTCAACATTCTGCCTTTGTCGAATGGACGACGGTAAGTTTTTTTTACACTTTACTCTCTTTTTTATTTTAAAATACTATTTATTTGCCATTATTTTCATTTTAAATTTTTTTGCTTTTAAGATTCTAACATTTACTACGCTAATAAAAAAAAATTGTCTACAGAATGATGAGAGGTGGGCAGTGGTGGGCGTCAGCACGTTTCAGATGGTGGTCTCTCGTGATGATTTACGTATAAGGAGGGTGGTGGTGTAGGAAGAATCAGCGCGCTGGTTGTTCGACTGACACTTTGAAGTTCGAATGGCATCTTGTGCGCCGACCAGATGATGGTGGTCGGTGCAATAGAGTACAGTAACTAAGATTTTTGAAGTAAGGAAGGTTTAGTTTCGTTTTTTTTATTTTTCTCATTCATTCATTTTTCACTCAATCTTTCAAATTATTCTTTCATTAATTGACGTTAATTCATTCTATTCATTCATTCATTCTTATAACTAATTATTTAATCATTCAGTTAACCATTTATTCGTTCGTTCCTTGATTCACTACTAAGCTAATAAAAATAACTTTTCTACAGAATGATGAGAGGTGGGCTGTGGTGGGCGTCAGCACGTTTCAGATGGTAGTCTCATGACGATCGTTCCGATGATAATTTGAAGAAAACAACGACGATTTTTGAAGTATGGTTTGTTTCTTTTTTTTATTTTTCTCATTCAAATTATTCTTCCATTAAAAGATTCATTGATTCAGTCCATTCATTAAATCATTGATTGATTAATTAATTAGTTAATTAATTAATTAATTAATTCAACCAATCATTCAATCATTCAGTTAATCATTTATTATTTATTAATCAAAAAAACTTGTCTACAGAATTATGAGAGGTGGGCTGTGGTGGGCGTCAGAACGTTTCAGATAGTGGACTCATGATGATCGTTCGATGACAATTCGAAGAAAACAATGATAAATGTTAACGGAAAATTTTTTGCCGTCGTACCTTAGAAAGTACCCGAATTTGAACAAAGTATTGGAATGTTTTGGAGTGATTGGGTGGATTGTTATCTCAGTAAGATAAGTTGCTTATTGCCTTTTTCCAATGGCTTGGTTTTTTATTTAACAAAATTTTTTTTTTCAGATTCAGTGTTTCTCAGTACCCGGTCAAATTCATGACGCGTTTCAGATGATAGTCGGTGGAGGTTCGTCCGTATTGAGTGAAGAAGTTTCTGGAGAGTACACACGCGAACATTTACACACACACATCAATACAACACACACATACGCAAAATCCATTTTCTGTGTTGCTCTTGTTGTTATGTTTCTCTTCAACTTGCTATTTTCTTTACCGGACTTTAATTTAATTTGTAGGTAAGTTAGGGATTGAGATGAGTTGAACAATCGTAGGTAAGCTAGGGCTTAACATTAGTTAAAAAGTTTCTAACAATAAAAAAATAAAAATTATACACAAAAGGTAAATTAAAAACGTTAAAATATGTAAAATACAATACCTAAAACTTAAATAAAAATTTGTAGGTAGGTGAGATGAGTTAATCATTATAGGTAAGCTAGGGCCCTGAGAGTAATTTAATTGTAAGTAGGTGACTGAATACTATTCTTACGACTTTTAACTATTTTTTTGTTATGTGTTTGTTTTTGCTTCACATCATCACACCCACAAACATACTAAATTTATTTTTCGAGGTCGCTTTAAATTTAACTTTTTTGAACAATTTTTTTAATAATGACTTTTTATTTATTAAATGCTGACTGGTTTCTAGTTTTTTTTAAAATTTGGTTATATAATTTTTGGTATTTCTTGATTTACTTTGTATATATGCATGTAAAAATAATTTCTGTTTGGTATGTTGACTTAGCTATTATGATATGCTGTGAACTGTTCTTACTAAGTGTTCATGTTACGCGGATGATTATCCTTCGAGAACTTCTAAGGGGTGCATGTGATAATACAAACAAAAAGTTGATTGAATGTTGGAGGCGGCTGGACGATATATGATAATATCAATATAATTAGATAGATGTTCTGACGTACATTTTAAGACTTATAATAATTTCTGACATATGTTTTATGACTTATAATAATTTGTTTTTAACATTTAAATTTTTAAATTGTTTCAATAAAATTAAAAGACAAAAAATCATTGAGTCGTTGTTGTTATTTGAATGAATCCGTAACAAACATTTAAACATTGAGGATTTATAGATGAGATTTAAAATATAAATAATATAATGATTGGTTGGCTGGCTGGCTGGCTGGCTGGCTGGCTGGCTGACTGACTGACTGACTGACTGACTGACTGACTGACTGACTGACTGACTGACTGACTGACTGACTGACTGACTGACTGACTGACTGACTGACTGACTGACTGACTGACTGACTGACTGACTGACTGACTGACTGACTGACTGACTGACTGACTGACTGACTGACTGACTGACTGACTGACTGACTGACTGACTGACTGACTGACTGACTGACTGACTGACTGACTGACTGACTCTGACTGACTGACTGACTGACTGACTGACTGACTGACTGACTGACTGACTGACTGACTGACTGACTGACTGACTGACTGACTGACTGACTGACTGACTGACTGACTGACTGACTGACTGACTGACTGACTGACTGACTGACTGACTGA
>NW_008704349.1:1107350-1109253 GCF_000326865.2 Helobdella robusta | reverse complement strand
ATTTGAATGAATCCGTAACAAACATTTAAACATTGAGGATTCATAGATGAGATTTACAATATAAATAATATAATGATTGGTTGGCTGGCTGGCTGGCTGGCTGGCTGGCTGGCTGACTGACTGACTGACTGACTGACTGACTGACTGACTGACTGACTGACTGACTGACTGACTGACTGACTGACTGACTGACTGACTGACTGACTGACTGACTGACTGACTGACTGACTGACTGACTGACTGACTGACTGACTGACTGACTGACTGACTGACTGACTGACTGACTGACTGATTGACTGGCTGGCTGGCTGATTGATTGATTGATTTTCTAACTGTTTTTATATAAAACAATTGATTCATACGTAATAAAATGATAGAACTATCCACTTTAACATTATAATGTCAATGTCATAACGGACAAAGGCGCACAAACACACACACCACACACACACACATACTTATATATTCAAATACATATAAACACACGTACATACAAAGATATAAACACACATACCTACATATACAAACACGTGTATCTCACATATGAAAAAATATATGCACATACATGCATACATACATACATGCACATATAATTATTGTATTTATGTGTTTTTTGTATAATTGCTTTTCATATATATTAGTATATATTACTTTTACATTCCAAAGAACTTTACACTGTTTTAGTTTTGTTTAGTTATCTTTGTTGACAAAAAATTTAAAAGTAAACAACGTCTATATACTATCGTTCGTTTTAAACGTGTTATTTCGGTAAATGATTTTTAGTTATTTTCTAAAAAATGGTGAGTTAATTTTTTATTTTTACCTGAAAATTTATTCAAAAATAATATTTTTCTGATTTAACTTTTAGATTTGATATTAAATTATTAAAACAAAAAAACAAAAAGGATATCTCTGATGATGACAAAACAGCCTGCATTGAGATCCTTAAGAAAATAGGCAGAAACGTTGAGAGGATTAACGATGATGTCATAGTTTTATTGAAGAGGTTCACTAACGAGAAGTTCTCCATGAAAGGAGTTAGTGCTTTTTGGATTTAATTTGGCAATTTTATATTTTTTACTTATTAAAAGTAATTTTGAAAATTTAAAAATTTTAAAAATTACTTATTTTTCGATCTATGTATCAATGACGATGTTAGGAATAACTATGGAACTTTCTGTTTAATGTTCTCTTTTTTGTTTTTTTTTTGTGTTGACTTTTTTATCTGTCTGCAAATTGCCTAGCTTTATAACATTTCTTTTTTTCTTCCTGATTGGGTAAGTGGTCCGTTGTGGCCCTCTGGTCAGTTTTGATAAATAAATAAATAAAATAAATATTTTAATAAAATAAAAATTAAAAAATAAATAATATAATACATGATTTGATTATCTTTTATAATGTTTACCTCTTCTATACTATTACATTATACTACATAGTAACTTACTGTCTATCTACGTTTATATAGGGCCATCCATTGTTATCATTGAAAATCCAGTTAATGCTAAACTACATGTTGAGTATGTATAACATGATGAGAGAGAAAGTGAGAGGTCGCAGTATATCTGAGTCCGAAGACGTCTGGAGGATGATCGAGATTAGGACGGTTAGTTAGGGATGGAATGGTGACGTCGTTTCCCCAGTGCAACCGTTATTATCAACGTTATCTCATATTTTAACAACATTAATGTTGTCACATTTTTATCATCATATTTTGATATTTTTATCGTTATTCTTTATCCCACATATCATTTCACATCACATCATCATCGTCAACATCGTCACCACCATCACAATGACGTCATAACCACCGGATGTAATAACCATCTAATAACTGCAATAACCATCATCTTGATGACGTCATAACCATCATCACAATCGCGTCATTATCATAATTATCGTTGAA
>NW_008704349.1:1082350-1097350 GCF_000326865.2 Helobdella robusta | reverse complement strand
GCATGTATGTATGTATATGTATACCTAAATCCAATCCATACAAAATCCATACAATATATTATCCACACAAATTATATAGAACTCGCGAACGTAACGGCATCTTTGTTGAGAGGATGGTGATTTTTAAAGCACTTGGGCTATATATGATACACATTGTGTCACACACACACACATGCACACACACGCACACACACACGCACACGCAAACACATAAAGCAACAATTATTTGTCTTGCCTTTCTTTCTCTCTTCCATGTTTTCCTTGCAATTTTTTCAGAAAAACACCCACGCAAAAATTTTTATCTACCAGTCAGCAGTTTTTTTCACGTGATTTGATCTGCTTACTGGTTGTAGTAGTAGTTGTTGTAGTAGCAGCAGAAGCAGTAGCGGCGGCAGCAGCAGCAGCAGCAGCAGCAGTAGTAGTAGTAGTAGTTAGTTCTGAAACAGTCAAAATAAATAATTCATCGTAAATAAATAAATATGTTGAACTTTGCCTGGCAGTTGTAAATAATGAATTCCATATCAATACTGAAGTGATCATCAGCTCTCAACATTTTGACGATACAGACGCACACACGCACACACACAAACACACATACACCACACACACACATACATACAAACAAACACACATACACAATTTCTATTATAAATTTAAACATAATCACATTTCATCATATACAATACTAATAACTGTTAATTATCATTTATTTGTTATTATAGCATGAAAGGATGTATCAATTTTATTTATTATCTGTCTTGTATCTTAAATCATTGTAGTTAAAGAAGAAAAGAAGAAGCAAAGAGAGAGAAAGATAGATAGATAGATAGATAGAAAGATAGATAGAGAGAGAGTGAGAGAGAGAGAGAGAGAGAGAGAGAGGGAAAACGACGAATCAAGTGTTGATAATAATAATCTTCAGCAATAAATATTTTATTTATCAATACGAGATTGTAATGTATAAAAATGTATACATGTAATTTTCAGTAGTATATCCTACACATCTTATACATCCTGTATATCATATATTTCCTACATATGTCCTATATATCTAATATATCATATATATCCTATATATATTCTATATATATATCACCATATATCATTGCTTTAAGAGTTATTGAAATAAATTAGCTATGACTCGTCGTTGTTTTTAACTGTTAGCATTATACTTAGGCGTTATTATTACATTGTAACTAGACATTTTATTTATTAAATTAAATACTCTGTATAAATAATCACAGAATTAATTGAATAATTAATCAATTAACTAATTATATTTTTCGGAATTCCATAAATTTAAAGAGTCTTTCAAACCAAGAGGAATTACCAATTACCGATTCATCGTTCATTTTTCATTTAAGATTATCTTTAAAAGTTTACATAAAATCCAGAATCTATACTGACTATTACAACATGTTTAATAATAATAATAATAATAATAATAATAATAATAATAATAATAATAATAATAATAATAATAATACTAATAATAATAATAAAAAGAATAATTATAATATGAATAATAATATGAATAATAATAAATTATTATCAAGGCTGATAGCGTTAGTTATTATTCTCAATGTAGTTTCAACAGTAAAAGGTGCCCACGATGCTGACGGGTTGGAGTTTTCCAGATTGAACTTTTTAATTTTTTCAAGATTTCAGATGTTTTTTGATCTAATTGTTGATTTAATGGTCAGCATTATGAAAGCCAATTTGATAAAATGAAAACTGATTGAGATGATTATATAAGAACTGATTGAGATTCTTTCTACTAACTAACTAACTAACTAGCATTATACTTTCATTCAGTTTCAAAATCTAAATTGAACAGTAACGAATAATGAAACGATATCACAAAATCACAAACATCAAACACACACCACACACACACACACACACACCACACACACACGCTAACGTATGTGTGTATGTATGATGTGTGTGTGTAAATGTACGTGTGTGCGTATGTGCCAAGAAAAAGCGCGTAACGCACACAATTCTTTTCAAAGGATTCCAGGTCCCTATCCGCTGGACTACGTAGACTACATAATCATCGGCGTCAGCTCGTTCGTCTTTGTGGCTGTGGCCATAGGTGTTGTGTTTATCACCGTCAGGAGCAGATATCAGAGGTAATGTGTGTGTATGTTTGTTTGTGTATGTGTGTGTGTGTTTGTATGTGTATGTGTGTATGTTTGTATGAGTATTTGGTATTTGTATATATGTGTGTGTTTGTATGTGTTTGTATGAGTGTTTGTATGTATGCAGGTGTGTGTGTGTTTGTATGTGTGTGTGCGTGTGTGTGTGTTGTGTGTGTCTAACTATTGCAACATTGTAGAAAAAATAATGTAATGTTAATTTTTTCAATTCATCTGCAGGTAGAATAGAAATGAAAGAGACTGAACATGCCTTGATTTTTGGAATTTTTGAAATAAATTATAACAACAACTAGCAATAATTAATAATAATAATATTAATAATTATAATAATAATGATTAATAATAATGAAAAAATTATGACTACCACAATGAATACACTTTAAAAATTGATTGGTTCAATATTTGTGTAAATATTTTTGACTCAATAAGCTTAGGCTAGTCAATACAATGTGAATTTATCTATGAAAATAAAACCGGTTGTTTTGCTGTAAACAAAACATAAATGATACAAACATGAAACATATGAGATACAAACAATAATACATAAGAGATACAAACAACGATACATAAAATATAGAAACATCGATACATAAGAGATACAAACAATGGTACATAAGAGGTACAAACATGATTCATAAAAAATACAAACATCGATACATATGAGATACATACAGGATACATAAGAAATGGATACATGATATTTAAGAGATACATACATTCTCTCGTGAAGATATCTTTCATTTGTGATATTAAAAACAAATAAATAAATTTATATACCAATAAAAAACGTTCTTGGACAGTAACGTATTGAAACATGTGAACAGATAACAAGATGGTTTTTGAAGGATTGTATTTTCATTTAGCACACCGTAGAACTACATCAGTCAGGTACCATCATTATCATCTTCATCATCCTAACCCTCCCCATCATCATTCACTCACATTATCATCATCACTATCATAACCAAACCGCCACCGCCATCATCATCATCACCATCGTCATCATCATCTTGAAGGAGTAACGATTGCAGGCGAAATTTTTGGCCGCCAATATTCCGTTACACAGATTATAACTGCACGTGTAGGCTGTTAATGTCACAGCTGTGTTATTGTCACCGATTGGTATCGTTAATGTTGTTTGGCTGGTCTTACTGGCAATCGCTAAACAGTCCCTATACGTTACTGTGGAAAAAATTAACAATTAATGTAATGTTTTTAATGTAATGTTTTTAATGTAATGTTTTTAATGTAATGTTTTTAATGTAATGTTTTTAATGTAATGTTTTTAATGTAATGTTTTTAATGTAATGTTTTTAATGTAATGTTCTTAATGTAATGTTCTTAATGTAATGTTTTTTTTTGCAGTTTCGCGTGGTTTAGCTTAAGGTGGTGGGAAATTTAATCTAAGCTAATCTAATGCTTTGTATCGTCATTGTAGCTATCATATTATTATTATTGCTGTTATTACTATTATTATTATTATTATTATTATTATTATTATTATTATTATTATTATTATTATTATTATTATTATTATTATTATAGACAGACATTCAAATGTATAATAACTATATTAAGACTGATTACATTTCTCGTTGTACGCATTTTATATCTATAATGGCGAGCATCGTAGACTACTTTCTCCTTTTAATTCATTTTAATTCATTTTATTTTATTTTATTTCATTGAATATTTATTTCGCCCCTTTTTTGGAAAAAAATAAAAGAGTTCCCATTTACCTTTTCCATTGATTTGCTCCATGTAGCATGATTCTCCGTAACAAGTTGTCAAGTTTGACAGAGGCGTTTGACAAGAATCATCATCAGCAATACTGTCGTTATTATTATTGTTGTTGTTGTCGTTGTTGTTGCTGTTGTTGTTGTTGTTGTTGCTGTCTGCCTCTTTATCTTCGCTTGATCGACACGAATAGCACTTCACTACAGACGGATTAACTTTTAAAATATTATAAATCGCTCATTGTTATATTTTATCATCTGACTGCAAATATAATTATTAAAAAGTTAACTATAATTGATAATAATAATAATAATAATAATAATGATGATGATAATAATGATAATAATGATAATAATAAAAGCGTTAATTTAATTCAAAGGTATCGAATTCAAAATTTTGAAATTAACTCGTGCATCCGCTACTAATTATGGTCACAAATTAAAGAAAATTGAAACAATAAAGTACTCAAATTAACACTACATTGATAATTATATTATATTAATAACTATACTATATTATTAATTATATTATATTATTAGTTATATTATATTATTAATTATATTATTATTAGTGTTATCATCATACCAGGGTTTTGTAGTTGGTCGTTACACATGTCTGTGGAGCATGTGCAGGCTTCATAGGTATCAACCTTGATTTCACATGTATCATTCTCCCATATATCCGATATACAATCTTTCTCGTATCGAATTCTATCTCCTGCTGTGTGAAAAAAGAATTATGAAATTATGGCGAATTATGAAATTATGGCAGTATTAAATATAATTATGGTAAGGCTGATGAAAATATGTCAGATAGAAAGTGGAATGATTAAGACGTTTGGTAATGTTGCAGCAGTAAACAATGATAATCATAAATATTAATAATAAATAATAATAATGATGATGATGATGGTGATGATGATGATGGTGATGATGATGATGGTGATGATGGTGATGATGATGATGGTGATGATGATGATGGTGATGATGATGATGGTGATGATGGTGATGATGATGATGGTGATGATGGTGGTGGTGATGATGATGATCATGATGATGATGATTCTAAAGGAATTTGAAGTCGTTGGATCTGTGGAGGGCTACTGGGGTGACAAATGAGAGCCTAAACAAGCTGGCTATGAACTGCAAGCTACTGGAAGAACTCGATCTTGGATGGAGGTGAATGAATGAATGGACGAATGAATGGATGAATGACTAATGAATTGACTTAATTGAATGAATTAATGAATGAATGAGTGTGTGAATTAATGAATGAGTTTGCAAGTGAATTGATTGATGAATGAGTGTGTGAGTGAATTAATAGGTGAATGAATGTGCGAGTGAATTGTTTGATTGATAAATAAACAACAGATTGATGGATTGATTACATAAAGGTTAGTTCATTCGTTCATACATTCATTTATTTGTCCTTTCATTCATTCATTCAGAAAAAGTCTAAGATTTGATGAGGATTTTGTTCAAGTCATTGCAGAGTCTTGTCCGAATCTGAGAAAGCTATTCCTCACTGCTCACAGGCAAGTTATCTGATTGATTTATATTAGTCGATTGAATGATTGACCGATTGATTGAATGATTGATTAATTAATTGATTGACTGATTGATTGATTGACTGACTAAGTTATGAGACTGATTGATTGATTGATTGATTGATTGATTGATTGATTGATTGATTGATTGATACCTGCACACACACGCACACAGAACCGTATATGACTTCGATGTTGAGTGCATTTATAACGGCTGCCCCAGACTCGAGCAGTTGGATCTCCTTGGCACTTCAGTCACTCTGGCATCTATTGTGACGTAAGCGAATGAATGAATTAAAGGATAAATGAATGAATGATTGATCGAAAGAAAGTGTGAGCGAGGGAATGAATGAATTAAAGAATGAATGAATGATTGATTGATCGAAAGAAAGTGTGAGTGAGTGAATGAATGATTCAGTGAGCTACTAAACGAACAGAATAGCCAATCGTTGTATTTTTTGCTACAAAGATGATTGAACGAACGAACGAACAAATGATATATATTGAATGCTATACGCATATATGTAGATACACACACGCACCACACACGCACAGGCTCCTAGATAGATGCACTAGGTTAGAACTTCTGGATCTTTCCTTCTGCCCAAATATGGATTACGTAGATCTAGACGAAGTTGTCTCGCGCCATAATAGCGCACACTCACAGCAGAACGATCCCAATACTAACCCTGGCAAGAGGCCATTCCTAGATGTGAAGAAGAGCTATCAGAACAATAGTTTATTAGACGAGATTGAAAATTAGGATGATTGATTGGCTGGTTGGTTTGTCTATTGGTTGGTCGGTTGGTTGGCTGGTCGGTCGGTCAGTTGGTTGGCTTATTGATTGGTTGGTTTGTTGATTGGTTGGTCGGTTGGTTGGCTGGTTGGTCGGTCAGTTGGTTGGCTTATTGATTGGCTGGTTGGTCGGTTGGTTGGCTGGCTGGTTAGTTGAATGAATGTGTGAATGAATTGAATGAATTACTGACTAGAGAATGTTGCATAATATTTTTTTGTTCAATCGCTGTACGTATTTATATATATATATATATATATATATATATATATATATATATATATATATATATATATATATGTATATATATATTACATTTTTTGTATTTGAATGAGTGAATGACTGAATGAATGCATTAGTGAATGAATGAGTTAATGAATTAATTTATTATTGACTGAATTGTTGGGAAATTTTAGATTATATTAGAAAAAATTAATTTTGCATGTTCATGTTCTCATTCTTTTCGTTTATGATTTTGGTGTGTTTTTATTGTCTGTTCGTTCATTCATTCATTCACTCATTCATCCATTCATTCATTCATCCATTCATTCTCGTGGTTTTCTTAATTATTCTACATTGCTATTTCATTGAGTTCATTAAACAGACAAAGGCATTTGCGCGTGTTTATAGATCTATCAATTATCTTATTTATTAATTATTTATTATTCTTGAATTATTCAATTAATTACTCAGCTAATTAATCAGTTTAATTAAATATATTTTTCAAAACGCATAAAACACGTATTTATCCATGATATGAACTAGTCTTCCATATGTTTCGTAATATATAATATAAATGTACGCATATATATATATATATATATATATATATATATATATATATATATATATATATTTATAGAGAGAGAGACACATAGAAAGATAGAGAGAGAGATAGAGAGAAAGAGAAAGAGGGGAAATTTCTTTCTTTAATAAAAGTTTTATAATAAACTCTCGATTCTGTTCATGCGATTGTGAATACATACGGTAAATCAGGAAGAAAAAACTCTGTCCGAATTTCAAATTCTGGTTAATTTGGTAATACTAGGCGGTGGGATAGAGGAATTGTTAACGTGCCTGCTCACTCTTAAGCGGTGACCGATTTCGAATGCAAGTGGATCCCAACTTATCACGTGCAATGTGTGTGTTTGTGTGTATGTTGCATTGTGCCACGTGTAGGTGTTGTTGTTATCTCAAACGTGATCGATTGTTGTTATTGAGACGTGACGCGTTGTTATAGTGGGTCAATTTTATTGTTATTCATGATTTGTTAGATCTGTGATGTTGATCGTTCATTTGATGGTTTGTCTGTTGGTTGGTTGGTTCGTTTGTTTGTTTAATGGTTTGTTTGATTGTATTTACCTGTGGTTTTTGTATGTATACTTGCGTATATGTGTGATGTTTTATGTGTGTTGTTGTTGTTTATGCGGTTGTTAGCGCTGTTTTGTATTGTTCTGAGTTAATTCAATGTGCCATTATTACTTTTAATAAATCTGGACTAAATTATTTTTAGTTACCTGTATTGCTAAGCAGATTTACCTGTATTGCTAAGCAGATGTGTGTATTTGTGTGTATGTATGACCATCACCATACAATGTATGTGTGTGTGTGTTTGCGTGTGTGTACGTGACCCACATTCCGTAGTTGTACAACAAAAATGCATTAAAATAATTAACGCTAACAAATACTAACTAATTAACAGGTATGTATGAATTCATGTATATATGTAGGCATACAAACCACACATACATACACACACACACACGTACACACACATTCACACGCATACTAGCATACATGATCCAAATAGCGTTTTAGACCTCACAAACAAACATTGAACCAACACTATGTAACACAATTAAATACATTTATATACAGCATATATTTGTATATGTACATTTAATACACACACACATACATAAGGTATACATACCTTATGTGTGTATATATACGTGTGTGTTTATGTTTATGCATGTGTGTATGTGCACGTGTGTATGCAGGTATGCGTATTTATGGTATAAATACCTTAATGCTGTTTTAAAATTTGTCAGATTTTTATTAATATATAAGCCGGCTTGGGTCTCTTGGTTCGGTCAGAGTTTGGCAAGATTTTTGGTATTTTGAGGTTTGTTTGTGTCTGTGTATGTATGTATTGTGCGTGTGTGTTTATGTTTGTATGTATTGTGTGTGTATGTATGTATGTTTGTATGTATTGTGTGTGTGTATGTATGTTTGTATGCATGTGTATGTACGTATGTTTAAATTTCAGTTACAGTATCGTACCGTATCATAATGGAAATTTGCAATTATCATAATGATATAGATACAATAGAGCAGGAGTGTTTTGTCTGGTTTGATATCTTGCTTTTGATATTTTGCTTAATGATATCTTTACTTTCATACCAATTGAACGCGATTTTAGAGTTGTGTGTGTAAATTTTTTTATTCGTAATTGAAAAAAAAAGATTATTCTCACAATTTATTGCTTTTTCCCATGTTAATCATCATTAATTGATTGAATAAATTAAAATATTTAAATAAATAAATAAAATAACCAGCATCATTATTTCTTTACTTATGTTAACCTAGACATTTCTGTGAGAATTTTTATTTAAGAATTTTTTTTTATTTAAATATTTACTTCTTATCAAGTTTGATAAAACATTTTTGCTAAACTAAACATTTTTCAGATATAAAGAATTTGAAATAACCTCCCTTGAAATAACCTCAAAATCTTTTAACAGCTTCTGATAAAACCTTCTTCCAAACAACATACAAATAAAACCTCTTGGAAAACAACAACAACAAAATGACGTCACGAAACGGTAAAAACATCAACAACGTCTTCGTTATCTTCGCTATCTTCATCATCACCAACCTGCCAAAAGTATCTTCTATCAACTGTTTCAGTTGCTCTCCAGCTGATTCTAACTGCGGCCCAACTTACTACGTTGAGAAAGATAAAGTGAACGTATGCAATGGCGAGTGGTGTCAAAAAATTACTGCTTATTATAACGGTACGTTTTTGTATTGTATGTTTTGTGATTGTATGTTTTTGTATGTTTTGTGATTGTACGTTGTTGTATGTTTGTCATGTATGTCGTTGTATTATTGGCATCTTAATGCCTGTATGTTTGTTAGGTATGACTTGCAACTTATTGATCTGTTTGTACCTTATGTTTTGTATGTCAGGTATTGTATTCTTTTGCTTGCATGTTTTGATTTTCGTATATTGTTGTATTGTATTTTTATGTTTGTATGTTTTGTTTTGTATATTTTCTATACTGCACCCGCAACAAACAACTCTAACAAAACCGCAACAGGCGAACAACTGATAACGAGAGAATGTCTGAAGTCGCCACCACAAGCCACCACCAACTACACAATCGGCTGTCGTAACGTCAACATTCTTGGTTCAACTGCAGAGATATGCACGTGTAATGTTGATTACTGCAATGGTTATACCAATCCAACAGCTGGTTTGTCGTTGTTGTTGCTGCTGCTGCTGCTGTTTTGTTGTTGTTGTTGTTTTGGATGAATAATAATAATAAGAAGAAGAATTAATAATAATAATAATAACAGAAACCGTAGTAGTAGTAGTAGTAAAAATAACACCAACAAAAACTAACCAAAAATTTGGCAAAGATATAAAACAACAACACACCACCAACATCAACAAAAAACCACAACAAAAACAACACAACAACAACAAAAAACCACAACAAAAAAACAAAAAAACAACACACAACCAACATCAACAAAAAACCACAACAACAACACAACATCAACAACAACAACAAAAACAACAACGACGACAGATGTCTTATCAATGAACA
Organism: Helobdella robusta; assembly: GCF_000326865.2. Classification (NCBI taxonomy): domain Eukaryota; kingdom Metazoa; phylum Annelida; class Clitellata; order Rhynchobdellida; family Glossiphoniidae; genus Helobdella; species Helobdella robusta. The sequence goes on along the minus strand of NW_008704349.1, from coordinate 1,087,276 downwards.
ACGACAACATCCTCAACAACAACAACTACAACAACTACAACAACATAAAATGCGTCATGTGTGTTGGCCAGCAATGCAACGACCCTGTCAACAAAACTTTATACACCTGCAGATCTATGGCCTGCTTCAAAAACATCTACACGTCCAACGGTTAGATTTTGGGGTAATGACACTGTGGGATTTGTTTCATCTCGTTATTGAAACCATAAAAAAAAATTTCACAAAAATATTCACACGATCTTACAAACACACACACACACACACACGTCACAAATTCATCATACTCACACACACACAAACATACACACATACACAGAAACAGACACACACACACCAACACACACACACACACACAGGCATCTCAGTAACAGTAAAAGGTTGCAGTTCACTGATTGCCAGCACCATCGATGACTGCAAAACCAGAACCTACAATGGAGTCACGTCGAACAAGTGCCTATGTAGTGAGGGCCAATATTGCAATGCTTCTCACGGACTTGAATCTTCAAGGGGAATGATTTTGGCTTTGTTGGCCTGTCTTGGGGCGATTTTTGGTTTTTTTAGAGTTTAGTTCATAGTTTCCTGTTAAAATTTTTTGGGTTTTTTGACAGTTTTTTGGTTTTATTTGAATTTATTGAAGTGCAATTTTGGTTTTTGTGCTACAGCATTGGTGGCGTGTTTTTAATGCGGTTTCAAATGTTCTCTAATGTTCAAACCGAAAGATGGATCGTTCACTTTAGACGGATGAGAGTAGATGGAGAAATGTTGTATGATGTTAGGCAGTTGCCGTTGTAAATTTACTTGCTCTGAAATGAGGAAATGAGTTTTGTCTTTCAATTGCATTCATTCCTTTATCATATATTTATTTATTTTAAAATCTTGAACTGACCGACGCCCAGAAAATTGTTTTCATTAAATCTTAATTATATATTTTTGTGATTTAACTGGTTGATTTTTAACTTTTTATGTTCACTTCATTTTGACATTACATAGCATTACAATACAATACACTACAATACAATACAATATTTTACATTGCAATACAACACAATTCATTACAATACAATACAATACATTAAAATAAGTTACCTTATATCTATTCCTATTAGCAATATTATAAACTAAATGTTTTTTAATTTTAATCACTTTTTTTTTAAATTAACAAATCCTTACTAATCATAAATAAATCGAATTCTGTAGTTGACACAAATTATTTTTTATAAATTTTCGAAATTTTTAACAAATTTTGTAATGTGTAAATAAATAAACTTTGATTCAACTGTGTTAACTGTGAAGAAATATCGCTCTTACCAACAACAACAACATTACCACTACTACAATTACTGCCAGTTGCGATGTTGTTTGTGGTAGGGTTATTCGCAGTAGCCGATGTAGCAGCTGTAGTAGTAGTAATGTTAGTAGTAGTAGAAGCAGATATGTTAGTTGTAGCAGGTCTCTGCTTCTTAAGATTGGTAAAATGGCTTTCATCGTGTTTGTTCTCATGTGCCTGGTCCAAAAATATGGGAGGCGGATGACTTGATCGTGAATTTTGTTGCTGTTGCAATTGTTGTTGCCTTGAGTGTTGCTGGGATTGCTGTTGTCTAGCATGCTGTTGCTGTTGACGAGTTGTTTGATACGTCGGCTGGTGTCTGTCCGTGTTGCTGTTGTCTGTTCTTGCTGAATGTTGCTGTTGAGTCTGCTGTTTCTCCTCTGAATCTAAATAAAAAATTGAAAAAATTGATTTAGAAAAAAATACATATTCATCATACACATTAAAATAGTTATGACTGATTACAAATGGTACAAGCAGTTATATTGGTACTATGAAAACGCTATGGCGGGCTTATCATGAACGATATTATCAAAACCATAGAGCCACCTACCTCTCTTATCTCTGTTGCCATAGCAACCTCTGCCATCATCATTTTTATCTCCATCATTGTCATCCTCTTGGAGGTGGTGGTGGGGCGCAACATTTTTAGCGTCAACGTACTTCTTATAGATATCATCCTCGTAAAACTTCCTCCTAGCATACTCTTCCGCACCATCCCTGAGCTGAACTGAAGCGCTTCAAAATCGAAATAAAAATAATATTTATCAAATGAAAACGCGTAGATTATTGTTCTATGCTGACGAAATATTTAGTTTGACGTAACCAATCCAAAATCATAATAACAGATTCCAACCGTTCCATTTGAATTCGTTCGTTAGCGGATCAGATTGAGTTTTCACACGATACTATCAAGCGAAAATAATGGCGAGGTTGCTTTCTTCGCCGTGCACTTCGTTGCTCTTATTAATTATTGCGAGTGTTTCAGTCATCGATGTTGCTGGAGGTAAAAACTACTGTCGCATGCCACCCGTCGATGATTTTTGCGAGAATCTTTCCAAAATGGGTTATAGAAAAATGGATCTTAAAGACTACCCCGGTTGCGGAGTCGAGGTACCTCAATCTCAAACTGCGAGTGCACCGACAGTCATCTACGGACAAGCGGTGGGATTACATTTATTTTCTATCCAATTGTTGTTTGAAATACTTTACAAAAAATATAAAAAATTTAAAAAATGATTGTATGTTAAAATTCTGTCGGACGTGGAAACTTGATCATTCGTTTGAAATGTTTCTAAAGAGTTAAATGAATTATTTTAAAACGGTGGTGGAAAAACTTCAATTATAAACTCAGGTCGACTCTTTTATGTACATGGTTGTGATGGTCGATCCGGACGCTCCAGATCCTAAGAATCCCACTGATCGCTATTGGCTGCATTGGGTAAAAAAGAATATAACGGTAAAATAGTGATGTAAAAATTTTAAAATTAATTTTATGTTTCGTAATATTTGTTAACTTATAGGGCGTTGATTTGCAAAAGGGAATAACTAGTGATGGCAAAAATGACCTAATGGGTAAGTTAAATATCTTAGTAACTTTGAGTTCAGTATATATTTTTGCTTTTTTGTGCACGAAAATTTTGTTAAAAGAACATATTTAATGATAAGATGAAACTGATTCTAAAATCACCACAAAATTTTTAAAAAATTTTAATGTCTTTTTATAGTTTGTGTAAATCACTTCAATTTACTCCAGAGATTAAAAAAATATTTACAGCATTCAAACAATAGGATAATTTAATGGAAATAAATATATAATGAAACTATCGCAAACAATATTTTCATCACTTGCAGAATTTATTCCACCATCCCCTGTTGGACCAGAACCCCACAGATATCAGATTTATATTTTCTTGGAACCAAGGGACGAAAATTATCAGTTAATTGACAAAGAAAGACCACGTTGGAATGTGTCAAAATTTGGGATAGATTCACTTATATGCGATTACTTTTATACCGGCTACGAGTTCTTAACTCGTAACCCCAATCCAGACGTCCCAACTAAGAAACCAGATGTCCCAACTAAGAAACCAGATGCCCCCTCGACAAAACCTCCTGGCCCAGTTTCGACTGAAACTCAGCCACACACTACATCAACTGATAAAGAACCAAGTGGCGTTGCAACTTGTTCGGCTTCCTTGCTCATCATCTTTTCTCTGCTTTCAACGTGCTGATGATTTTCAAAATTTACTGAGTTGCCTGCATTCAGTTACCTCGTTCAAGAACATTTCCAGAGAAGCTACTTGCTGCTGTTTGTTTTTTGTAGTTGCAAATTTTTTTGTTGCAAATTTTTTTGCAAAATGCGATACGATGATGAAAAATTTTTCTACAGCAGACCATATTTGTTTCTATATTCGTTTGTTCGTTCGTTCAATCAATTCATTCATTCATTCATTTATCATTCATTCATTCATTCATTCATTCATTCATTCATTCATTCATTCATTCATTCATTCATTCATTCATTCATTCATTCATTTGTTTGTTTATTCAATTCACTCTGTCATTTATTGTTTACAAATATCTGTTTATATTTGATATATATATATACACTTATATATATATATATATACTGTATATATATATATATATAGTTATATATATACATATATTTATATACACATTTTCACACACATATTTATGTAAAAATTCAAAATACAACGATTTATCACGGTTAAAAGTGAATTAAGATTAGCATCAGTTATCAAAAATTTATTCATTTAAAAAAAAAAGTTTAAAATATTATATATTCGTTTTGTGCTCTCTATGTATCAATGATATCTTGGTATTTTAATGGTTATTTCTTATATAAATATCCAACATGTATAAGCCTATGCTATGTGTATTTACATGCAGGATTTGCTTGTACTCATCATATAATTTTTGTTTGTGTGTCTGTGTGTTACTCCCTTTCACCATTGTTAAGCTTCGAGATTCTAACAATGCAGCGAACGTGTTTCTCTTTAATCACTGTAGTTATTATTAAATAGTGCTAAGTGGCAAGCATTTGTACGTGATGATGATTGGGTTGTTTTTATATAAAGTCAAATTTAGATGAAGATTGGATTTGTTCGACATTTCAATTTGATAATTATCTTCTGTTGATAAAATTAGGTGCGCGAATAGAATAATCGTCATTATCGTCATCAGTTACGGCACCGTCATCAACAATGACATCATCATCGTCGTCATCATTAGCACCATCTAAGATAACCTCATTATTTCCGGCCCTTTTAAAACTAGCGGTTGTCAGTTTGTTTATATTTCCCACCGGCGACAACTCATCTGTCGGTAAGTTTCTTTTAACGATAATATTGTTATTGAAGTAGCCACTTCTGCTGCTACTACCCTTACTACAACAACAGCAAATAATAATAATAATAATAGAAATTGTTGTCGTAATTATTATAATATTCTGAAATATTTTTCTAACCCTAAAACTAACAGCAGAGCCGAAACTAATAGAATGTAGATGGTGCCTTGGACTGGAGTGTGAACTACCAGCAGCCCAGCAAAGACCTGCAGTGGTTACACTGTAT
>NW_008704349.1:1041057-1075268 GCF_000326865.2 Helobdella robusta | reverse complement strand
TTCATTATCATAATCATCATTATCATAATCATCATCACCATCATAATCACCATTATCATTAGCGTCATCATCTCCAATACTACCGTACTGTTTTGTATATTAAGTTATATTAAATTGTTTTATCACCGTCAGTGATGTTAACATTAAAGCTTATTACTCCATTGCCACCACCATCATCGTCGTCTTCGACGTCGTCACCATCATCATTATCGTGACTACTATCACTATCACCACCACCACCATCATCATCATCATCAATACAATTCACCACCACCACCACCATCATCATCATCATCATCATCAATACAACTCACCATCATCATCATCATCTTCCTCCTTCTTCTTAGCATGACCAAACAACTCAACAGAATCAATTTCAGTGTAGTAGGGAAGATTCGAGCTGTTAAACTCCAAACGTATTATACTGTATGTATGTTTGTGTATGTGTTTGTGTGCGTGTATACGTGTGTATGTGCAAGCCTGTATGTGTACGTGTTCGAACATGTGTATGTGTGTGTGTATGCGTGTGTATGTGCAAGCCTGTATGTGTACGTGTTCGAACATGTGTTTGTGTGTGTGTGTATAAACTTGTATTTATGCAGTGTGTATTTGTGTGCGTGTGTATAAACTTGTATTTGTGCATATTAGAGCAGGCAGAAAAAAAAAAAACCTTACTTTGTATAAAAATGACATTCCCTGATAAACTTTGGACAAAAAATCCTTGCCTTGTTACGACAGCTTTTGGAGGACAACTCTGTCGCCTCCCATAACACAACCCATCTTTTTATGATTAAAAGTGAAAATGTAATCATCGTTATAGATGAAATTGTTAGAGTAACTAGGAATTTTAACACAATTTTGAAAAAAAAATCATTGGTTATGTTTAAAAAAAACAAAACAAAATCATTGGTTATATTAAAAAAACAAACAAAATCATTGGTTATATTTAAAAAAAAAACAAAACAAAGAAACCAAAACCAAATATGCAAAAAACTAGATACAACAAGAAAGCACAAGACGAATCATGCATACAAAGAAACAAAAACAGAAAAAAAAACAAAAACCTGAAAATCTTTTCATTTCTGATTTCCGCAGCCATAATCTTCACAAGAGCTCCCGGGTTATACGTTTCGGTCAGTTGAATCATGGAAGGCTCGACAAAGTCAGGAAACGACAGCGCTGATTTAAAAAAATAAGCACTTAGAAGTCATACATGACGACATCAAAGACATTACACTAACACAAACCAAACATTAATGTCACCAACTACAACAACATCAAATATATGACCTTAACAACAAAATATTAAAAAAAAACACATCTGAAAAATAACATTACCAAAGATCTTAAATGTTAATAGCGACAATAATTACTTACTGATAAAATCTTCGCTAATAAATGACCCTCTTGACCTCCTGACTTTTGTCGGTCTCAATTTCTTCCACCAATTACCATAAGTTCTCTACAAAAGCATAAATATCAAATAAGTTTTTTTTTATGATAATTAGTATTTTTTAAACTAACAAATAAATTAATGAAAATAAATATTGATAAATTAAAAATAAATACCAAAAGAAAAATATTTATATCTTTTAAAGTTAAAGAAAATCACTAAATGAAAATAAAATTAAAAAGAATACTAGAACGGCCGATTGTGTGAAATCTCCATAACGTGGAAATATCTGAGGGGGTCCAATTATGTTGTTGATTGTGTAGGATATGCTTCGCTCCGGTCCATACTGAGAACTGAAGTCAATTACCTCACTGGGGTAAAGTGAAATCATAGGCCTGCCTAACTCATCACAAGACTTTGTTAAGGATAGGCAATTTCTACCTAGGCACACAGATTTTAAAACCTCATCCATGACTTCAATCAAATTCTTATCATGGTTGCTAGCGCAATGATGGCAATTGTCCATTTTAAAATTTTTTTTTCTTTTGTTTGTTTTCGTTTTTAATTTAATGTCTTTTTAATAATAATTTAATATTATTGATATTGAATAATTAAAAAAAAACTTAAAATTAATTTAAAATATTTTGTTCATTCATTCATTCATTCTCATTGTAAATTAGTAATCTATTTAATTAAAATTAACAATACAATTTTTGTAAAATTGTTTTTGTTCAGTTTTATTTTAACTTTTTTGTTTTTTAAACAATAATTAACTGTATATTAAAAATAAAAAAAATCAAATATTTATCGCGTTTGTTATTAAGTCTATAAAACAACACTAATTTAATTAAAATGATTCAAAATAATAAAAAGACGAGAAAGACAAGAAAGCTTTAAAGTTTAAATTGAAACCAAAGAGGCTTTAGGGAAGTTCACTTTTAGATCTAAACCTACGTTTGTGAGCTTGGTCTCGAAGTTTACATTCATTACCTTACAATTACATTGCAATACCTTCAATGTGTACGTTAAATTTATTATAAACATTATGTTACTTAGGTTGATTCATGGCTTAAAAATGTGCAGTTATATACGTAGTTTTGTCAAATATACTGTTTCATACCATAAATATATTATCTAATCTTTATAGTTTTTAGACACGAATAGTTACCATTATGAACTACGCACTATAGTTCGATTATTTTGTTGAATGTGCGCCGTTTTAGTAACTTAAGCTGGCAGTTTTTATTAGATTCATGCAATACTCATTCTTCTAAGCATGAAAATGTACAATTTGTTAATAAAAATACCAACCAGCATTAAAATATAAAACGCTATCGTCATTTGATTATCATAAATATTTGAAAAAAATGTGAAAAAATTCAGTAACATTTATCTTATTTTTCTCACTCTCTCTTTCTTTCTTTCTCTCACTCCATTTCTTTCTCTCCCTCTCTCTTTTCCTCTCTTTTTCTCTTTCTCTCTTTTTCTCTCTCTTTCTTTCTCTCTCTAGTTAAAAGTTAAACATACGATGAGCTAACATCATCAGATTTCTCATAAAAAAATAGTTAAAAATATTAATTATTTAATATTAAATTATTGCTAATTAATAAATTTATCAAAAATATAGTTTTAAATAAAATAGATATTTAGTGTGCTTTTAAAATGTATAAATAATACAGTATAACACCTCAAGTAATCTTGAAAAAATTAAATTAAGTTTTAAAATATTAAATTGAATTAATTAAAGCAAAATATGGAGGAAGTGGAATTAAACGGATTAAAGACTGACGATTGCAATGACATGACCAAAGATGAGACTACGACCACAGCAGCCACAGCGGTTGGAATGGAGACTACTCCGAAAAACGACCTAACCCCTGGCCTACCAGCCCCTGACCTACCTCCTAGAGAGCAGTGGACTCAGAAAATGGATTTTATATTTTCTTGTATCGGATACAGTGTCGGGTTGGGAAATGTCTGGAGATTTCCATATCTATGCTACAAAAATGGTGGAGGTAGGTGGCTTCTTTTATTTGTCTATGTTTTTTAAAGTGTATTTTATAACACTAATAATTTTTTTGTAACATCAGAATGATAATAAAGGGACGGTAATGATGAAATGATGAGGCTGATGATGACAGAATGATGATGCTGGAAACGATGTCATGATGCCGATAATGGTGGCAGTAACAAATGTAAATAAACAACAATTATATATATTTCTAATTAACACCAACATTTACACACATATAGCTCAGCTCAGCTAACGTTTATGATAATTCGCTTGTTTGTTTGTTTGTAAACTTTGCACTTGTTGCCGAAACTTACACGCATCTGCTTTTATTTTAGCTTTTGGAAAATTTCATTTCTAACATTTTGTCAAACTTTTGACACAATTTTTTTGATAACTGATTAAATTCCGATTGAAAATTCAAAAGTTTATCTGATATCTATATGCAAAAGTCCTCATTGGAAAGAATGAATGCGTTCTTAAAAACCATCTCCCACTGAACAATTTCAAAATGCGCGTAACTGTGATGTATCTTGTTGTTGTTATATGCTGTTATATCATTCCGATACATGTTATTTTACTAGTAAAAATGTCAAAAACCAAAAATTTTATTCATGAAAGGTGCATTTATGATACCCTACTTGATCACATTGTTCTTCGCTGGCATACCGATGTTCTTTCTGGAGCTGAGTTTAGGTCAATATCTGAGTGTCGGTGGTCTGGGTGTTTGGAAGATTTGCCCCGTCTTTAAAGGTTCCAATTTTAATGACTTTATAAGTTTTATATAAAAAGCGCTACATAAATTTCTCACAAAAATTAATTAAATTCAAAACAGCCTTACATTTTTCATAAAAAATACTCGACCGCAAAGTTTTACTACTTAACTAAAACTAAACATGATCTCAAAAAACAGGGGTGGGATATGGTGCACTTATTGCAGCCGCTTGGCTGAATGTCTACTACATAGTTGTATTGGCCTGGGGTACGTTCTATATGTTCTCCTCGTTCACATCCGTTCTGCCATGGTCCTCTTGCGATAATTACTGGAATACATATTCGTGTAGATCTGATTACGAACTCGCTCATTGTCGTAATCACGGAGTCGGAAGTAGTGAAAGTGTCGAAAGTTTTGGTTCGATGAATAGTTCTGCTTTCCATTGGGAGAGTTCCAATCATTCGAAGATGTGTCCTGATGAGAATATGATGACGGCTTCCCCTGAGAGAGAATTCTGGGAGTTGGTGAAGTTTTTAGATTCTAACTTTTCTAAAGTTTAAACATAAAACATTCTGTTGTTACAACACAACAGCACATGACCACCCAATATAACATCGCATAACACACACACACATATATACAAACACACACACATATATATACAAACACACACACACGCGCACGCACGCACACATCTAGGTATCGCGTTCTTCAAATTACGGACGGCCTATGGACTCCTGGAATAATAAGATGGGAGCTGGCATTGACGTTGTTGTTAGCTTGGATTGCATGCTACTTCGCCATTTGGAAAGGTGTCAAGTGGACTGGAAAGGTTCTTTTTGAATGTTTCGCCATGCTTTTGTTGCTAGTTTGTTAGCTATCAGAGATGCATCACAGAGGACAAAGATATCGAACTGCACAAACACACAAACCACCAACACACACACAAAAACACACACACACTCACACACACATACACACACACACACACTCACACACACATACACACACACACTCACACTCACATACACACACGTACAGATAACTTGGTTCACTTCCATGTTCCCTTACGTTCTGTTACTAATTCTTCTAATTCGGGGTCTTACTTTGCCAGGGGCCGGTCAAGGCATTACCTATTATTTGAAACCTAATTTTTCACGCCTCTCTGATTCTATGGTGGGTATAAAAATTATTTTTTTCTGTAATTTTGTTTTATTTTTTTAAATAAACCGACACAATACGTAGAATATGCTAATTGTTATTCGTGAAAATGGCTCGGTGTCCCAGCCTGATCGTATTCTGCATCTAAAAAAGCTTATCGTTCAAATTTAAAAGTACAAATTTTACGTATTATTGCTATTGTTATAATAATCAACAATAATTGAAATTATATAATTAGTTATAAATAATTAAATAAATAATTATAATTAAATTATAATTATAGGTCTGGATAGACGCTGTGACGCAAATTTTTTTTTCGTACGGACTGGTTCTCGGAGCGCAGATTGCACTGGGAAGCTACAATAAGTATCACAACAACTGCATGAAGTAATGAAAAAAATATTTTAAATTATAATTATTATAATATCAATAATGATAATCATTATTAATATTAAATATTATTATTATTCGTTTATTCATTCGCTCATTCATTCACGAATTCTTCTATTTATCTATCAATCTTTCATCTATTCCAAATCGAATCTATTCGCTCGATGAATAAACAGTTCGTTCGTTCGTCCGTTCGTTCGTTCGTTCGTTCGTTCGTTCGTTCGTTCGTTCGTTCGTCTTATTATTATTATTGATATTATTATTACTACAAACAAATATTATTATAATAATTTCAATTTATTATTAATTAAAAATAATTAACAAATTCACTCTTTGCCGTCAAGGGACGCTCTCATAATCTCTTGCATCAACAGTGGGACGAGCCTTTTTTCAGGTTTCGAGTTTCGATAATGACGACGACGATGATTGGTTTTGATAATGATTATTTAATTTATAATTATAATTATTATAATTATTGTTATGATTCTATGGCGCTTAATTATTTTTCATACAGGTTTCGTAATATTTTCCGTGATTGGCTTCATGGCTCAGCAGCAAGGAAAATCTGTGGCCGAAGTTGCTCAGTCTGGTAGTTTATTCATTCATTCATTCGTTCGTTTGTTCGTTCGTTCATTCATTCGTTCGTTCATTCATTCATTCATCCATCCATCCATTCATTCGTTATTCAATCTATTTACACATTTTTTTAGCCTTATTCTGTCTAGTTTATGTTAGCCATGTATGTTTTCAATTAGCTAAGGGTTAATATTTCTTTCGAAAAGACATAGTTCAAAGCCACACACACACACACAAACACACACACACAAATAAACACACACACAAACACACACAAACACACACAAAGGTCCGGGTCTTGCGTTCCTCGTTTATCCCTCTGCTGTCAGCCAACTACCATTGTCACCCCTTTGGTCGGTTTTATTCTTTCTGATGCTGTTTTTTGTCGGACTGGATAGCCAGGTGAGATTTGAGTTTTGGTAATAGTTGTAAAGATGTTGATAATGATGATGGTGGTGTTGGTGTTAGTGATGATGTTGTTGTTGGTGATGATGATGCTGTTTATGGTGGTGTTGGTGATGATGATGCTGTTTATAATATTAATTAAATAGATAAACATTCAACCAATCAAATTGCTATCAATCATATATCAGTCAATCAAACAACTACACACACACACGCTCACACGCACGCACGCACGCACAAACACACGCACACGCACAGTTTTGCACGGTGGAAGGCTTCGTAACGGCTGTTGTTGACGAATGGCCTCACTTATTTCGAAAAAGAAAAGAAGTCTTCGTCCTAGTAACCTGCGTTTTGTCATATCTAGTCGGCTTATCCATGGTCACACAGGTTTGACACACACACACACTCATATACACACACACACACACACACATACACATTCACACACACGCGAACATGCAGGGCGGCATATACGTGTTTGAGCTGTTCAACTTCTACTCAGCTTCTGGAACAGTTCTACTGTTGCTAATATTTTTTGAGTGCATCGCCATCTCTTGGTCGTACGGTTGGTCATAAATAAATAAATAAATAAATATTAATAATAATAACAATAATTATGACTATAATTATGACTATAATTATGACTATAATTGCATTGACTATAATTTTCAGGAGTGGACCGGTATTACGATGCTCTGACTGACATGTTAGGCTATCGACCTTGCTATTGGTGGAAATTTTGCTGGACATTTACAACTCCATTCATTTGTTTGGTAGTTATAATAATATTAATTATGATAATAATAATAATAATAATAATAAAATTATTATTATTATAATAAAATTATTATTATTTTTAATAATTTACAGGGAACGTTCTTGTACCACGTGATTCAGCACCAACCAATCAAATATATGGATTATTCTTACCCTCTAAGCGGACAGGTGATTGGCTGGTTCATGACCATGTCCTCCTTAATTGTCATCCCGATATATGCCATGTTTAAATTTTTCCACGAAAAAGGAACTATTTTGGAGGTGGGTTTCGATTTCAGTTTCGTTTCGTTATCGGAGAGGTAAGTTTTGGGTTTAGTTTCGGTTTCGATATGAGGTAAGTTGAGTTTGGTTTATCTTTTAGTATCGTTTTAAAAGTTAGCATGGTTTCGATATAAAGAGTAAAGTGATCTGGGTTAGTTTTCGTTAATGAGGTTTCCATTTCGATTTCATTTAGTTGATGGCTGTTTCTTTGAAGTATGTTTGAAAATTTAAATTTTTTAAAAATGTTAAATTTGAAAGCAGCATCTGAAAGCATGCTTGCGACCGATATGAAACTGTTGCGTGTGTAATCTATGCTTATAACGAAAATTTTGTGATTAATTTGTGAATTTTAAAATTAGAAATTAATTTTCCAGCGGTTGAAAAAGATTTGTCGGCCAGACGTCGATGAGCCAGTGAAACGAAAACTTTTAAACAGAGACAACGTTTAAATATTGTTACTCATTTTTAAAGAAAAAAATTACAGTAATTGAAAAATAATTTGAATTTTGGATTATTTTTTAATAAAATTCGTCGATTTTATTACCCAAAGTGTAGTTTTAAATGTTTTTTTTCGATTTGTAAAGTTTGAAACTTCGATGGGTTTTTCATTTTTCTGGAAATATGGTAAATATGAAGCGGTTGTGTCATTCTTTGGATAGAAAAATTGCTAAACTCTTTCTTTTCGACCCTAAAAAATTTTTCAAATTCAATTAGTTATATATTAATATTATTAACAATAGGTTTAATATTTTTAAAAAATTATTTAATAATGAGGTTTTTTAAGAAAAAAGTAAATTTGTTCAAATTCTAGAAATTTCATAAGACTGTCGATGACTATCGAGTTTTATTGTTGGTTTAGGATCAATGTTGGAGTACTGAGAATGAACGAGTGAATGATTTTATTATTATTATCCTTCTTAAATTTTTAAGGAATTTTTCAGAATTTCATTTTAATTTATTCAAAATAATTTCATGGAAAAATACGTGATACTTTTGTAAAATAGTTAAGAAATAGTATAGATTAATTAACAAGTTTCGTTAAAATTCTGTTAAAATTGGTTTCAACTTTTAATAAAAATCTTAAACCAGAAGAGAAAAATTACATATTAAACTGACAGAAAAATTGCATTAATAACACGCCCATAAACACGCATTTTGAAAAAAAATATTTCTCACTTGCATACCCCCTGAAGATTCCATTTCGAAATGGTATCGCCCTCATATAATGATGCTTCTGCTGGCGAGCAATGCTTTGGAAACCGCAATACAGGTAGACTGCTATACCTGTGCCTATGATGATGATGATGATGATGATGATGATGATGACGATGATGGTGGTGGTGGTGGTGATGATGATGACGATGATGGTGGCGGTGGTGATGATGATGACGATGATGGTGGCGGTGATGATGATGCTGCTAGCAAAAATTGAGATGGATTTATTATGAAATAAAAATTTGTTGATTGTTGTTAAGGAATAAATTGATAGTGTGTCATTTATATTTACATTTTTTTCATACGTTTGTCCACCTACTCATTCATTCATTATTATTTTATTGAATTATAAACAAATTAAACAATTAAATTATTATTTATTTGCATTCCATCCAATCATTTGTTCATTCATTCATTCATCCGTTCGTTTCATCTTTCCATTCATCTGTTTGCTCATTTTTTGATTCAATAATTCATTCATCTACTCACTCAATCATTCATTCATCCGTTTAATTATTGGTTCAATCATTTCCAGATTCATTCATCTATTCATTCATTAACTCATTCTTTCAATCTCTCAGTCTTCGCTTCATGCATCACACGCACACACACGCACACACACACACACACACGCGCACACACACACACACAAAGAAATTAAAACACCGACGATGAAATTAATAATATGCATTTCATTCTTTCATTAGTGGCCGTTACGCCCATTCCATCCATCCTTTTAACTTCATCCATAAAATTTAATCAACTGATTAGAGCCAATTAGCCAGTTGGAAAAATTAACACGTGTTAAATTGTTAATTAAATCTAAAAACATCATTATCAGTATCGTCGTCTGTTATTACTGCATCATCGTCATCGTCGTCATCACCTACTTTATTGTAGATATAGATATTGTCGAATCATTGCTATCCTATACATACATACATACACACATACATACATGCACACATACATACACATACATACACATACATACACACATACACACATACATACATATAAATATAAAAATATATAGATATATATATAGCGTTGAATCTTGCTTGTCTTATAATGGCATATATTTCCAGATTTTGTTTTGAAAAAGTTCCCGTAAGAATAAAAACATAAATATATAAATTATTAATCAGTAATTGTTATCTATCGTATATTTATTTAATTATTAATTTACTACTACTACTACTACTACTACTACTACTACTACTACTACTACTACTACTACTACTACTACTGTTTCTACTACTACAACTACGACAACAACAACAACAACAACAACTACTACTACTACTACTACTACCACTACTACTGATACTACTACTACTGCTACTAATAACAATAGTAATAATAATAAATCATTTATATAAACCTAGCAGTAATATTAAATTAATATTGTTATAATATTAATATATAATATAATATATATAATATAATATATATATATATATATGACATATTTATTTATATATATATAATATATGTATATATAGTGATTCATCATTGTTTTGTTTGCCTATACTTTTCTATTAGTTTCTCAATTATCGATCACAGCATCATCATCACCACCAACAACAACATCATTATCATCACTAGCAACTCCTTTCAACACTCCACCGAACATGTGATGAATCGCATAAAACCGGAAATCACGTGTTTTGCCACTTCCGGTTGCTCCAGTACCAAAGATAACGAGTAACGCATAATCTGGAACAAACGATTATAAATGATCAGAATTACTAATTGGGCTGTTCATCTATCTAACTTATGAAGCGCTAAATAATGTCATTAATTAATTAATTAATTAATTATTATTTTCAAAATGATTTATAATAACATTTTGTATAATACACAAATTACCTTACTACAAAAGATTGTCATCAGCAAAGTGTTAAGATAAATAGAAACTTTAGTCACGTCGTAAAAAAAGCATCAAGAGAAATTTAGAAACATCAACAAGACATCAACAAAAAATCAGAAACATCAACATAAACATCAACAAAGCATCAACAAAACATCAACAAAACATCATCAAAAACATCAACAAAAACATCAACAAGAACATCAACAAAGACATCAACAAAAACATCAACAAAAACATCAAAAACATCAACAAAAGCAGCAACAAAAACATCAAAAACATCAACAAAAGCAGCAACAAAAACATCAAAAACATCAAAAAAAACATCAACAAAAACATCAACAAAACATCAACAAAAACATCAACAAAATGTTTTCTTGTCACCTCTGTAGCAAGGCTTACGCAACGGAGAAGTATTTACAAATGCACCTAGCCATCCACAAGGACTTCACAATTTCATCCGTTACATCAACGACTAATGTAACATCTGATAACACCAACAACGACAAAACAACAACAACAACGACGACGACTTCTACGTCATTAGTGACGTCATCGATAAACAATTTATCTTTCAGTAATTCAATAGAGTCTGATAAAACCTTTGGCACTTTTACTAAGTACAATAAATTCATTCAGCAAAATTATTTCTACTACAACAAGTTTCAGTTTGTTGATAGGTGCCCAGCAGAACAACAACAGCTAAAACACGTCTTAAAATCTCTACAGAACGACGAGACTACAAATTTGTCGCCAACCTCAACTACAAAATCCTGTGAGGTGATCAGCGGTAAGATGGAATTTCACGGATCTCCAGATAGCAGGCTGTTCAATGGCGGAATGTTTGAGGATGGCTACGCATCTCAAATTATGAACCATCATCAGCAGCAGCAGCAGCAGCTGCTCTCTCATCATGTTCAGTGCTCACAGCAGCAGCAACAACTCTTCGAAACAGTCGGTCCATACTTTCAGTCGCCAAAACAACAGCGCGTGCCTACAGCAGCTACGAAAATTTTCTACCAAACGTCAACGCTTCAGCAGCATGACCACCACCACCAACAACAACAACAACCGTACTACTTTAACCTCCAGCAGCAACAATCACAACTACGGCAGCCGCAGCAGTCACAAACGTTCACATGCAACTACTGTTTCAAGACATTCACACAGAGCAGCAACTACAAAAACCACATCCGAACGCACTCAGACGACCGTCCATACATTTGCGACATTTGCGACATCGGCTTCAAGGAGCGCTACCACCTCAAGAAACACATCCTATTCAAGCACAGCACAGAAGCCAAAGAAAAATGTCGCTACTGTGGCAAGCGTTTCAAAGATTCAACAGCCGTTCGAGCTCACGAGAGAATTCATTCTGACAAACGCCCGTATTCCTGTCAGCGATGTCTGAAGGCTTTCAAGACGAGTGAATGCCTCTGGCACCATGAAAACAGAAGCCGAACTTGTGGTAAGAATTTAGAAAGTGGCAGTGGTGTGGCTGGTAACAGTACTGCTGTTGGTTTGTTTGCGCCCTGCTGCAAATCAAGAAATGTCTCTCAGAATGTTTCAAGTGGGGTCACAGGTAGGTCCGCTGCTTATACTCGCGGTGATTTGCATTCTTTTAAAAAAAATAATTGTGGAGCTAGAGGAAAAAAATCAGATGCTGCTGATGGGGAGACGAAGAGAAATGAATTGAAGGTGAATGTTGGTGGGACTGACAACTACATCCAACATGGCAAAAGTGATGGCGGGTTTGCTTGCGGTGCATTTGAAAAGAGTAAGGAGAAATTAGAATGTTACAACAATAGCAGCGGTAACAACAAAACTGACGGCATCAACAACAACAGCATTAATTACAACATCAACAACATGTCAAACAGCAATTACAACAACAACAACAGCAGCAGCAGCAACAACAACAACCTCAATGATATTGACATTCCAAACTCAAATGTTGAAAACATCAACATAGGCTTGCAGGACGACAATTTTGTGTACAGTAATGTAAGAAATAAAAACAACAACAACAGTTTATACAACAACAACAACAGCAACAACAACAACATCAACAACAGCAACAGCAGCAACAACTGCAATGATACCGATTACATCAATCTAGCGACATCAACTTTTCAACAACTTAACGGTAGGTTTGATGACAACTACAATGGCTTTCCAGTTTATTCTAATAGCAAATTTTACTCCAAACACATTAATCCGTCCAACGATTTTCAACAACAACATCATCAACAACAACAACATCAACTTCATCCACAACAACATCAACTTCATCCACAACAACATCAACATCAACAACATCAACTCCATCTACAACAACATCAACAACAACATTTGTTGCTGGCGACAAATGCTCATCCTTCCCGAAACTTTCATAACGTTAGTCTTAACAACACCAACAACAACGCGGGCAACAATTTTGTTGCCAACTGCAATAACAACATCAACGGCAACATCAACAACAACGGCAACATCAACAACGACTGCAACATCAACAAAAATAGCAGTAATAACAATGTCATAATTCACAACGACAACAGAGACGATGTTGAATTTGTTGAAAAAGTTAAGACAGAAAAACAAGAAGAGCAAAATGTTGAAAAATCATTCTACGACACTCTAGACTCAAACGACAACAACAAAAACACAGTTTTCAACACTTTTGACAGCAGCAAAAACACAATTTTCAACAATTTTGATACCAGCAAAAACACAATTTTCAACAATTTTGACAACTTCTGCGACGGCAGTCCGGGCAGTATGCTAAATCTACTACATTCAGATCTTCAGCAAGATGATTTCACCTACCAGCCATCATTGAATTGTCAGCCTCAGCCAAATATTTTCCACCAAGCTATTTCTTCGCCACCACATCCACAATACTACTACTACCACAAGCAGTGCTACAAGCCACAGCCACACCCGACGCACATCCCTACTGCAGTGGTCACACCTTTCAATCAGATGGTCAACAAAAATAAAGATGGTAGCAACAACAACAACAACAGCAACTGCAACAACAACAACAACCTCGAACAACAACAAAATGAGAGCAACAATATTCTCGAGAAAAACGGAAATTATCCTAATGATGCTGGCAGTTACTGCACAGCCATCGAGTATAACAACATTGAAAATGTGTCTTGTATTGATGCCTACGCTGAAGATGTTGGTCACAACACGGTCTTGGATGACGATGGAGGTATTTCAAAATCTTTCGGCAAAAATGAATCCAAAAGCATCTACGATTCAGAGGAGGGGATGAGTTATGAAAGTAATGAGCAAGATACATCTGTGAAATCATCGACATTAAGTGATAGCTATGCAGATCATGTGAGTAATAATGAGCAGAAACATGAGAAAGCCTGCATTTCTTTTGAAAACTGTTTTCAATCTGACGAAAAATTTGAAAGTCTGGGCGGCAAAAACCTTCTCTACAACATTCACGAAGGCAGTCTCCTAGATGCATCAGGTACTGACGTTAACATTAATTCTTATGACCAGAGCCCTAGTAGGCTTCAGAAGCATCACATCAACAACAACATCAACCGCGTCAATAGCATCAACAGTTTAAACAACTCGAGCAACATCAACTCAAAAAGCATTAACATTTTGTGTGATGAAAACGAGGATGAAAGTAGCAACAACAACATCCACAACAACAACATCCACAACAACAACGACAACAACATCCACAACAACAACATCAACAACAACAACAACATCCACAACAACATTAGCATCAACAACAACATTAGCGTTAACACGATTTCAACCCTGCCCCCTTTTGAAACTTTTGCTCCAACATTGAAGATGCCGAGCTCGCCAGATGGCAAATAATTTTGAAATTCAAGTGAGGATTTTCTCGTCACAAAGTTTACATATTTTAATCTATTAAAATAATTAACTCAGTTAATTATTTTAATTCATTAAAATAATTAACTCAATTAATTGTAATCATTTTTCAGTTCGTACATTCGGAATTTTCTCTAATCATTCAGTCGATTATTTTCTCCTTGATCATTCAACCGATTACTTTACAATCTTTCAAACTACTTTAAAAATCACGTACGATTAATTAATCAATAGATAAAATTAATTTACGATTTAATCATAAAATAAAGATAATAATATAAATAAATATATCCTGCATGTTATTCGAAAACCAGCTCTCCACACAAAAAACAAATTGCTAAATATATCGAATATCTGTAATTTCAAAAGGAATCATAGTTTCAACATACTACAAACTAGAATGTCAAAAATATTTCTGGATGTACATTCAACATTTAATACAAGCATTGTCATTACGATTCCACCCATCCAACTTTCTTCTACATACACATTTTACCATCATACACACACAGAGACAAACACACACACACGCACAAACAAACACACATATACATACACATGTGTATTGACTTTTTTGATTTTTTATTGAATAGAATAATGAACATAACATTACAACTATTATTTATATTAGTCGTTCAATGTCGTACCCAAATAGACTTATTAACCATAATGAATTTTTCGATTAAATAATAATTGGATAATTAATTTATATTTAGGATGATAATTAATTACACACACACATGCACGCACACATACACGTACAAACGCGCACACACACGCGCGCACACACACACAGATATAATCATACTTACCGGGAAAACACTGTTGTCAAATTTTTTGATTAAAATTTGCTACCAATAACTTTAATCATTGATTGTGGTTATTTTTTGAGACACACGCACACACAAAAACACACACAGACACGCACACACACACGCACACACTTTTAAAAACATAAACAAACATAGAGAGAAAAGTTATGCTTATTTAATAAATAAATGATTCCAATCAAACGGATGTGTTTTCTTTCCCGACTGGCCGGCATGTTCGGCTTTCCCTTGTTTTGATAATGTCCCTTTCTCTTTCTCTCTCTCTCTTTATTTATCTCTCTCTCTCTCGCTCTTTCTCTCTCTCTCTTTTCTATTTATATTATAGTGAAAAGTCGTTTGGGCTGTATTAGCCCTCGGATGATTTTTGAGGAATATACCTGAAATACAGTATCTAACGCTAAGTATCGAGTAGTATTTTCTTCATGTGGTACAGTATGTATTCCATGCATTAGGTATATTGATTTGTATTCATCAATGTAGTATTTATTTAACTATTAAATGAGTAATTAAATAAAAAGTTTTGGTTAGTAACGTAATAAAACTTACATTAACGGTAGCAACTAGTACCAGCAGTAGTAATAACAAAGAGCAAGAGGAAAAGTAGCAATAGTAGTAGTAGTAGTAGTAGTAGCAGTAGTAGTTGTAGTAGTAGCAGTAGTAGTAGTAGTAGTAGTAGTAGTAGTAGTAGTAGTAGTAGTAGTAGTAGTAGTAGTAGTAGTAGCAATGGTAACAGCTGCAGCAGCAGCAGTAGTAGCAGCAGTAGTAGCAGCAGCAGCAATTGTAGTAGTAGTAGTAATTTTAAGAATTACTTCAATTATACCAAATTTATTCAATCACAGTCAGATGATGCCAAAAAAATTAATTATAAGTTCTTTGTTCTTTCTGGGGTTTTTCGTCGTCTCAATATATACCGGTTAGTTTTTTAATTTATTTATTTATTTCTTATTATTAAAGTGTGAAATGATTTTATCAGTCGTAGAAGCAGTAGTTGTAGTAGTAGTAAAAGCAGTAACAGTAGTAGCGGCTGTAGCTAATGTGGTCTTAGTTGTGGCTGTTGTTAACACGTAGCGTAAACTACTAAACATAATGCTGATCAAGTCAATTGTTAATAATTTTGAAATTAAATTTTGCAATCTTTATAACTTTTAATTAACATATTTAACCATTTGAAAATAAATCCCTATACAGAGCAACAACAGAATGACATCAACTCCGAAACACCCGCCAAAATTTACCAACTCCCATTCGTCAGCGAGATAATGACGTCATTTCACGTGCCGGCCAATCACAAGACTCGAATGAGAAACATCATCAACCGATACAGAGGAATGATAAATGATGGAGGAATGCATGGTGGAGTGAACGAAGGAGTGAACGAAGGAGTGAACGAAGGAGTGAACGAAAGAATGAACGATAGAATGAATGAAATAAATACTTATGGAAAAGTTATGAGGAGTGAAAATGGAAACGAAATGGCCGTGCTTGGCATACCGGTGGTAGCTTCCACCACTGACAATGATGAAGAATCCGATGCTGATGTTGGTGACGCTGATGTGAAAATTAACGATGATAACAACGGGCAGAAGAGGAAAAAGTTTCTGAAAAGATTTTATAGCGATTGGTGATGAATTTGTGGTTAAGTATTTATAAATGTGATCACTATTTATTGATTTTAACTTGAAAAACGCGTTTACTTTCATGAATTATATGTAGAAATGATATCAAATAAGAACAATTTATCGATCTAAATATATGTAAACTTGAAATTTGAAGTGATTTCTAATGACTGTCAATTAATTATTACATTGTTATATATGTGGAATAAAAGGCAGTAAAAATTACGTCACTATGACGTCATTATTATCTACAAAGAAATGAAATTTGGTGTATTACATGAAAAACTCGTATTTCATGTAGATGGCTATTTTAATTTTTAATTCAAATAAAACATCACAGATTTAATAAATAACTTTATCGAATAATAACGAATAACCATGGATATCCATGCGAATAACGAAAATTGTGCTTAATAAAAAATTAAATTGATTTAATTAGCTATATTCACTTTTAATTTGTAAACTTCATCCAATAAGTAACATTCGACTTTACACTCGTTAAGAGCTGTTACGTAACAGTCGTTAAAGAAGTTTCATGTAAAATTAGTGATTTTGTGTAATTAGTGAAATGTCATCCGTCAGTAAGAGTTTAATGGGGGTGGTGTGCTTAGTTACTGGAGCCTCACGTGGTATTGGTAAAGGTACGCTTAATTTTTTACGTAACCTTTTGTATTTTTTAAGATTGATTTTTTTTATTTTGTTTGAAAATTTTGTTATTTAAATATGTTATAAACTCTTCTGAAAAACAAGCAATCTCCAATCGAATAAATAATTAATAAATAAATAATTTTCAGGGATAGCCTTACAGTTAGGGGAGGCTGGGGCCACAGTTTACATAACCGGCCGAAAAGCGACGAAGACAGATGAAAATCAGAAAAGTCCACTGGAGGAGACGGCCATGGAGGTAGAGAAACGAGGTGGAACCTGTTTTCCGGTGGTCTGCGATCATAAGGATGATTTCCAAGTAGATGCACTGTTTGAGAAGATTAAAAAGGAGCAAAATGGTCGATTGGATGTTCTAGTTAATTGCGCTTTCTCCGCATTCAAATACATCAATGAGTTAGTTATTAACTTCACTCTTTCTTTATTATCATTGTTATTATTATTTATTAGTAATTAGTAATATTATTATCATGATTCTAGTTAATTATTATTATATTTATATTCCAATCATCCTATGCATGTATATGTTGTATATATATATATATATATATATATATATATATATATATATTGTATCAG
This sequence comes from Helobdella robusta, assembly GCF_000326865.2. NCBI lineage: Eukaryota > Metazoa > Annelida > Clitellata > Rhynchobdellida > Glossiphoniidae > Helobdella > Helobdella robusta. The sequence goes on along the minus strand of NW_008704349.1, from coordinate 1,056,927 downwards.
TAACATGGGCAAGCCATTTTGGGAGTTGGACCCCTCTGAATCATGGGATGAAGTAAACAGGGTGGCTCTAAGAAACTATTATCGGTTTGTATCATTGGCTTGTTGTTTTAAAATTAACCAATGAAATTGTCTTTACTCGAAACCAGCCAACTAATCATATCACTGAATTTTAAAACCCAATTTCAAATGAACAAATCAGGTGCTCAAGCCTGGCTGCTCGTTTAATGGTACCAAGGAAAACTGGTTTAATAGTTAACATATCTTCAGCAGGGGGGATGTTCTACTTTCACAATGTCCCATATGGGGTTAGGTCATTTATTATTATATTTTTGATAATTCTGTTAAAATTGGATCGTAATATGTCATTATTACATCATAATTTTAAGTGCTAGCAAATTGTACTGTTTGTGTTTTATTCTGTCTGTGTTTATTTATTGATTTAACTGTTGGTGTATAATTATCTTTTTTGAAATAGACCAATCTCATTATTTCTTTTCATCATCGACCAATCAGATCAGTTGTATTAAAACCACTATTTCAAATTCAACCAATCGTTTATACTGGCTCAAAATAAGCCACTTTTCCTGACCAATCAAACCACATTGCTCTTACTAAAAGTTTCACCAATCAAATCACAACTATCAAAAGTTCCACCAATCAAACGACAACAGGTAGGCAAAGAGGGCTGTGATAGAATGGCTGCAGATTGTTCTGTCGAATTGAAGCCACATAATGTTGCATTTGTCAGTATTTGGCCTTGCCCCGTTATGACTGAGGTATCTTTCTGTCTGCCTGTCTGTTTGTCTGTTTTTGTCTGTCTGTTTCACTGTTAATATTAATTATCCGTAATGTTCTTGCAATATTAACACTTTTTAAATCATTATTTTTCATATTTTTTCAAATAATTTCGCGATAACTAACGAATTTTCTTTCAAAAAGTCAGTGAAGGAAACACTCGACTCGACAGAGCAGTCATTCCTGCGCGATAAGATCCTGGAAATCACAACGCAAGACAGATACGAGAGCCAGGAATTTACTGGAATGGGAATAGCTCGCTTAGCTTCCGATCCCAAGGTTAGGCGTCGTATGGGAAACAGAGGCTATCCTTGTTTAGTTGTTGGTGGTTATATGGATACGGTTCATTTTCCATTGGATACGGTTCATTTTCGTTTGTTCATTAACTAAATTCTATTCAGGATGTTTACTGGTGTTTTTATTACCAGTTTGATTTTTGTAGAATGATTCATTTACTTATATTACGTACTCTGTGGTGTTGTATTGTATCTGTATTTTATTGGATTTTAAGATTCATATAACGCTCATCTTAAGCATATTTCAATGTCGCTAATTTTCAATCACTAATCTAATGGCTTACCATCAGAGAGCTAGCTATTGTTTAATTCATTTGAACAGGCTATATCAGTTACTGGAAAAGTTTTGCTATCCATCGACCTAGCAAAGAAATACGGATATAAGGATAGGAATGGCAAGATGCCCCTCGATTATAGATCCATTTCCGATCTGATGTCGGCCAAACATCCGTACGTTGCTAAGGTCATTCCGGGTTTTGTGAGAGTCCCAAAGTGGATGTTTGCCATGCCCGGGAATAAGTTTTGATGGGTGAGGGTAGAGGTCAAAGTTCATGACCTTTATTTGCTTGTTTCTATCTTATTTATAATCGTCGATTTTTGTTTCTTTGTCGTGCTTCGCGACATTGTTTACGTCATCATGGACATTTCTATAACCACAATTTTAATCGTTAATTATGTGACGTCATTAGCTCACCGCCCTCACTGTCGTTATCATTCGTGTGTATATTAGGTCATCCTCATCACGTGACCATCACCTTTGTTGACGTCATCACTTTTATTTTTATTATTATTTGTATTTGTTTTTTTTAGTTTTAGTGCGAACTGAAATGAATAAAACGCATGTTTTGTAAAAATGTTAATGTACGATAAATACACACATGCACACGCACGCGCATACATACAAACGCACGCACACGCACGAACACATACACGCACACTTACACACACACAATTGTTTTTATCTCTACACAGTGATTTCGAGCCATTTGGTTGTCAAATTTGAAGAATGTGATATTTCTATCTAGAATGTCTCTATTAATCTGTAAATTGTCATAATTATTATTTATTTAGTAATCATGTTGTAAAATTATGATTCTTTGTTTTGTTATCTATAATTTGTCATTGCCATCATAAAAATAATCACCCTATCATCATCATCGTCATCACCATTAACAACTTCATCATATTCACCATGGCCACTAACATTAACCATTATAACCATACCATCATCACCATCATATTAACCATTATAACCACACCACCATCACCATTATAACCACCAACATCACTGTCATAATGGACATTCCAGAGACATTCTCTTTGAAGTTTATTCATTTATTTTAAAAAGATATCCTGCAAAAAAAACGTAAAAAAGAAGAGAAATATGAAAAAAAACACTATATAAATTCGATAATTGTGTCGGAAATATAGAAATTATATTAACGAATTCCATTAAATCTAATTAGTTATTAATTAATTGGTTAATTGTTCAAGCGGATTATATGCGGTTTCGCGTCTTACTTAACTACAAAAGACTTAACGCGAAAAATCGGTACGTCCAACCGATACTTTATGTTCTGTCTCGTCTCGTAATGTTTCGTTATGTTTTTCTACGTCAATTATACGGCTAAAAACAAATGTATGATATAAATTCATGTGTAAAAATCAATTAAGTTAATGATGAAATCCATGATGATGACGATGACGATTATAGCAAGAGTAGTAACATTGATGATGATGATGATGTAGATGACGATAGCGATCTTGATAATGATACTACTACTGATTATGAAGATGGACAAGATATTAGAAAAAAAAATAAGTACCATAAACCGTTACAACCACATTTCGTCCTTTACCGTAATAATGTTAATAGAAAATTATATATATATATATATATATAAATGTTATATAAATAACAAAATATAAAGAGTTTACTTTACAATTGCACTGTGTTTAGTATATATTGAAAGTACTATATATGAATATATATATACTTGTGTGTGTGTGTGTATGTGTGTTTCTGTCTGTCTGTCAGTGTATCTCACTAAGAGTAGATAATAAATCACATACATATATCATGATTGGCAAATTATATATATATATATATATATATATATATATATATATATATATATATTTAAAAATGAGCACACGCAATGAAATATATATATATATATATTTGTATGTGTTTGTATGTGTGGTGTAAATATATTCCATTATATAACATTAAATTCATAACACAGTAAGTAATCAAAAACAGATTGAAACCAGTACAAAGATAGGGTAAATACTTAGTTACATACCTATGTACACATGCACAAATACACGCACACGTACAAACACACACGCACACGTACAAACACACACGCACACACACTAACACGCACATATTGAAAATGCAATTTAAAAGTGGCTTAATCTTAATACCAAGCTAGAAATGACAAAAAATGAAATAAAGTATGGGGGAAGCTTGCGTATATATGTATATGATAGAGAAGATGAAAGAGAGATAGAGATAGGAAAAGAAAGAAAGAGAAAGAATAAGAGAGAGTGAGAGAGAAAGAAAGAGTGTGAGAAAGAGAGAGAAGAGGAAGAAGAAGAAGAAGTAAAACGAATAAAAACTAGAGAAGATATATATATATATATATATATATATATATATATATATAAGATGGTGCAAAAGTAAAAAAAAATTAAACATAATCAACATAAACATACATAATCGATATATATTCTCTATTTACAATCATGTTAATATAATTTATGAATCTATAAAGGAAATCACAATGATGAAATTATATAAACGAATTCAACTTTCAGATGATAACGTAAACTAGATAGAAATATAAGTCTACATTAAAAACACACACATTTCATCTCTCTCTCTCTCTCTTTCTCTCTCTCTTTCTCTCTCTCCTCTCTCTCTCTCTCTCTCTCTCTCTCTCTCTCTCTCTCTCTCTCTCTCTCTCTCTCTCTTTGACCTCCTCCACCTCCTTTATATATTATTATAAACCCAAATTACAACAATGACAACCTATCTAAATAGTTATTTTAGAAAAATATTTCCAAATAAATTCGATAAAACCAAAAAAAAAAAAATTTAAATTTGTATGAAATATTTGATGCCAATGAATCCTACGTATAAAAGTTTACAAATTTATATTTGAGTATGAAATGATCAGACTCCCCTATCATCAATCCAACCATTACAACTCTCGTTCGTGAAATTGATATGCGATAATAACCACGATAATAATTATGATAATAATAACAAATTATGATAATATATTTATATATATATGTATATATTAATATATATTTATAATAAAATAAATATCTGGTACAAATTTTTTTTAGTGACATACAAAATCAGTAAAAATTCAGTAAAAATAAATGAAATCATATTGACGACTGACAAGCATATTTTATATATATATAAATATTTATTTATTTATATTATAATTATTCTTAAACAACTGCTGCACACACACACACGCACACACACACACACGCACGCACAAACAATCAAACAAACACACACACAGAGGTTTGGCGAAATAGCGACAAACATCACACGCCAAACCATCCTACCTACCTACCTACCTACCCAACTAACTACATTTCTAACTAGTAACAACATGAAGAGCAGCATGAAATATAAATATAAAAATTGAAGTTAAATAAACTTATAATTAGAAAAACTTTGCAGTTTATAATATGAAAAATCTCTCTGTCTTTCTCTATCTCTTCATCTATCTCTTTCTCTCTTTCATTCGCAAATTTAAAATGGCATTGTTACATTCATAAGCTGAATAAACTTGATGAAGAAAAATAGTTGATGGTTACTGGTCAGTCAGTTTGGTGCATAAATAAGGTGAAAAAATTAACTGGAAATCAAAACATTTTTTAACAAACAAATAAACATTTTTAATACATTTGAAATGTGGGAACGATTTACCTAAATTTAAATAAGAAAACAAACACAAACGAATGAACGAGCGAACGAACGAGCGAACGAACGAACGCTCATAACTGTTATTATAAAATTATAAAGATAAAAACTTAATGATATCTCATATACATTGAATAACTAAAAACCAGCTATTAATAAACCATCATACACACATATGTATAATCTATGTAATATATAATCTAGTTAATAGGATTTGTATTTAATTTATAATTAATTTGTCTAAACTATAATTTAAAAAATACGGTTTTAACGAACATCAGCATACAACTACGTAATTACCAAACTTTATCATGAAAATATGGATTAATCGAAGTTTAACCGATACAAATACGTATAAATTGAGCGTTTCAAGCAAGGATATATATATATATATATATATATATATATATATATATCAAGATCTTTTGTATTTCAATTTCAATCAAAACAAAATTGAAATAAGATTAATTTCTTAAAAAATTATAGAAAAATAAAAATGAAATGTAAAATAATGATTAAATAACATGCATATGTTTAAATGTGATCGTATGAGACATGAGGATGATGATGATGATGACCTCCCTACACAATATGATGACGATGATGATGACGATGACGATGATGACGACGATGGTGATGAAAATCACGATAACTACAATGGGACACATAATTAAGGAGAGGTTGAAACGATTTTTAGAAGTTGTATGACAAAACACACACGAACGAACGAATGGAACTTCTATAAAATCCATTAAAAAAATAAATATCACCCTTAACCCCACGCAATTCAAACAAAGGGGCGCATCAGGGCCAATCCACACCCTTCAAAAAAACTTTCAAGTTGAAACTCATTCACTATTTATACATGTTATTTCGTGTTTTTCTCCCACCGTTTCAAAATGTTTCTCTACATATCATTCAGTAATTAAAACTAGGGATACACTTGGGCGGGCTAGCTTTCCCCCCCCCCCCAAAAAAAATATATTCACCATTTAAACGGAGGTATGCTTTTGGGTCTGTCGGCTCCTTCTTTGACGAGGGGCTTGTGGAATTCCCTGCCGGGCCTCGAGTGAATTTGGACCCAGCAATTTTCGCAGTAGTACTGTAGACAGGCCACGTTAGCGCAATAGTATGGGGCGGACTTACCGGCGCTTTTTTGACCTTGACATTCGTCGCAGAGCTGGTCGTCCAGTACGTAGGGTTTGACCTCGACCTTCGCGTGTATGAGGGAAATAATTTTTTGTCGAGATTATGTCCATTTGTTAGTTCTTATAGGTGTAGTCGATTGATATGAAAGATTTGAAATATAGTGATTAACTTTTAAAAACTTGCGAAACAGCTAATCTCACCCTCTTATCAATATCCCCGAATTGCAGTTGTACAAAACGTGCACTGATGGCAGAAATGTAACTTTGCTGGGTGCTGAAGGAAACCCTCCCGGCCCCCTTCGGATATTTCAGTTCTGGGTCGGTGTCGATGCCAGCGTAACAGACGTTTCCGTAAAGTTGGTCCATTGCTATGGCGAGTTCAGCTGGGAGAGATTATTAAAAATTACTTTTAATCTTAATTCAATCAATCTATCAACCATCAACCATCAAACTAATCAACAAACTAGCCAACCAACAAACCAACCAGCCAGCCAGCCAGCCAACCAACCATCCAACCAACCAACCAACCAACCAACCAATCAACCAACCAACCAACCAACCAACCAACCAGCCAACCAACCAACCAGCTTTTAATGGTCTAGGAACGCCACCTACAAAGACAGTTTTTCTGAGATCCAGTGGCTGTGAGGCGTCCATCAAGAAGTCAGAATCTATCAGTGACCACGGTCTGATCTGCACCTACAATATAATATAATTATAAATATTATGACTATAATTATAATAATTATGATGATAATTGTAGAAATATTAATAATAATGATGATGGTGGGGATGATACTGAAGATGGTAATAGCACTTATGATAAATAGCAGTTAAAAACAAAATCACAATATATAACAATTATTGAGCTTAAACTCATAATAATATAAATTTTTGTTATAATTATTATTGTAACTATAATTATAACCATAATTATTATTTTTGTAATGAATGATGATGGTAGCAATAAATTTAGCGAAAATATCGATATAATATAAAATGAAATAGTCAGTAGTGATAATGATGATGCTAGTTTATTGAAAAATATTATCAAGAGCTAATCGATATATGAACAGATGTAGCACGTTTGTTTATTCATTCATTCGTTCATTCATTCATTCGTTCATTCATTCATTCGTTCGTTCGTTCGTTTGTTCGTTTGTTCGTTCGTTCGTTCATTCATTCGTTCATTCATTCATTCATTCTTTCCTCCATTCATTCATTCCTCCATTCATTCATTCCTCCATTCATTCATTCATTCATCCATTAACTCTATCCTTAATTCATTCTTTTATTTTCTCATTCATTCACTCATTTATTCAGCTGTTCATTCATTCAATCGCAATTCGTTTTTATAACTTAATTATAAAAAATAAATAAATTCGACCCACATATCAACCGACTAGCCAACCAGCCAGCCAACCAACTAAGCTAGCCAACCAGCCAACCAGCTAGCTAATCAACCAGCCAACCATCTAGCTAACCAACCAGCCAACCAACTAAGCTAGCCAATCGACCAGTCAGCCAATCAGAAACTGACCCTTCTGACGGGTTTATCTTTAGTGGAGGTACTAGGGATGCACCAGTAAAACTTGCCGTCGTCCTCTTGGCAGGCCTCCATTAACTTCTGCACCGACATCTCGTCTTGGAATAGCAAGAAGCAGTACCCTAAAAAATTAATAATAATAATAATAAATTTAATTATGTTTTTATTATTATTATTTTTGTTATTTTTATTTTTCACAGCAAGAGCCAAAATAATTGGATGAGAACTAAGAGAGTTAGAAAGAATTGAAGGAATAAAAATGAAAAAACTTTTGCATGGAAAGAGATAAAGAAAGAGAGAGAAAGAAAGAGAGAGAAAGAAAGAGAGAGAAAGAAAGAGAGAGAAAGAAAGAGAGAGAGAAGGGGAGAAAAATTGTGAATACCTTTTGGCGGGAAACTCGTTTTTGTTTCGGCTTTGTGCGGCCAGTCAACGATTAACGGTCCGAATTGTCTGAACGATGCCGTTATATCATCTGTCGTTGGGTTGGTTGGTTTTGTTGTTCATTCGTTCATTCATTAATTCATTAATTCATTCACTCATTCATTCATTCACACATTCATTCATTCATTCCTTCATTTTCCACTCACTCATTCATTCATTTTTTATTCATTCAATCTTCCTTTCATTCCCTCACTCGTTCGTTCATTCCTTCTCATTTCAGAGAAGACTAGAACATTTAATCAATCCTCCCCCCCATTCAGCATATTCAAGGAGCCATTGATTTCTTAACAACAAGCATACCGATACGAAGGCACGAAAACGCTCGGCTTGAAAGCAAAAACATGTTTAATAATGTGTACGTGCGTGCGTTAAATATTTATAATAATAATGAGAAGAATAATAATAGAAACAACAACAATAATAATAATATTAATATTGGGAACGGATCTTTTATTTTTCATCAAATGCGTAAAGTCAATAATTAATTAATTAATTAATAGAGAAATTGTCATGATTAAAATAAAATAAAATTAAAATAAAATCATAATCATCGTAGTTAGTCATAGTTAATAATAATAATAATATTAATAATAAAAAGCAGTTAAGTGATCGTTGTATGTAGATGCATTTTAAAAATGCTAATGATATGCAAGGTAGTTACGTAAAAATTCTTCAAACTTTGGGACAGGAAAAAAAATATTTAAAAAAAAATAAAAATAAATAAAATAATAACTCAAGGTAAAGGTTAGAAGGAAGGTATGGGAATAAATCTTAATTACGTAAGCATTTCAAGTGATAGATAGTCTTGAATTAAACAAACAATAGGAGTAGTGTCGTGGTAGAATCTCTGCCAGTTGTGTCAAAGTCCGTCGGTTCAACCAACAGAATGTTTGTCAGTTTTGTAAAAAAATAAGGAAAATAATTCATTCGTTCATTCATTCATTCGTTGGTTCGTTTGTTCGTTCGTTCGTTCGTTCATTCATTCATTCATTCGTCCATTCATTTCTCCATCACACCACTCACTTTCATCGCTATCCGGCGGTAGACCACCCACAAAAACTTTCCTTGAAAAACTTTCAATATGCCCCCCGTTGGCGAACCCTGAAATGGGGTAGTTGGTCAGCCCGGAGAGCAAGGAGTTATTCAACAGGTGGCTGGCCATTGGGTTCGGATTATCTGACATTTTTATTAAATTGAACAGTTAGCAGAAGAAAATGTCACACTCGTTTATACAGAGTTTAAAAAAATTCATGTTAGGAAAAACAAATGAATGAATGAATGAATGAATGAATGAATGAATGAATGAATGAATGAATGAATGAATGAATGAATGAATGAATGAATGAATGAACGAACAAATGATTGAATGACTGACTGACTGAATGAATGAAGGAGTTAACAAATGAATGAATGAATGAATTAATTAATTAATCAATTAACCTTTAATAAGTTCGCACAAGTAAAGCCTAGCCAATCTCTCTTGATCAACTAACGGCACATTGTTTAGGGTGAAATGACGATTCAACAACTCCTGAAATAAAATAAGTAGAATGAAATAATTAAACGAACGAATGAATGAACGAACGAATGAATGAGTAGATGAGTGAGTGAGTGAGTGAGTGAGTGAGTGAGTGAGTGAGTGAGTGAGTGAGTGAGTGAGTGAGTGAGTGAGTGAGTGAGTGAGTGAGTGGAAGAATGACTGAATGATACCATGATCATATGACATATGATATTAAAGTAATGACTCTGGATACTAACTTCACTACAATATTATAGTTTATAAGAAGTCAATTTCATTTTTCAAGGTAACGAAATGGAAAATAAATGGTTTTGTTGCATCCAAGGGTTTAAAAATATGACTAGATGCACGATATTTTTTATGTGAACAGCAAGTTATTTCTATTTAAACAGCTCCTAAAAAACATAATTTACACAAAACACTGATATATATCTATGACTGTGGATACATATCATTATATATCTTAACAGAGACATACTTCTTTCTCAAAATCTCGTAAAAAATTGAATGTTTCTTAGCATTTTCATAAAAGAAATACAAATTTTTCATAAAATTTTTTAAAGAAATTTTTTTTATAAAATTTCTCTTCAAAACTGACTCTGCAGTTCGATCCAGCCAGCTGAAGATCGAAAAAGTTATTATTCAGCTGCTGTTTAGCTAAGCTATTTTGTTGCTTCAGCCTTAAAATGAGAGCTTCTGATAGCTGGCTGTTGCTAGCTATACTGGCCATATCGTATGCATCAATGTAGTTGGGTAATTTAAAGTTGTCGTAAATGTTGTTGTTGGCCGTGGAGGTGTTGTTGTTGTTTAGTTCAAGAGGCGTGTCGTTGTAGAAGATGTTGTTGAAATCTGTGTCAGGTTTTTTGTTGTTGTTGAGCAATGTCCCTATGTTGTTGCAGTTGTTGTTTTTTCTTAATGATTTCAAGAAGGATTTTACCTCCTCAGATTTCGGACTGGTTGCTATGTGTTGCTGAAAGTTGTTGTTGTTGTTGTTGTTGTTGATGATGCTGTTGTTGTTGATGTTGTTGTTGTTGTTGTTAATGTGAGTAGATGGATTGAATCTGAAGTTGGGATGGTTGAGAAAAAATGGAAGGTCTTGAGGTGAAAGGTCATAAGGTGAGGGTAAAAACTGTTGCTGCTGAAGGGGTGAGGGTAGCAGATTTGTAAACTGATTCAAGTGCTTCTGATGATGTGGCTGCTGTGTCTGCTGCTGCTGCTGTGGTTGACCCTCATTCATGTGGTCATTCTGCAATATTGATGAAAAATAGTTCCTCGGCTGAGTCGGTTGTTGCTGAATGTGGAAAGATTGATGCGGTTGATGCTGTGACAGTGGGCTAAGAGGTGTAGTGGTCGGTGTCGCTCTGTTGAACAGTAAGTGCCTGGTATCTGCCAGTATGTCTCTACCCTCATCTGCAATTGGCGAATGAAACTTACCCTTCATATTTCCATTCAGGCTCATCGATTCGAATCTCTCTTTCAGGCCATGATCATCATTGTGATAGAATGATGAATGCGAGGCATTCCCATTGCACTCCTGACCATCCAAACAGTTTGAGAACTTGAATAGTGGCATGTTTATCTCGGCCAGTGACAGGCTGTTGGGTTTGGCAATCGTAGCAGCTGGTTCCGTGTGTGAAGCTGACATTGTTGCGGCCGTTGTTTCCGAGGCGTTACTAGCTGAAGTTTTTTGCAGAGTTGCAGTCAAAGTTGATGATGTTTCTGCCATTTTCGCTGTTCAATTCTTTCAAGTAGTTGTGTTTCAGTGAACTGTCACAAAATAAAAATTCAAACGCGAAGAGTTATCTTGAGTTGACTGTTGTTCTGCTACTGAGACACCAAGCAATATGTTACAAAACAATGCACTCTGCTACAGTAGATGGTGTGTCGTAAGATTTGTCAACAGTTTCAACTGATTACTGAGAATCACTGGCTTACATGCTTTTGAATAATTGAAAATATAAATAATCGCCCGAACTAATTAACGTCTGTCAGTTTAATATTACGTTATCAGTTGAATTAAACAAACTGGCGAAGAACAAAATTAATTTAATAGCTTAAGAAGAAATGAATTATTAACCATCAGTAGTAGTAGTAGTAGTAGTAGTAGTAGTAGTAGTAGTAGTAGTAGTAGCAAGCACTGTGTACGTACGTATGTACTTGTAACGCAGTACTGTTGCGCTGTTGTTTAACTGTTGACGTGTGTTAACTAACTAACTAACTAATGTAAAAATCATGAATCCTGGACCTTGATCGCTACGAAGACGACTTTAATAAACATCTGTTTGCCACTCTATTGTATGTATTGCTATGTCATACATTCATACAAAACATATATACATACATATGTATATATATATATATATAGATGTATATTTGTATATATTGCATACGTGTGTATGTGTACCTTATTTATCTCTATAGTACAGTCAATATAGGATATGTATCAAGTGTATCTATGTTATCTGTATCTGTTTGTATCATGTGTGTATTAAATATCTATTTGTATATCTAGTTTTCTATATATCTATCTACCTCCTCGCTCTTCTGAACAGCTGTTCGATTTAAAACGTGCGTGTGTGACACGTACACAATTATGCAGACGTAATGTTATGAAAATGGCCCAATATTTGTATATATGTATGTTTGTGTTTGTATGTGTGTTTGTGTGTGTGTGTGTGTGTGTGTGTATATTTATGTGTATGTATATGTTTAAGTCTGTTTGTCTACATTAAAATGTTTGAATCTATGTTTATGTATGTGTATGTTATTGTATATGCGTTAGGTATTTTTGTATGTGTATATTTTTGTGTTTGTATGACTTTTTGTATATGTATGTGGGAGTGTATGAGTGTATTATATATGCATGCACGTGCATTTATTCTATTGTAGATATTGTATCTACTAATAGATATTGTATCATGTAGATGATGTATAATAATATAGGTATTGTATCATTATTATTATTAGAACATTTTGTGTAGTGCTGGTCTTCAGTAAACTAAAATGAACCTTTCTTTGAAACGAAACATTGATCGAAACTTTTATATGCAAACACATTCTATACACACACACATACACACATATACATACTTGTTCGATTGTCCGACATATACATACATAGATACATACATACATACATACATACATACATGCATACATGCATGCATACATACATACATACATACATACATACATACATACATACATACATACACATACACACACATACACACGCAAACATATATTTGTATCTGGCAGCTGTGCATGTGTCCACAACTAAAAATAAATACACAAACGCGTGGGCGGATTCTTGCCTGGCCAATGTCCATCTTAATATAAAATTTGAGGTACCTCTAAATGTATATTTACCAATGCTTTTCATTGAAGAATAACTAGATTTAACGCATCATAAACTCTCATTTCATTTTCTACCTAACTCGTCAAACGTTCAAGTAAGTTTTTTTAATATAATTTCTAACACATATGAATATATTGTATATACATTTATATTTATAGTATTGATATGTTTCTATGTGTATATCTAGTATATACATTTACATTTATAGTATTGATATGTTTCTATGTGTATATAGTATAGATATATATCTATATATCTATCTGTATATATATATATATTTATGTATATGGTGTGTAGATATATATATAGAGTTTAGATTGCTTACATGCACATATGCCATTGCTTCTATATTTAGATGCCTTGAGAGAAATTTCGCCATATGCTGCTGACGTAGAAACTTTGCTTAAAAGTGAATTCTGATAATAACTGTCCACACAAGGTATAATCTATTGCACAGACACACACACCACACACACACACACTCACACTCTCACACACACCACACATATACACACCCACACACCACACACGCAAATTTTAGATGTATGTAAAGGTATGTACATACGTAACGAAATGGAATTGAGCTTTACTAACTTGATTGCTATAATTTTAAATTCCAATATTCAAACTTAAACATTTTAATTCATAATTCTATTATCTGTTTATATAGATTTTTTCTCTCATAGCCACAACTAAAATAGCCACACTTTGACAGATTCTCCTAAGACCCTCTTAGAATCCACACGGCATCATTCATATGCATCAGCAGGTTTCAGCAGCCAAGTAGCATGCAGAATCTATGTTTCAATGTAATTTTATAAATGTTAGATAAATTTTTAAGGAACTTAATTATCTAAAATTATTTTTGATGATTATACGTACATGAAAGAAATTTCACTGATTTTTTTTTTAATTTTCTATCAGAACGTTTTAAAAACTTTTTACTCTGAAGATGTCGGGACGCTTAGTGAAAATCCCAAATAAGGAATGTTAACAACAACTCGATGTAGTAACTGTTCAGTCGAATCTAGATATTGTATACCAAAACTTCGGGATTTCCATCACCAAATTGTACATTTTTACGCTCATGAGATTGAATACTTCAGGAATCTGGTAAAAGACTACCGGCATAATTCACTATCTCAAAACCGCGTTCACAAAAATAATCGACTTGTAGTGCTTAGTCCATAATGATAATTATCAGAGTCTACAAACCAAAAATGATAAAAATTTTTGTCTAAAAACTGAGTTTTACTGACTTTTAATAAATGCACTGCTCTCAACGAAGTGCCATCCATCCCTGATGACCTCTAGATCCACCACTGAGAATGAATGAATGAATGAACGAACGAATGAACAAACGAATGAATGAATGGATGAATGAATGAATGAATGAATGAGCAAACGAATGAATGAATGCATGCATGAATGAATGAAGCGTAAATAAAGTTAGCATGAAACAGAAATGAAATGCATGGTGGATTCGATATTTCAGACACAGGCACGACTTGCAAACACCGTAATGTATTTCTCCTGGATCTCACCTGAACAACACACAAAATAAAAATTTTGTTTTCTGTGTTTCTTTCTATAATTAATAAAAAATATTTCAATTTAAAAAATTTTATTCAAATATTAACCTCAATTCAACACATATATACATATACACATTCATATACCAACGTAGGTTAAATTCAGGCATACAAAGAAATCATATACACACACGTACATATGCAATTACACACACAAATGAACATTTGTTGACACACGCACATACAGACACACACGCACACAAACAAACAAACCGCCAACAATACAAACATGCAATCCTACAAACCAACGCTCAAACACGAAAAGATACAAAACATACATACAATTAATTCGTTAGTAAATAATGATGAAGTCGGAGCATGACAGATGTTCGCGTTTGGGAATAAACAGGCGGTATCAGTTATAAAGTTCAATTATTCTTTCTCTCTTTTTTCTTTTTTTTTTCTTTTTCGTTTCCTCTTTCTATCTCTCAATCTTTCTATACATACAGTATACATTTAAACAAACAGATGTGTACACTACATGCTCACGTGCAAACGCAGATATACACACACACAGAGACACACACACAGAGACACACATACACGTACCTACACACACTCACACGCACCTACAAACTGCTGATTAATTATTAATTATACTACTTCCGTTCTGTCTGCATCAAGCGAACAAACATTTCGACATTTTAAGCCAAGCACATTCTCGTCACGCATCAGCTTGATTGATGCACTGAGACGAACAAGCAGACAAATAAGTAGACAGTCAGACAGACAGACAGACAAATATGTAGACAGTCAGACAGATAGACAGACAAATATGTAGACAGTCAGACAGACACCAAAGTAGACAGAGAGATAGAAGAACATACACGAAGCTAAACAAAGGGAAATACAAGTGATCAAATGTATAAACAACCAAATAGGCAAATAATTAGACAAACAAACAAACTAAACATAAAGACATATCCAATTCGAAAGACCAACAAGCTTCAATTAAGATAGATAATCAGACAGATAGATGAACAAACAAACAAACACAAACAAACAAACAAACAAACAATTAGAGACAATTGAATAATTTAAGAGGTGTAGAGTTAAAGGGATGGATTGGCTGAATGTTAAGTAGTGGGGTGAAAAGATAAAAAAAAACCTAAAAGCAGAAACAAGGGAAGAAAGAAAGAAAGATGGAGTGATAGTTAAGAAGACAAATAGCCAAGTAAAAATTCTGTCGGCAGGTAAGCAGATTGACAAATTAGAACATG
>NW_008704349.1:1031057-1036057 GCF_000326865.2 Helobdella robusta | reverse complement strand
ATTAGCTGCAGTATTTTGTGTTTTTTGACTGTTGAAAAAATTAATTTTTGTTGTCAAAATTGGTTTTTGCTGGTAGTATCATTTTTACTTTTACATGCAATCATCAACAACAACAACTTCAAAAACAACAACACAACAACAACAACATCAACAACAGCAACAACAACGTCAAAAACAACAACAACGACAACAACAAACAACGACAACACAAACAACAACACGAACATAAAGGTGATTCCTTCGACACATTAAACAAACAAAAGTCCAAAATTTTGGCTTTACAACGTGAAATGTACGGTAACACCTGGCTGAATAGACACAACATGAAAACTGTTAACATCTATAAAAGAAAAATTTAGTGGTCTTTTATGATGCCATATTCAAGAGAGATATTCAAGAGAGAGAGAAAGAGAGAGAGAGAGAGAGAGGGAGAGAGAGAAAGAAAGACAGAAAGAAAGAGGGATTAGTTTTTTAAAAAGAGATAACAAAAATGTTTAGAGTTTTTTTTTCAAACAATCTATTATACACACTTTTGTAATAGATATTTCAGGATACACATTCCGAGAGAGAGAGAGAAAGAGAGAGAGAGAGAGAGAGAGAGAGTGATGTGAAAGATAAAAAAGAAAAGAGAGCAAAAGAAAATAAGAGAAAAGGGGGAGGGGGGGAGTGAAGGGAGAAGGACAAATTGCAAACTCAACGAGCACAACAACGCGGTATATTTGTTTTAGAATTTGTGAATTTAATTATTTATTTAGTTTTTTTTCTCTCCACTTTTGATTCATTTGTTTATTCAAAAAAGTATTCAAAACTTAAATAAATATAAGCAAGCACACACCATCTCGCACACACATACAAACACACACACAAACATACATACACACACATACACACACAAACATACATACACGCAAATACGAAAAATGAATGCAAACACTTCATTCAACTCGACTACCAGCTTACAAACAAAAAGGACATTGTATGTTTGAGTTTTATTTGTAAAAACCGCCTCGAACAAAAAAATATTTCAGCAAATAACCATTAAAGCCAAACAATTAATTATTTGAATCAATATTTAACTACCTTTTTGAATTTATTATACATTGTTTTATGCTAATTCGTTTTAAAGTCACTTTCTCTCTCTCTCTCTCTCTTTCTCTCTCTCTCTCCCTACTTCTTTATTTTTCTCTTTTCCTCTTCCATCAACCGAGATTTTAGATTTTTATTTTTTAGTCTTTTACTCTCTCTCAATCATGCATTTTTTATGCCTTTGAAAAATTCTTTTTTTGTTTCACTCCCTCTCTCTCTTTCTCTCTTTTTCCTCTCTCTCTTTCTCTGTTCTCTCTCTCTCTCTTTTTCTCTCTCTCTCTTTCTCTCTCTCTTTCTCTCTCACTGCAAACCACATGTGGCCACGGCTATAGCTTTTTTCATTATGAACATTTAATTTCCTCAAGATTTTCATTGGCCGTATCTATCAATTGTTTGCCCAACCGCTTGCTAAATCATGAAGAGAACAGTTTTTAGTTTTATCTATAGAAATATTTTTGTAAATAATTAGCCTTAGTACCACCACTACTACTACTACTACTAGTAGCTGCAGCAGTGGTAGTTGTAGTAGCAGCACCGACGATAGCAGTATTGTAGTAGCGGTAGTTGTAGCAGCAGAAGTAGCCTTTTTAATTTTCTATAAATTAAATTTTGGTTAGGCGAACATCTGACGTCACCTCATTTTAATTTCTCCGCCGCTTTTTTTACCTTGATTTAAATTAAATTTAACTCAGAAGAATAGTAGAAAGAAATGAATAATAATAATTTTGTTTTTGTTAGGCAGATGAGCTTTTTATAAAAATGATTTTGAAAGAAGAATGAAGGAATTTTTACTCACCAAAGAAGGAGTCGTCATTTTCTGCCGTTACGTTCTCTTGCTTACTGTTTTGATATTTTAAAATTCCACAAACAATTTGAGTTTGAAGGTCGTAAAATGTTTGTTATCATCATCATTATCGTCGTCGTCATCATCGTCGTCGTCGTCATCATCATCATCAGCTGCAGTAGCAACATTAACAAACACACAATCGTCAAAATCCCAATGGTCATTTCTTGATCATTATCACAAATATTATCATCATCATAATTATCATTATTATCACAATCATTCCTCTAGATCATCATCATCATCATCATCATCTTCTTCTTCTTCTTCTTCTTCATCTTCACCATCGTCATCATCATGGTACTTAAAATGTCATCATCAGAGCATATTTTTATCTTTTTAATTTTGAAGTTTCTATCAATAATTTAATTTAAATTTAAATAATTTAAATTATTTCTATCAATAATTTAACACATCAGCGTATGCTGTTACACGGAGGGTGTAGAGTGAAAATTTTTTTAGAGAATTTTTGCAAAAAAAGTAAAAATGACAAGTTAAAAAATATAAAAACATTTAACAACAACACAAACAACTACCTAAACAATGATACAAACAACAACGCAAGCAACAACATCAACACAAAAACAACGTCAATAACAACACAAACAACATTAACAACAACACAAACAAAAACATCAACAACAACACAAACAACAACAACAACACAAGCAACAACATCAACAACAACGATAACCATCTAAACAGCTAAAACATCAAAAACAACCACATTTTTTATTAAAAGCAAACTACAACAACAAAAGAACAAAATGCTTTCACACTTTCTTCTAAAAATTTTTATTAACGCGACATAACAGCCACAAGTACACCGACTGCTACTACTTTTATTACTTTCATTTTTACTACTACTACTACTTTTGTCGCTATTGCCGCTACTACTTCTACTACAATCGCTGCTAATATTCTTACGAATGCTATTACCACCAACACAAAAATAAATAAAACCTCACTCAAAAACAAAACATAAAAGCAAAGATAATTAACACCACACACCCACGCCTCCACACACACACGCACACACACACACACGCACGCACGCACACACACGCACCCACACACACATACACACACACGTCTACATGTTTAAGAAGCCTTCTTCAATTGTTTATTATTCTCGTCACCGAAGTAGAGAAAATGGGATAGTTGCTGGGAATGTTCCAAGTTGGCTTAATAATCTAAGTGCATGTGTGGGCAGATATTTTTTGTGTTTGTTTGTTTTTTTAGTTGCCAATTCACTCATGTTTTATTGGCTTAGAAGTTTTAGAATAGTGTAGCAGTCCGTCCCCTGAGCTGCTGGGATTAGGATAGTATAGAGGTGGAGTTTCCGTCTTCTTACTTGCAAGGACTGAGTTCAAACGCAGGAGTTTCTACCTGTTTAGCGAGGGTACGGTACGTTGGATTTACATGTAAGCGTATACTGATTACAAGAATCATTTTAAATATTTTTTGTAATGTAAATCTTTGTAAATTACTTGGGGTTGGAAAAAAAATTTAAATTCTCACCCAAAAATTTAGGTTCATGCGATTGTAAATTGAGATAGTGTTTGTGAGGTGAGAAGTTAAGCTGACAGTGGGATGGGTGGATGATTTATGGTGAAAATTTTAATGAGTCATGCAAAAGCAAGGACGTTTGCGTGGAGCATCCAACTATGTATATATTTTTACTGTTTCGTTTTATGACTTCAATTTAGAATAATAAAATTTTATTTACTCTGAATTAATATTTGTTATTTAAGTTTAATTATTGAGATGCACTTAAAATTGTTTTGTTTGCTCTGGACAAACATTTATATGTTTATTCTTTGGTTTTTATTGATTTTTCATTCTTTGTTATATTTTTAGTTATTTTCTCTGGCTGTTTTGATGTGTTTTCAACTTTTTAGTGGAAGTGCATTTACTGGATTGTTTCCGCTTGGTCAGCATCCAAAAATAACCATCCCAAACATCAATATGTTGCAACATATGGATATATAGATGCGTGTGTGTGTATGTTGGTTTGTGTGTGTGTTTTTTTGTGTGTCGGTTCGTATGTGTGTGTATGTGTGTGTGTGCGTTGGCGCGTATGTGTAAATAATTTTTATTTAATTTGTTGAGAAGAAAAGATAAAAACACATCCTGACTGTGAAGGATTCAATATTTCTTTTCATTTCCTGGTCTCGAAAAACATTGAAATATAAATAAATTTATTTATATTTTAAATAAATTTATTTATATTTTGAATAAATTTATCCATATTTTAAACAGAAAATTAATTATTTTTTCTGACTAGACGGAAGAACTTTTTTTTATGAACTTTAAGACGAAAAATATGAAAATACATTCTTACATTTACATATTTTTTTAAAATGAAATAAAATGTTAAAATTTTTTTGAAAGTAAAAAATAAATTCATTTATTTGAAAGTTAGCAGGCAAGATAATAAAATCCTAAATAAAAATTTCAACATTTCGTTCAATTTCCAAAGAAAAAGTTGAAAAAAAAAACTGAAAAAGAAATTTTCTCATGTCGGGAACTTTTTCAAGATATAAAATTCTCAAATTAAAAACATTATTAACATAAATAACAATAATAAAAAAAATAATAATAATATTATTATTATTATCATTATTTAAATGTATTTTTTCTTAAATTTAAGAGAGAAAAACAGGGCAAAATTTACGACATTTCAAAGAGGAGCGAACGCAGTTAAAGAAATTTAACAATTATCCATCTCCAATTTATGACCGCACTTATTATTATTATCATTATTATTATAATCATTATTGTTATTATAATTATTATTATCATTATTATTATCAATCATATCATAAATACAATTTAACAATGCTAGAACATTGATACAAGCTTAATAATTGACAATTGTTTTGCTATCATGATAAGTTGAGTCGTCTTTTTATCATCATCATCACCACCACCATCATCATCATCACCACCACCACCATCATCACCACCATCATCATCATCACCATCATCATTATCACCACCACCATCATCACCACCATCATCATCATCACCACCACCATCATCATCATCACCACCACCATCACCATCA
>NW_008704349.1:1029919-1031007 GCF_000326865.2 Helobdella robusta | reverse complement strand
TCACTCACTCACTCACTCACTCACTCACTCACTCACGCACTCACGCACTCGCTCACTCACTCACTCATTAACGCACTCACTCACTCTTCACTCTTCACTTCCTCACTCACATCTCATGACCATCTTCCAGAAAGTATTTCTGAATTGCCTACTGGTAGCACAGTAGAGGATGAAATTGATGGCGTTGTTTATGAGAGCAATGATGTCCATGATATCTCCTAGAGGGTCGTAATACAGCTGCATGTACCTCGGGTTCAAGCCACAGATTAAGGCTAAGAGACCTGTTTGTTTGTTTATTTGTGTGTGTCTGTGTGTGTGTATTTGTTTGTTTGTGTGTGTGTGTCTGCGTGTCTGTGTGTGTGTTTATGTGTGTGTTCGTTTCGTGTTTGTGGCAATAATTTTTATAAGAAAATGACCATGATTAATGACGTCACTACAACAACAACAACAACAACAACAACAACAACAATAATAATAATAACAATTTAAAAAAAGAAAGAAATTTGAGCCAGGTGTTGAGTATGTAGACCAAACGAACGTTACAGAGTGTAGAAATGATGAGATGCGAGATAAAAAATTCGTAAAAAAAAACAAATTATTAAATTTCTTACAAAGAAATACAAAAAGATAAATAAAAAATAATTTTCTCGTTAAATAAACACATTCCACTTTGCACGCATGCTTTAACGTTTAAAAACATGCATACACACACATACAAACACATACATACATTCATACATACATACATACACACACACACATTTACACATACATATATACATATATATATATATACACACACACATACATACATACATACAAATATACCTTGTGGTAGCTCAGTAATCAGAAACAACACTAGTACCGCACACAACATTCTTGTGGTCCTCTGATGATCGCTTTGTTTACTACTCAACATTTTGGTGGCTGCTGCCATTGCCGTTACTTTAGAGGCCACAGCCGTCAGTGTGGTCGATTGTGATGAAGGGTTTGGTCGATTTTTCGTTACGGAAGTCGCTATTAATGTTGTTGTCATTTTGTTGTTTGAGTTGGATAGAGTACTACTACTACTATAACCGCTATTACTT
>NW_008704349.1:1021524-1026524 GCF_000326865.2 Helobdella robusta | reverse complement strand
ATTCATTCACATCATAATGCATTTACAACATCAACTCTTCCAACTCAAAACCCGCCTTGAAACTAACTTGCTAAACGCCAAACTTCCCTCCCCACTACCACCACTTGAAGCCGCTTTCCCAGCCACACCACTTCCCCCGCCACCAATCTTCGTAGACATGAGCACACATCTGAATCTATAAACCGAAAGAACAACACAGATCCAGATGGATATGGTGTGTGTCGTGACACTGAAATTCGCATAGATCAAGCAGAAATATGCCCAAACGTATGTATCTCTAAAAGGACTATGTGATGTCCCATAAAGGCAGTAGAACTGCAAGGCAAATGGAATGTAGGCAAGCATCGTTAAGAGATCGCTGATCGCAAGAGCCGTGAGGAAGAAACTCGTCGGCGACATCATGTGTCGTCGCGTGAGGACGGCGATGACGAGAACGCTACAGAGGGAGCCGATGACGCAGACGCTGATGCTGGTGTAGCCGTGATAGGGTGCGTATGTTCTCTGGATTAGGGAAAGAATTTCAATCAGGGTCTGTTTTGGTTTTTGTTGCAGTTGTGTTTGATTTTGTTGGAGGGGGTTGCTGTATTTGTTGTTGTTGTTGGTGGTGGTCGTGTTGTTGTTGTTGTTGGTGTTGTTGTTGTTGGGGTTGTTGTTGATGATACTTTTTCTTTTTTCTGTCACGTCAGTTCCATGACTTCTGTTTATCGCGAAATGTTCAACCTTTGGCTGATTTATATTTGAAACTTCCTTATCAAAGCTGACAGCAACTCGAGGAATACGATGATTCATCTTCTTGTTACAAACTTTGTTGCTGCTGTTGTTGTTGTTTATGCTGTTGTTGTTGTTGTTGTTGTTGTTGATGTTGCTGCTGTTGTTGTTGTTGTTGTTGTTGTTGATGTATTTGTTGTTGCTGTTGTTGTAGTTGATGTTGCGGTGAAAACTGTTGATGCTTTTGATGTTGCGCTTGATTTTGTTGCTAATGTTATCAATGTTTTTAATGCTATCATTACTTAGATAAACATTCTCCTTTTCAACCACGGTGCGCCTGTTGTTTTCATTACAACTGACGACCAACTCAACGTCATTATCATTGTTTAGAGAATGACTTTTTTCAAAAGTTGTTGCAGAGGCTCCGAGTTCAAATGCAAGCAGAAGCCAAAAAATTAACAACCTATTCCCAGACGTTTTATCAGTAATTTTATTACACCACATCATCGCTAATACATACATATGCTAAATTATATAATACGTTTTGAATAATAATTTAGATAATACTATTATTATTATTATTATTATTATTATTATTATTATTATTATTATTATTATTATTATTATTACTAATATTTTAAACCAATTATGAAATTATTGAAAAAAATTTTTTGAAAAATAATTGCTGGGCTGTTGTTGTTAAAGCAATGTTGTTTGATTGAATGTTTCAGACACAATGGTCTAGCAGTCGCTTTTCTAAATCATTTTTATTGAACAAAATATGAAAATAATAACGATAATAATAATAATAATAATTACAAAGTTTTTATTATTCTTACTATTATTATTATTATTATTATTATTACTATTTAATATAGCCGAAATAATCTTTCTCTCTAAATGGCATGCATTATTATTACTTATCCCACTCATGCGTTGGCATTTATTTCTTTTACTGATATTATTATTATTATTTTTTATTATTATAATTATTATTTGTTATTATTATTATTATTTATAAATAATAAAATAGATTTTTCTCCGAGGAAAAATTGTTCTTTTTCCGGTACCCTGTCAAGTTATTTCGAAGGACTGGATGAACGGTAGACATATGTTGACGCCAGTTTATATACAAAGGAACTGTATGTGTGTGTGTGTGTTTGTACACATGTGTGTACCTATACATGTGTGTGTGCGGGTAAGTATGTATGTGTGTGTATTTGTGTGTGTATGTATACATGTATGTGTATGTGTGTGTGTGTGTATCTATACATGTGTGTGTGTATCTATACATGTGTGTGTGAATGTGTATGTATGTATACATGTGTATGTGTATGTGTGTATGTACACATGTGTGTATGTTTGTGTGTAACCGAATGCGATCAGTTAAATGATTCATTGAAGAAATAAGAACCTACGAACGGAGCTAGTATGAGAGAGATATGATATGCTTCAATTATCAGTCCGATTGAATGCAAGAAGGTGGGGAATGAATGAAATGGATGAATATGTAAATAGATGAATGAACGAATGAATGAATGATTGAATGAATGAATGAATGAATGAAAACACTAGAGATCACTAACCGAAGAATTAGTGTAAGAAGGTTTATGGATAAATAAATTCTAGGATTTAAATCACGTCTCTTACATTCATTCAGACAGACACACGGACAGACTGGCATACATACATACAGACATGCATACAAACAAACAAACAAACAAACAAACAAACATACAAAAGAGTAGATACTGTATCACGTATGAGATATCAACTGTTTATTATAGTGACAGTGAAATGCATGGAAAATATGCATCAAAAAACTAATTTCCGCCCGCTCTGCCCATGCTAAATTGTAAGCAACCGATGTATGTGTATGTGCACATATATTTATGTATGTATGTATGTATGTATGTATGTATGTATGTATGTATGTATGTATGTATGTATGTATGTATGTATGTATGTATGTATGTATGTATGTATGTATGTATGTATCGTATCGTATCGTATCGTATCGTATCGTATCGTATGCATGTATGTTTGTATGTCGGCATACACCTATATTTATTTTCACTCCAATCAAACCTTTACTACAACATTTTTTTATTTTTTTTATTTATTTATTTTTTTATTTAAAAACAAAGAAACTTAAAAAATATATGTTAATGCAAGAATGACACACATAATACACACATAATACACATACACTCACGCATACACACACACACGCATACACGCACATACACACACATACAAGCATTGGCGTTAACTTATATGTTCGTTTTACGTCAATATTATAAATCATCAATATTTAAAATTTTTATATCAATATTTTAAATCAATATTAAAAACCCCGCCTAGATGATGTTATCCTGAAGTAATCGTTTTAAATCACTTAATATAATTATTGGTATTGTAAAAATTGTGTGAATGTCTGTGTATGTGTGAATGTTTGTGTATGTGCGTGTATGTGTGTGTGCGTGTGTGTATGTGTGTTTGTATGTACGTGTAAATCAGTGCTTACATGAACACCAGTTTACGCACGTTCAGTTTATAAAGCCTGATTTAACGTTTGATATAAATGCGTTTGTAAGAAGTTTGCGTGTGTGTGTGCGCGTGTGCGCGTGTGTGCGTGCGTGTATATATATATATATATATATATGTGCGTGTGTGTGTGTATGTGTGTGTATGTGCGTGTGTGTTTGTTTGTTGATGCTTGGTTTTAACGATTGGTTGATTTGTTTGCATTTTTTATCCGTGTCAGATGGAATTAATTCATCTCCGAGTTTTACGTCTAACTGAACTAATCCTGCCAGTAAATAAGGAAATTGAAACATATTCAGGATACAAACATGCATACAAACAGACAAACATACAAACATACATACATACAAACATACATACAACGTAGATTAAAGTGTTTGTTTTAGGAAGTTGAGGTCGGTGCAAGAAGTTTTGATGGTTGTTCAGGGTGCAGCTTTTGAAGAATTTGGGTTTGACAGGTAAAAGACGATCGAGTTGTATGAAGAACATAGGACACACAGCTGAACAAGCGTCTTACTGGATATGGTTATGTAGAAAGAAAAATGATGTGAGTTTAAATAGTTAACAGACGAGCTTGTGTGCCCGTAAGGCTTCCGATTACTAGACACTCCCAGATTCTTGACTCGTCGATATAACTCACATCGTAATGTGTTTATATGTGAACTGTCTGGCATGCCTGCACAGTTTTCAGTATAAAAGAAGGTGATTTCAAAGCGAGGCAAATTGTTTGATCAGCAAGAGACATCCAACTGATCTCTGAAGTTAGCCCTGTTTCTCGAGAGTGTCAGGAAGTTAAAGGGCGGAAACTCTTCCTCTGAAGACTCTCGCTGAAGACTCGTTATGCTCGAGTTTCTACATACGCATCATACATAAATACAGATACACATAAGTAGATACAAAGATACAAAAAAACTACTAGAAGTTTGCGTGTGTGTGCGTTTGTGTGTGTGTGTGCGTGCGTGTGTGTGTAACATACACTTTTGACAAACACACATTTTTGACAAATAAATTACATAAATACACGCATATACATGGATACACGCACACTGAATGAATGAATGAACGAATGAATGAACGAACGGAAGAACAAACGAATGAGTGAACTAATTAAATAAATAATGAATAAATGAGCAAATGAATGAACGAATAAATGAATAAAAACAATGCATAGATGAACGACTATATGAAAGATTTATTGGAGAGCTCTGATTGATTAATTAAATGATCAATCGTTATTTTCATTTTATTTTAACAGCTGATAGGAATTTATTTATAAGGGAGAATGTTTTTATTTTAATAATTCATAAGTAAATTAAGATTGATCGCTTTATTTTATACATCCACACGCACACACAAACACACACACACGCAAACAAGCAAACACACACCACACAAACACACACACAAACAAACTCACTACACAAACTCCCACTTATATATGAGCATCATCACTTAATAAAAAATAATTTTTTCATCTTTATAAAGTGAAATATTAATTATTGCAAGGAAGAATTTTTATCTTCTGTCTCAAATATACTAACATACATACATAGATACAAACATACAAACAAACATACAAACAAACATACAAAAAAACATACATACGTTGCTGTAGCGGCTTCTACTACTACTACTGTTAACCTAAAACTAAGAAAAATGATGTTAACAAATGGTGAAAATTGTAATGTTGAAGACAATGATTACGACTGTGACGGCGATGATGAAGGTGAAGATGATGACGAAGA
>NW_008704349.1:964127-1016262 GCF_000326865.2 Helobdella robusta | reverse complement strand
ACATACATACATACATACATACATACATACATACATACATACATACATACATACATACATACATACATACATACATACATACATACATACAATGTATACGAACATACCTACACACAAACATACAAACAAACATACATACAACGTAGACCAACCAGATCTACTTCTCCATCTAACTCAGGTTCCCGCCATTTTGCCTGGACAATGACGTCAGCGTTGAAACGATCGTGCAGCGTGTCTATCTCGCCTATTTTCTGAAAGTTGACTTTGCATTCTATTGTCGTCTGTGGGGACGACGATGATGACGAAGAAGATGATGATGACGATGAAGATGATGACGAAGATGATGAAGATGATGACGAAGATGATGAAGATGATGACGAAGATGATGATGACGAAGATGATGATGACGAAAATCTAAAAATGAAAATCTAAGACGAAAAATGTGAAAAAAATTCTCCATTTTTCAAATGACGATCCCAACAATCGCCATTGATACATTTAACGTTGGTTGTAAGGCATGATACTACACATGATACCACTTATGGTACTATCACTGACGTATTTAGTGATAGTTGTTAGTTATGTGCGTAAGTAAGGTATGATACTACACATGATACTACTTATGGTACTATCACTAATGTATTTAATGATGGTTTTTAATTATGTGCGTAAGTAAGATATGATACTACACTTGATACCACTTATAATAATCTACTAATGATACTAGTATATGATATATGGTATGATATCGCGAAAGGATCAATAACAATAACAACAACGTATCAACTTCGAAATTGTTACTTGAAAACATCATTCAAACATAAACAACAGCAACAACAAAAACATCAACAGATATATCATATGTGTATCATATTATGTCATGTTACCCATACGTATCTATATTAACATAAATTATGTCAAAGTGGTTGTCATTTCTATTCTACATCCTCATTTTCTTTAGAAGCGTTTTATTTTGTCCGGTGGTTTCATCGCTTACGTCATCATCGTCGTCGTCATTATCATCATCACCATCTCTATCATTATCATCATCATACACATCATTATCCTCATCATCATCATCATCATCGTCGTCATCGTCACCATCATCATCATCCTCATTATCATTATCATCATCAATCTTATGATCATCATTACTACCACCATCGTCATCGTTACTATTACAATCATCATGGTCGTCATCATCACCTTTTTCTTCCTCTTAACTTCTATCAGCTGACCATTCTCGTCCATGGGATCCGGTTGTTTTCTACCGACACCGAGTTTCGGATCTGCTTTTACCGACTCCACTTTCGGTTTCGAGGGTTCTGGAACTTCGGTGTTTGCCAGTTTTTCTTGCAATTTTTCCAAAAAGGAAGCATGGCGGTCGAAATTGGATTGGATCTCTGATGCCGTTCGCATTAATTTCTCGTTTGCTTCTTTGATAAGTTTTGTTAAATGTTGTTGATGTTGTTGCTGCTGTAATTGTTGTTGTTGTTGTTGTGGTTGCTGCAACAGTTGTTGCTGTGACTGTTGTTGTTGATGCTGCTGCTGCTGCTGAAACTGTGTTTTTTGAGGAAATTGTTGTTGTTGTTGTTGGTGCAACTGATTCAGTTGTTGCTGTTGTGGAAGTTGCTGCTGAAGTTGTTGCTGCAACTGCTGTTGTTGTTGTAATTGTTGAAAATGTTGTTGTTGCTGCAAGTTGTTAATTGAGTTATTGTTTTGAAATGTTGATGATGTTATTTGCGATTGATCATTCGGAACCGGCTGTCGAATTAATTGCTGAGAGTGAAATTGTTGGTTTAGTTGTTGATGTTGATTCTGTTGTTGTTGCTGATTCTGTTGTTGTTGTTGTTGCTGCTGTTGTTGTAATTGTTGTTTTAGTAATTGTTGTTGTTGTTGTAATTTTTGTTGCTGTTGATGTTGTTGTTGAGGTATCGGTATACTTGGTTGCAGCTGAAGTTGTTGCGTTGGAATTATTTGACGAGTCTGTTGAGGTAACTGTTGAGAAATTTGGGGTTGTTGCGGAATAAGTTGCAGTTGGTTTTGTTGCTGGTAGGGTGTAATTTGAAGTTGCTGTTGTTGGTGAGGAGGTGGTTGTTGTAGCGAGCTTTGTACTTGTGGCGTTGTGTTGAGTTGCGGCAGTTGTTGCTGGGCTGGTAGGTTCAAACTCTGGTTGAGAGGTTGAAAATTATTTGGGAGTTGCTGCTGCTGCTGAATATGTTGTTGCGGATTTTGTTGCTGAAGTTGTTGCGGATTTTGTTGCTGAAGTTGTTGCAGATTTTGTTGCTGAGGTTGTTGCAGTTGCAAAGGTTGTGGCTGTAGCGAGTGATCAAGTAGTGGTTGGTTTGTTGTTTGGCCATAATTTTGTTGTGTTTGCATTAACTGTTGAGAAGATGGTTGTTGGGATTGTTGTGGCCTTTGTTGAAATTGCTGTGGTTGTTGAAGTTGTTGTGGTTGTTGTAGTATTTGTGGTTGTAGTTGTTGTGGTTGTTGCGATTGTTGTGGTTGCTGCGGCTGTAGTTTTCGATGAGGATTCTGTTGCGAATCCAGAAAAAATTGTGTTTGATTGATCATGATTGAAAAAAAAATTTCCTAAAATTTTATTAGTATTCAACGGTTGTCAATTCATCTTTCTGCTATATAAAATCATTAAAGAGGTATCTGGAAATTTTGTTTCTAAGGCTACTAGCACACATTTTGAATTATTAATTACAGGTTTTTACTTATCTAAAACCTTCATTCAAGACATTTAAATCATATATAATAATAATAATCTTACGTTTATAAATCATAAATTTCTCTTAAATTTTTCATTTATAAGTTTAAATCATTTTTTTAAAACAACATATGCAACATCTAAAAACTACATTAACCTTCCATAAGTACTTTTTTAAAAGTAAAGGTGATCTGTTTATTTATATTTACTAAATACATTGTGGCTACATTAGGTAATTATTTATATATTTTTAATAATAATATTTTTATATTATATATATATAAGATATATTTATTTGTTGATAGTAGTTAGGTTATTAGGATATATGCTGAATAAATATATTATACTTGTTAGTGTGTTTGATATTTATAAATAAAGAAAGTTATTTATAATAAAATAAGGAAATAAAATAATAAATCATACAACTCTGTGTCTTGAGTCTTTTTTTGGCTAATCTTTCAGATATGTGATCCGAAAAAACCCAAGAGTTAGATTCTACCTTCTAATTTGTTATATATAGAGTAGAGAGAAATCATTTGAGATTTCTGATGTATTTAGTTTAGTGATTTTAATTGTAGTTAATTGTTACATTATTATTAATTTACAATTTTTAATCTACAAGTAAGGTTGATTTAAAATAAGAAAAAAAACTAAATAAATTAATTTTTTTGTGGGGAGAATATTTGATATTTGAAAAAATCAAGAACCACAAGAATGTATGCAGTTGAGGAGCCAGCAATTTTAAATCCATTTGAACATCGACTGAGAATTTCATGGGCCCAGAAAATACAGGTAAATTATTTTTTCTTATTATTATTGTTGTTGTGTTTATTCTTGTTATTTGTGTTCACAGATAGCTCTAATGACAGTTACAATATTTCCCATTCGAGCATTCTTTCTCATCCTAATAACCACCATGTTGTGCCTAGTTACTACCATCGCTACTACTGGCCTTCCAAAAGTTTCTTCGGCTCCACTTAAAGGCTGGAGGAGGTAAGGATTGTTATTGTTATTATTATTGTTGCAGTTGTTATTTTTATCAGCTAATCACATCACTTCGATAATGATCCAACATCAAAATAATAAACCAATCACATCATTTTGATACAATTGAAATTTGATCAGTCAAACTGTTCTATTGAAAATTGATCTAACTTTATAACTTTAGCATCAAATTTGTAGACATTTTTGAGCGAATTTTCCTACATTCTAAACCAAAATCTAGATCTATGAGCCCTCTGGTTCGATTTCTGGTGAGGGCAGGGTTCTTCAGCCTGGGTTACCACTACATAAAGGTCAAAGGCCGTAGAAACATCGACGTTGACAACATTCCTGACATCATTGTGGCCGCTCCTCACACCTCATTTCTGGATGTGGTACTTATATTTTCAATCCCTGAATTGGCCTCAGGTGTCAGTAGGATGGAGAACTTATATATTCCCTTCATTGGAAGTTTGTAGTTTTTTTAGTTTTTTTTTTCTTGGTATTTATTTTAATCAACCAATCACGTAATTTTGATTTAAATTAAAAAAATTTCATTTAATTTAACCAATGATATCAATTTTATTTAAATGGTCCAATTTTTTTCATTTCATTTTTATTTAAATCAAAACACTTAAGTTTTAAAGTGACAAATTCCATTGCATGTAGGATAGATTTTTGCACCAGTCACATCACTATTTCAAGTTGACCAATCAAAATGCTTTAACTTTAAATTGACCAATCATAATGCTTTAATTTCAAATTGACCAATCACATTGCAGGGATCTGTAGATTTTTCACACCAATCACAGTAGCTCGAACTGACCCTGAATCGCGTTTAAATACCATCAATGAAATTAGGCAGAGAGTTCTGGCAAGGATGAAACTTCGAAATTTGTCTAAAGGTGTTGTCGTGAATTGAAAATTTGTTTTTTTTTCTGGCTTTTGTATTTGTTTATTATTGTTGTTATTATTATTTTTGCATATTATCACTGGATTTTAAAATTATTTTATTTAATTTGCATTTTATTCTGACGACACACAGATCAAATTTGTATTAGAGATCTCTTTGTTTGCCATCTTCACGCATGTCTGTCTGTCCTGCTATTTTCGTTTATCTCTCGTTACTACATGACTCTCAGCGTCGCTTTTATTGTATTATTTCCATTAATATTCAAAATATTAATAGCTTTTATTGTTATTATTAATAATAATGATGAATAATTATGTACGTTTGTGTATGCGTGCATGTGTGTGTGTGTGTGTGTGTGTGTGTGTGTGTTTGTGTGTGTGAGTGTGTGTATTAATGAATGAATGTGTTTGTCTGCATGCAAATTGATTCGAAGAGGAAGAAGAATTATGATGGTTGTATTGCCTGGACCATCTGACTGATGTGACTATCTTGATTATATCTCAAATTACCAGACAGACATTAAGACCAAACACTATGGTTGTGAAATTTGTCTTTTAAAATATAGTTAAATGCTGTACATGTTTGCATGGTACACATCTTCAAACCTATATGTTTTCGTGCAAATGATTCTTATATAAAAGCATCTACAAAAATTTATAAAGATGGATTGATTCAAATTGTATCATGTTGAAATTAGTTAGTATAGTTTATGGTAGGAGTGTTTTAGAGCAAACTTTTAAACCGAGTTAGTTTTTTTTTTAGTTCAGTGCTTTACTACAAGCTAATTAAGTCATGAGAGCTAATTTTAAAATGTAACAGAATGAATATTTATCTTCTTTATCTTCTTCATCTTCTACTTTTTCTTCTTCGTCTTCTTTTTCTTATATTATTATTATTATTATTATTATTATTATTATTATTACTGTCAGGTGACCTTGAGATTCAGGATGACGTCATTCCTGTCAACTGGCCAGTTACGATGGCTTTCCCAGAGGGCACTGCCACTAACGGGAAATGCCTGATCAGTTTCAAACCGGGTTGGCTGATTGGTTGGCTGGCTGGGTTGAATGGCTGGTTGATTGGCTGGTTAGTTGGTTAGTTTGTTGATTGGTTGGTTGGCTGGCTGGCTGGTTGATTGGCTAGCTGGTTGACTGGCTGATTATTTTAAAAATCGTCTTGATTGCCATGGTTCTATCGACCATCATCGTTATCATCATCATCATCATCATCTTTTCATCTTTGTCATCATCATCATCTCCATCATCATCATCATCATCATCACTCACCACAACTACAATCAGGAGCTTTTATACCAGGCTTACCGGTTTTGCCTATTAGCATTCGACACCACAACCAGGCGGTTAGATGATGATGACGATGATGGTGGTGATGATGGTGGTGACAATGATGATGATGATTGTAACGATGATGACGATGATGATGATGACGATGATTGTGTTAATGATTGTGATGTCGGTGAATTTTTTTTTCCCTAATAGGACAGCACTGTTTGGACATGGGTTGGACCTGGAGTGTACGTTTATTATTATTATTATTGTTGTTGTTATTATTATTATTATTTATCCTATTATACTTCTCATTCTTCGTCTTCTTCTTTTTCTTCTTCGTCTTTTTTTCTTCTTGTTCTTCTTCTTGTTCTTCTTCTTGTTCTTCTTCTTGTTCTTTTTGTTTTTGTTGTTGTTCTTCTTCTCCTTTTTCTTCTTCTTCTTCTTATTATTATTATTATTATTCCTACCTTAAATGGATTTTTTTTACAGATGGAAGGTATTATGGTTGACTATGTGCCAGCTCCATACCAGCTGCACCATGACGGTTAGGTCATTATTATTATTATTATTATTTATTATTATTATTGTTATTATTATTTTTTGACAGATATTTCCGTTGTACTGGCCATCCGAAGCTGAGAAGTCGAACCCGAAACTCTACGCCTCCAGTGTTAGAGATATCATTGCAAGGTATGTCAATTTTTCATTCATTCATTTATTCATTCATTCATTCAATCATTCGTCCGTTCGTTCATTCATTTATTCATTTGTTCATTCATTCATTCATCCATTCATTCATTTTATCAATCATTCATTCATTTTATCAATCATTCAATCAATAGTCAACCAACCAACCAATCAACCAACCAATTGCGTCAATCGACCGATCAGGTGATCAATTAATCAATCAATCAATCAATCAGCCAATCACGTGATCAATCAATAAACCATACAGAAGCCTAAAAGTTCCCATTGTTGATTTTAACTTCTTCGACTGCAACTTCGTTGTCTACCTATCGAAGTTGAACCTCCAGCCTAGGCCACAAGTCACCTCTCTAAACAGACTTTACATGAAAATGAATTCTTGGTTAGGGTTTTGGAGTTGTTATTACTGTTGTTGTTGTTGTTGTTGTTGTTGTTGTTGTTGTTGTTGTTGTTGTTGTTGTTGTTGTTGTTGTTGTTGATCTTTTAATATTTTTTTAATTGTTGTCCTTAGTATCTTGGCTACAATTTTTTTCCTCTGTTTGTATTTTTGAATTTATCGCTTGTTATTTTACACACGCGCAAATGGAAAATAACACACACTTACTCACACACACACACACACACACACACACACAAACAGACACACACATCAAACAAGACACAAACACACACCGAGACACACACAGGCAAACAAACACACACACACACACACTTAAGCAAAAGCATTCAACCGTTCATTGAGGAGGTAATGATGATAACAAACCTGAGCGAGTACATCTCTCCGGTGAGAATGAACCAGAGGCAGTTCAAGCTCTACATGAGATTTGTCGACAACCTCGGCCAGGCTGCCAGCTTCACCAACAAATACATCAACATCTACGAGAACGAAAGTGATTCGTCACTTAAAGACGACTCGACTTCAACCGCCAACAGCGCTACTTCTGATGCTGCTGTTGTTGCTCAAGGCGTCAAATCTAAATCAGTAACACAATTGAAATCGTCTAGTAAGATTATAACGGTGACTGAGAAGACACCAAGCGAGGCCCCGACACCTGAAGAGTCGGTTTCCATTCTTTATCCTGGAGGTAGCAAACTGCAAATTAACCTCTTCAGAATCCCACGTAACTCACAGCTGGCCAACATGCCGATCAACACTGACTCACTGACGCTGATGACCGGCGGAGAAGAGGCCGGCTGTCTGCAGAGCAACTCCGATGCTCTCTTCACTGTGCTGGCTAAACAACGTGATGTCAGTTTATTGGATGATTGGTTGGCTGGTCGGTTGGTTGGCTGGCTGGTTGGTTGGCTGGTTGGCTGGTTGGCTGGTTGGTTGGTTGGTTGGTTGGTTGGCTGGCTGGCTGGCTCGTTGGTTGGTCGGTTGGTTGGTTGAGTGCTTGTTTGTTTGTTTGTGAAACTTTTTATAGGGACAGTTGAAATTAGATCTGAGAGAATTCATGTTGTTGTTCTGTTTATGCTCACAGCCACAAGAAACCGACAGACTTGTTAAACTGGCTTTTAGGGTTAGTCAGTTGAGTGAATGAAAATTTAATTTGTTGATTGATTGATAGACTGATTGATTGACAGATTGATAAATAAATGGATAGATGGATAAACAGATAGATTGATGGATAGATTGATGGATAGATTGATTGAAAGATAGATTTATTCATTTCTGTGGTGTTTTGATTTGATAATAATCATTCATCAACTTATTTTATTGACAGATCTAGCAACAAATCAATTAATCAATCATCAATCAATCAATCAATCAATCAATTAGTCAATCTATCAACCAATCAGCTAACTAACCAACCAACCGATCAATCAATCAACAAATCAACTAACCAGCCAATCATTCAACCACCCTACCAACCAACGAACCACACAGCTGTACGATGATAGAGGCGAGAGATACCTGGCGAAGAATGAATTTAAAGAGGTCCTCGTAACCTTGTTTCAGTGCAGCGATTTAGAAATCCAACAACTTTGTGATCTACTATTTGAAAATGGCGATACAATAACATACGGTTGGTTTACTCTGTGCGTGTGTGCGTGTGTGTGCGTGTGTGTGTGTGTGTGTGCGTGTGAGAAATTGTTCAGTTAATCAATCGATCCGTTAATCC
The DNA here is from genome assembly GCF_000326865.2 of Helobdella robusta. Lineage (NCBI taxonomy): Eukaryota > Metazoa > Annelida > Clitellata > Rhynchobdellida > Glossiphoniidae > Helobdella > Helobdella robusta. Next base: position 1,007,535 of record NW_008704349.1, on the reverse strand, counting down.
TTCCATTTATTTCACCTTCCAGAATACTTTGAATCCTTCTGCCTATCGAAAAAATCCCTGAATAAGTTATCCTCGCCGGGACTTAGGGACACCATGCGGAGGTTTTTCATACCGAAATCCGGACTACAAAAACTAAACATGGGGGCCATTCGGGATGTGAAGATGACGAAGAAGATGATGAAGTTGTTGATGATGAAGAAGAAGAAGAATATGATGACGACGACACCGCTTTCGTCTTCGTCGTCGTCATCTGGATCTTATAACAAAGTAGCTGTGTGTCATGATGATGATAAGGATGCTGTTACTACTGCTGCTGCTGCTGCTGCTGCTGCTGCTGCTGCTGATGATGATAATGATGATGCTGATGATGATGACGACGACGACGATGATGATGAAGTCGACGACGATGATGATAATGAAAAAAGTTATAATATAAATAAGTCTTCTGGTAAACAGCACAAAAGTTATAGAGCTAATGGTGGTGATGATGGTGATTCTGTGGAAGGTGAATCTGTTAAGAAATATATATAAATTTGTTTGTATATATATATATGTATATATATACATGTATATATATATATATATATGTGTATATATATATATAGTATATATATTGGTTTTTGGGTATTTTCAATGTTGGAGGTATTTCCAATATTTGCAATTGTTTCAGCATTTCAAATTTCCAAACATTTTCATAATATTAAAAGTAATAGGAATAATTATCATAATAATATAGATAATTAATATTAATAATAATTATTATTATGATAATTATTATTTAATATCGAATGATCTGATTTTGCGATATTGTTTTGCTTAAAATTTTTTCAATTTATTCAGCTTTTTAATTCGGTGTTTGAGTATTTGGATGCCTGTTGAGCTATATTTAGAATTTTCTATTTTTAGTATATCTGGTATTATTATTATTGTTGTTGTTGTTGTTGGAGTTTCTATCTATTTTTAGAATGTCTAATTTTAAACTTTCTATTTTTGGACATAATTTTTTTAAATGTATTTTTTTTTAAATTTTTACATCGTGCATACTCCGCTCTTGAACTTGCTTACAACATTTTCATGGTTTTCAGTAATCTCACACTTCACATACAGACAGACATACATACATACATACATACATACATACATACATACATACATACATACATACATACATACATACATACATACATACATACATACATACATACATACATACACACATACATTCATACATACACACATACATACATACATATATGTATACATATATATTATTTATTATAAGTTATGAAATATTATATTTATATTATGGCGTAATTTTAATTTACACACCTACATCCAGCCGGCGATCAATTCAGGTGATATTGCTAATTATGGTAGTGTAGTACACTAGTGAAGTTTGTTTGTTTGTATGTATGTATGTGCATTTGTATGTATGTTTGTTTGTTTGTCTGTTTGTATGTATGTATGTATTACATACATATATATTGATTTATTTTCTTACATAGTTAGGCTTATTTAATCTAGTTTTGAAGTTTTGCTATTGAATCTAATAATAATACTTAGTTGTCTTATTGGCTGGTGCGTGAGTGAATGTATGAACGAATAGTGATCGAATGAATGAATGAACGAATGAATGAATGAATGAATGAATGAATGAATGAATGAATGAATGAACGAACGAATGAACGAATGACTGAAATTTTATCTAATCTTTCAGCTTGGCACGCTCCATAATTAAGATATTAATAGTATATAAGTGGTTTAACAATAATTTTTAAACAATGCTCGTTCATTCTTTTAATCGTTAATAATTGACTGATCGCCTAATTGAATGAATGCATGGATGGATGGATGAATGAATGGATGAATGAATGATTGAATTATATAGACTGACTGGCCAACTGACTCAATAAATGAATGAGTGTCTAAATGGCTGACTGTAACTGATCCAATGGATAAATATATGAATGAATGAATATATGAATGATTGAAAAAATGAATGAATGAATACAAAGCGATCGAATGAATAGATAGATGAATGAATGCACAATCAATCGATCTTTCATTCATCATAGTATCTCAATCTTGGCTACACAAAGACTGCCTGCCATGTATACTGCTGTAATACATACAATAATAAAATCACTCATCAACGTACTTAACTCTTTTATATAAATTTAAATGTTAAACTTTTAACAAGCGCTTTTTGTGACAATTTGTGATAACACATACTCACACACACACACACATATATATATAATATAATATAATATATATATATATATTAATTGTTTAATTATAACTAATAATACACGCACTTCTTATATTGTACACAATTATTAACATTTATTTTCAACTTTTTGGACAACTTTCTTTTTTTTCCGATCATTCATTTTAGATTGCCAATATTTTTGTTTTAATTTCATTATTTATTTAAATAAATAATTAACAACTAATTAGTTTGTTATTAACTTTTCTCTCTATTTCTCTCTCTCTCTCTCTCTCTCTTTCTCTCTCTCTCTCTCTCTTTTTCTCTCTCTTTCTCTGTTTAACACCGATCAATAAATAATACTTAGATTATTTTATTGAGATAATATGGATATTATTTACTTATTTATACACACGCAAACACACACACACACACATAAATATTTGTATATTAAATTTTTCCTTTTAAATTTCAGAAACATTTCTTGTAACATACTTTGATGCTATTTTACTTTTGAAAGTTTAATAAATTTTTTGTGAAAACCTTGACCATAATAATAATTCTTGAGTACTTTAGTTTAAATTTTCCGAAGGTTTGTATCTCAAAATCCAGAAAGGGGAATGGCCAGACGACTTTGATTTGCTAGGAGGCTGGGGGTGGAAGTTTTGTATAACAAAATAATAATTTATAACGCCTGTCTCACAGTTTTATGAAAATTTTTTTTTAAAAGCTAGTTTAACACCCATTCCATCAAAGGTTTTATCAAAAGTTTGAAATTTTGTCAAAATGTTGGCTAGAATTGACATGCGTGTTGGTGAAAGTTCATTCCTACCGGCATAGCTTGGATAGCTTCTGGTAGTTAGTTTTCTTGATGAAATCACATAACAATAGAACAATAGTTTAAAAGGATGTAGATTCAGAATGAAAACAATGAGCCGATATGGCGGAGAATAATTTGAAAGAATGAAATGAAATTATAACAGTGCTAAGCCAGAATTAAACGAACGATAGTACACTAAAGTGATAAAACCATTCGGTTATAATGATAAAGTTATTGAACTTTCATGATATGAAAGTTGAAATATACATTTGATAAGACGATTATGACAAAGTACATGTTAATTTTATGTATTTGTATATAAAATTTCGATTATTAAATCGTAGTATGCACTGTAGAACGTTAAGCTAGTTTTAAATAAGTGTTTTGTTGAGTCAAAATGAGAATAATTATTGATTGAAATCATTCATAATTTCATAATAACATTTAAAATTTAAAAGTATAAAGTTAATAAATAGCATGCAACGTTTGATCGTCGTTGTGGTAGCTACACTGACGTCTTGTGAGTTTGGTCATTTGTTTATGAGTATGAAAAAATTAAAAAATATTTTTTTACAAACTTAACAAAATATTTTTCAAACATTAAAGAAAAAAAAACCTCTTAACAAACAGTAGAATTTTCAATAAGACACTCCATCACGTCAAATATAAAACCCCAGTGAACGCCGAACCATCATTCGAACTTGACCATTTCGTTGTCGGGGGCACAGAAGCGAAGCCCCATGAATTTCCCTGGCAACTTTCCCTTCAAAATTTAAACATTCTGGGCAAGTGGAGTCACACTTGCGGGGCGTCCATTCTCACCTCCAAGTACGGTCTCACCGCTGCCCACTGTCTCAATGGAAGGTCGGGGTTGTTGTTTTTGTTAATAATTATATTTTAATTAATTATATTATAATTAATTGTATTATAATTAATTATATTATAATTAATTATATTATAATTAATTGTATTATAATTAATTATAATTAGGGCCAAATTCGTGAGGCTTAAAATAAGTTTCTACAATGAAATTTCAAAAATATTCGTCCTACAATTGATTTTTATTGAAATAATTTGTAAATAAAATGTGAAAAAGGCAAAAAATAATTAAGGGGTACAAGGGGTACAACTTTCTCGTCACCTCCTAGGCCCCTGTCTTCAACTTTTTTTTACATTCTGTAAATTAAACTCCGTTAAGCCTAAGAAATAATATTATTGCTATTATTTATAATCATTTTTAATTATACTATTATGATTATTTTTTGTGATTGTCCTTCTCAATTCAGAACAAATAACTCGTTCCGGGTAGTAGCAGGCTTGCATAAGTTGAGTAACATGACCGGTGCCACAGTCGTTCAAGTCAAGTCAATCAAAATTGTTGGTCCTATTGTATTTCTTTTTATATTCAATCTGTTAAGAAATTGGTTTGTTTTAATGTAATGTCTTTCAATTATGTTAAAATCCATTTCAATATCCCATTTTTAAAAGAGGTTATCCGCATGTAAGTTTTTAATAAAACGTTCACTGCTAATTTTAAAGTACTGATAGATGCACGTGTGAACATGAACATTAAAGTTTAAGGGTTGTCTTTGTGTTCAAATCTGGTAACAACGTAACTGACCACCAAACCAAATTGACCACCAAGACAAACTGACCATCACACCACAGACTGATCACTAGGACAACTTAGCCACCAACATCACCACAGACATACAATGTTGACAACGACTTAGATCTCTAACGAACATTTTCACATCTAGCATGAGAGGTACAAAAACCAAACTGGAACGTACAGCAACGACATTGCAATCCTGACATTTGCGTCTGACATCAAGTTCACTGATAGGATCAAACCGGCTACTCTACCTGCCGACGATAAAAATAAATTTGTCAACGAGTCGTGCTTCATTAGTGGCTGGGGAAGAAATAGTTCGTATTAATATTTTTAACTAAGTTTAATTATTTCAATAATGGATAGTGTAATGGTTAAGAAGCCTGGCTCTGGTGTTGCAGTGACTGGATTTGAACGCATAGAGATCCTCGACTATGTCACTTAAACCTCTGGATAACTTTTTACATTACTAAACAACATAGTACAACATATATTCAATATTATAACATTAATTAACATAATACATACCCATTTTTACCTAATTAACATAAATTATTCAGACGGTTCTATAAGCAGGGCAGACGTGCTGCAAAAAGGAACTATGGGCGTGGTTTCGAACGTTGACTGTCAGAATAGAATGCCCCCAGCTGATATAATTGACAGCCATATATGCCTCTTCGATCAGAGTCTTAATGTTTCAGCATGCAATGTTAGTTGGGTTTTGCTTGTTATACTCGAGGTATTACAATTATAGTACTACTGCTGCTGCTGCTGCTGCTACTACTTCTACTGCTGCTACCTTTATTCTTATTACTACTTCTACAAATACTATTGCTTTCACTACTTCTATATAATAATAAAAATATTAATATTAATTATTATTATTACACTTATGAAAAATGTAAAATATTTGTGTTACATTATAACTAAAAGGGCGATAGTGGCGGACCGGCTGCCTGCAAGCTATCACCTGGAAAAGATGCGGTTGTAGTTGGTTTGATGTCGTTTGTGTTGTCTTCTGGTGGAAAATGTCTGTCAAGCCATCCATCCGTCTATACTAGGATCAGTGGATTTTTAGACTGGATAAAGATGAATACTCCTTAGTGTGTGTGTTTGTGTGCGTGTGTGTGTGTGTGTGGGCGAGAGTGAGAGAGATAGAGTGAGAAAAAAAGAGAAATGAAAATTGTATTACCAACGCAATATCGTAATTTTTTACAATTGAGTTGTCGAAAAAAGGTTTCTGCCTTGCAATAATTTTATATGAGGTTTTGCTTTCGGATATTATTAATAATTATATAAATGTTAATCAATGATATGTGTTATGTTTTGATTTAATCTTTACCGATTAACATCTGTTTTGAAATTTAATTCGAAGAATGGAATTTTATAAAATATATGTGTCGGAACTTTGCTACATAGTAAATTTATAACACCAGATATAAACTCTGTACGGTCTGCTTGTATCTTGTATATCTTGTTGAATGTAGTTTCGAAATTGATTCATTGTGAATTGAATTCCAATGAAAAAATATCTAAAATATTGTCTTCAAAACTGTTTTTTCAAATTCAAACTAAAAAATGGATGTTGTTTGAAAGGAAAGTTATGTTTATTTTCATCTAAAATAATACACAATAGCTTGACTTAATGGCAAATTATGATAAAATAAAAACAAAGAACCTAAGAATCAAGCAGTTTGAGTTGTATAAGTATTGAATTTTTTTGGAAACTAATAAAACTCGCTTGTTCGTGAAAAAAAAGTTGGTGACCGTTTTCTCCCCATATAGGATCATGATTGTATGCAGGGCTTTCCAATTATTACATAAAACATGTTTCCACCAACCGTTTCCAATTAGACCCTGACCCGTAAGGCCCTGCTGACTCTTTTGAGAAATAAATCACTCGAGAGAGAAAAAGAAAGAGAGAGAGAGAGAGAGAGAGAGAGAGAGAGAGAGAGAGAGAGAGAAACATTCAATATTATACAATGGCTTCTATTTTCTTTAAAAACAAAACCCAAACTTGTTTGTGGAAATTAAATCACAAGCTCGTTGAGTTTTATCAAAGTTACAATTGTTTTCTGCTCAAGTGCTTCCAATATCAGATAAACTTTATCACTAATAATTATGAATTACAATTTTAATTGAAGATTTTTTATTTGAAACATGATAAAATCTTGGAGAAAACTATTCTTCTCGTAGATAAAGTTCTCAAAAACATAGCGAGATAATTTTACATTTGTTACGTATCTTATCTAGCAATTGTTAATTTGTCAACTTGTGATAGCTTGAGATAGTTATGATTTATTTCTGACTTTATTTTAAATTTTCTTATAAATACGAATGGTAATTTGGTGGAATTCAATGAAAGCAGAGACATCAGAGTTGCCTCTAGAAACAATCATGAAAGCCTTACTGGTCTTCTTGCTCGTGGCTTTGGCTACTCGTTAGTAATAACATTACAATTTCATTAGCTATTCCTAAAAAACGTTAAATTTTTAACATTATAATTATATTTGATCTAAACTAATTGTTATTTATTTAAATCAAAAATTCTTTTGAAACAAAAAAAATTAATTCATCCAAACATATACACAGTTCATGCCCTACCAAGCCAAATTCAAACCTCCTTCGATTTCGATCCATTTGTCATTGGAGGCGAGGCAGCAAAGCCCGGCGAATTTCCGTGGCAACTGTCGCTGCAGGTTTTTAGTAACGGAAAGTGGTACCACACGTGTGGCGCTTCACTTTTCTCCGCTAAGTATGCACTGACAGCCGCCCATTGCGTTAGCAGGTTGCCGAAAGAATTTCCCTCTCTTTTTTTGCATTACTGTTTGCCTTGCATTCTTATTTGTTTAATTTTGTACTAGTGCCTTGCATGCTGTGACAGTTTCTGCGTCTGTCAGATCCTGATTTTTAAAAAATAATGAAATTACACAAAAGTTTATCGATAGTGGAACATATACAACATTTGTAGTTTAATCCTTTAAATAATTTGTGCGTATATAGTTTTAAAAAAACAATTTTCATTAAATTCTAATTTTTTACGAAAAACTTCCTCCCAACAACTCAGCGGAATGGCTTACAGGGTGGTTGCTGGCCTACACCAACTAAGCAATCCTAGCCTGGCTACTATCGTCAACGTCAAATCCTTCAAAATAGTCAGTTATGCAATTAAATAATTTAATAATAACATTAATAAATGAGCATAATAATGATGAAACTCTCTCTCTCTCTCTCTCTCTCTATATATATATATATATATAACATCACGATAACAATTAACACTTGAATTTGCATTTGCCTAGGGTTACAACATATAACTTCAATCGCTATCCCACATTATCCCATCTTGCCATCCCAAATTGTCATCCCATCTTGGCATCTCCTCTTGTCATCCCATCCGCCAATATACAGCACGAAAAATACTTGGACGGTACCGGGACATACAGCAACGACATAGCCGTCCTTACATTTGCGGCCGATATCAAGTTTACTGACAAGATCAAACCAGCTGTCATGCCAGCTGATAACAAGAACAAATTCGTCAACGAATCTTGCATCATCAGTGGTTGGGGCAGAACTGGTCAGAGCTTAATTTACTAAATTTAGCTAATTTAGCTAAAGAGTTTGATGTGTTTTTTCAATTCGTTAGAAATTTAATGAAAGTTACTTAAAATAATAAATTTATTATTTACGACCTGTTATTCATATTAAATAATATTTTTTTGTATTTTTTTAATTCTTATTCTAATTGTTAGGTGCCTCTGGAGTTCTGCCGGACACTCTTCAGAAAGGAATGATCCGTGTCATTTCAAATGCAGAGTGTCAAAGAAGAGTTGGGTCTATGGGCAAAATTGTTAACGGCCACCTCTGCATTTTTGATCCTGTTGGTTTGGACACCTCTGCTTGCAACGTAATATTTTTTTAATATATTTTTAAATTGTTTTTTAGCTAAAATATCAATGTTACTTAGCTTAAAGTTGTCTTCGGCATTTGACATTATCACAATTTAATGCAAAATCTAGATCCAAAAGAATATACCTCCATTTGCCACGTAACGTTTTACAGAAACGTTCAAAAAAGTCATTTTAATGTAAAAAAAACTATCTTTTTAATAAATATTAGAATTATTAATAATTTGTAAAAGTCATAAATAAAATTACCGTTGAATAACTAGGGAGACAGTGGCGGTCCGGTATTGTGCAAAGTGGCCGGTGTAGATACAGTTGTTGGAGCTGCTTCGTGGGTTATATCGAGTGCTGGTGTTTGTAGCCCAATTTATCCATCTGCCTACACAAGATTCAGTGAATATTTAGATTGGATCAAGATGAACACACCTTAGAACGATTGTGGACTATTCCACTATTCTGATAAACTAAAACGCTCGTCTACAATGAACCATTCCGTCCTGTTATAATATTGACTGATTTATTTTGATTAAACGTAATTTGCTAATATAGATCATGAAATCCTACATGAAACATTAAATTCTCTTATTGTTGAATTTAAATGCTGAGAGTGAATTATTGCACATTAAATTTTAATAAAAAGCATTCAAACTCAAACTGAACTTAAGAAAAAATAATATTTAAAAGGAAAATTAAAAGAAAAATATTTTTATTTTCCCCTCAAATAACACATTATACTTTTATTAAATGGAAAATTACGATGAAGCAAATATAAATAGCTTAAGAATCATTTTTAAATCGTGCAAGTCCAGAATCTTGTTTGAAGCTAACATAAGCAAAGGCAATTACTACCCTAGAGATATTGATACTTGTATTCTAGACGTTCGCCTCTCTTTCTCTCTCTTACTCTCTCTCTCTCTTCTGTTTTTTTTAGCTCTTTCTGTTGCTCTATTTCTAATTTTCTCTCAAGTTAACCCAGAAAATATAACCTAGAAACACAAAAAAAATTAAAAATTTGTTTACCGTCCATTGAGTAGGATGGCTTAAGATAACTTATTATTAAAAAATCACTCCAAAATTTATTTTAAAATTATAACCAAAGGTTTGGAAAAAACGTTTCTACTTGACGAACAATAATAAGCTATATAATAACGAAATATATGATATCACATGATATATGATATCACATGATATATGCGATAACTCGGATCTGTGTATGACCAGCGCATATCTTATCGGCGTATTAACACTTCAAAAAGAATTTATGATAGTGGTAATTTTGTCCTTAATTTCTCTATAAATATGCGTTTGAATTTGCTGGAATTTAGTCGAATTAGATATACTAAAGTTGCATCTACTTCATAAAATCTACAAACAGTTATGAAAAGTTTATTCCTCTTAGAGCTAGCCGTGCTACTTTCGGGTTGGTAGGAATGAATGAGAATTTAGTTTTAACTGCTATGTGTTATTGAAATATATTTTAACATGTAAACTTTTCAGCAATTTTAGCAACTATATTTTATCGAAATATATTCAACCTAATCGTAATTCTAATTTCGTCTAAAAACTGCCTAAAAAATCTATTATACCACTTTAATAATAGTTCACTCGAATATAATAATTCACCCAAACACAATAATTCACCCAAACACAATAATTCACCCAAACACAATAATTCACCCAAATTCAATAATTCACCCAAATTCAACAGTGCGTGCCCTGCCAAGCAATGTTCAACCATCCAGTGTCATAGAAGAATTCATCGTTGGAGGCGAATATGCGAAACCAGGCGAATTTCCTTGGCAGCTATCTTTACAGATCATGGGGTACCCTGAAAAAGCGTTTTCCGAGGTTTGGACTCACACATGTGGGGCGATACTTTATTCCTCGAAGTACGCACTAACCTACGCTCATTGTCTTTACAGGTCAGCGAGGAAAATATTTGATAACTAAACTGCTGTTGTTTAATATTTATTTATTTGTTATCATTAATATTTATTTATTATCATTAATATTTATTTATACAACTAGTTTTTAAATGGCCAAAAAATAATTTCAGTGGGAACACGTACAGAATAGTAGCTGGTCTGCACAAATTAAGCGAGCCAAATTTGGCAACAATTGTCGACATCAGATCATTCGAAAAGGTCGGTCCTTAAGTTCAAAACAACGCAAATAACAATAACCTTTTTGGTTTCAGCATATTTCATTGTTCCAACTTGTCCTACTGTTATTCTAATTTGTCGTTCCGTGTTATCCCATTTTTTGATCCCATATTATCCCAACTGAGCACCACCACAATTAACCGTAGCACAACCACAACAACATTGCCATCATCACGTTCGCCTCTGAAATCGGATACACTGAGTGGATCAAACCGGCTGTCCTCCCTTCCGATAACAACAACAGGTTCGACAACGAGTCCTGCTTCATATCAGGCTGGGGAAAATCAAGTGAGAATTCGAGTGGAACATTTTCTTTAAAAAATTAATAAGGCTTTTTTTCCCGAAGTCCCAAATTGAATGTTTGCTTTATATTTTTTATTATTATTTTTACTGAGTGACGAGATGGTGTAATGGTTGAGGCGCTTAGTCCTACTGCTACTCTGACCGAGTTCGAGAAGTATACGTGATGCGTCGATTCACGCGATTTCACACGGCTCTAAAAATCAATGAAGATAATAATAATAACTTTATTATATTATTATTTTTATTATTATTTAAAATTGTTGTAATTTTCAGGTTTAACTGGCAGACCAGACACACTCCGAAAAGGATTGATGTCAGTCATTACAAACTCTGAATGTCAGATAAGAATTGGTGACTGGCCAATTGCTGGCCTTAATACAATTTGCGCTCTAGATCCAAAAGAATATACCTCCATTTGCCACGTAACGTTTTAGTATTATTTATTTATTCATTATAATTTTGTATAAATTACTTATTTTATTGTATATAAATAATTCAAAGCCCAAAGTTATTAGCAGAGCAATTAAGATCTTTGTCTAAGCTTAATTTTGGTCTAACACAACAACGCCTACATGGTGACTTTTTGAATTATGAATATAAATTAGCAACTATATTTTTTCATAATAAGTACGACGAAGGCGGTCCAATGACTTGCAAAATTGGCGGGAAAGACATCGTTGTTGGATTGGCTTCGGAGTTCTTTCTAGGGTATATTAAAGAATGCACGCCAAAGAAACCCTCCCTTTACGTAAGGCTCAGTGAATATTTAGATTGGATCAAACAGAACACTCCCTGAACGAAAATGAACAATTCCACAATCAAAATGATTGCAACATGCTATAATTCATAGTATGATAATGAGCTATTCGAACCTAAATGTCGTTTATTTAGGTTCTAACGTGGCTCTAAAGAGATTAGATTCGCAAGAATGAATATGTAACTTTTATATTTGCTGGTTTAATGTCTTGAAATTTGTATTTTTTGATAAAAAAATTTATAAAAAAAGTTTGGGCGTGTTTATTTTGTTTCAAAATCAAACTTGGTAACATATTTCGGATGAAAAACCAAAAAGATGAACAAAATTATGATCTATCTACTAAAAGTCTCGGTCAATCAAATATTTTTATTTTTTCGCGTGCTTACGCTGTCTAGAATTCCTCAAATAGATATTGGATTAAATTCTGATATGTTGGAAAATTAGGATAAGGTTGATAAGTTTTAAGAGTCAGACATGATAAAAGAGGTAAAAACTTGGAAGATTTGGTTAGAACTTTTTTAAATTACATAAGTTCTGGTTACGTTAAAAAAAACGATGTCAGAAACTGATCACAATTTATCAATAGTGCTTTCTAAGACAAGATGCTTTTTATCAAAACTTTGATAAAAATTGCATGATATTTTTTAAATAAAGTTTTCTAAATTTTAAAATCTTGAAGTTTATTGAAGATTAAAAAAGATATCAACCACTCGACAAACGACAAACCAACTGATATCATTGATAACCGCGACAGAAATAGAATGATATCATCCAGATGTATAGAGAGATATCATATCATATCAGAGCGTTTTTAGGTAGGTTTAAATTTCTCTATAAATATAAGTCATATTCTGATCGGATTCATAAAAAGTTGGAACATTAAAATAGCTTCCTAATTACTTCAACATACAGCCATGAAAAACTTGCTGGTTTTTGCGCTGGCTACTTTGGCTTCTGGTTAGTAATAATACAAAATTTTGTATTTTATATTTTAACTGAATATTTTTAAAAAAGGATTAATCATCTTATTGATTTAACAATTTATTTAATTAAAAATGGCATCATTTATACAAACGAACGTATGTAAACAAACCAAACAGTCCAAGCTCTACCGAGTCAAATTCAGCTCTCTTCCAACTTCGAGCCATTTGTCATCGGAGGACAAGACGCAAAAGTTGGCGAATTTCCCTGGCAATTATCTTTGCAGTTTTTTGGGTTTGCCGGAAGATGGGAGCACGTATGTGGGGCGGTCCTCTTCTCCTCCAAGTATGCCCTGACAGCCGCCCAGTGCATCTATAGGTAGCAAACCAAATTTTCTAATTTTTTGTCATTTAGTAAGTGTCCTACTAAGCAAGATTTAAGTTATTTATCTTCCAGCTATTCATCTTCCAGTCCTTCATCTTGTAATTTTGTTATCACTTGATTTTTCCACCAATCATTTATAATCAAGAAATAATTTTTAAACTACTATGAATGACGCCATTCTCCTTTCAAAACAGCGGAAGCACGTATAGACTAGCAGCCGGCATGCATCAGTTGAGTAACACGAGCTCGGCCACAATCGTCGACATAGCATCGTTCAAAAAGGTCAGTTGAGTTTTATTTTGCAATAAATATTATTTTTTTAAGGGTACAAAATATTATTATTTCAAAATAATAATTTTAATAATGACCGTTACACTAGTTAAAATATTAAGGTCGATAATAATTTGAATCAGTGAAATTACAAACATAGCCCCTCTTAAACCTCAGTATAATTCCGCATGATTCCGTGTTATCCCATGACATTCCGTGTTATCCAGTATAATCCCTGTATCATCATCATCATCCCACCACCATATTCCACACAGCACGAGAAATACAACGACGGCTCGGCAGCGTTCAGCAACGACATTGCAGTCATCACGCTGGCTTCTGAGATCAAATTCACTGACAGGATCAAGCCAGCCGTCCTTCCAGCCGACAACAGGAACAAATTCGTCAACGAGTCTTGCGTGATAAGTGGCTGGGGCAGGGCCGGTTAGACGCTTCGCCACACTTTCAAAAACTGTCATTATGACAATTATTATCATAATTGTTATCGTAATTTCATAATTGTTATCATAATTTCATAATTATTATCGTAATTTTCTAATTATTATCATAATTTCATAATTATTATCATAATTCCATAATTATTATCATAATTTCATAATCACAATCTCATAATTATTATCATAATTTTAATTATGAATTATGATTTTCCAGGTTATTCAACGATTCTTCCGGATACACTCCGAAAAGGAACTGTCCGTGTGATATCAAACGCCGAATGTCAGACCCGCGTCGACACAATGGCCAAGATTACCGATGGACAGATGTGCATCTTTGATCCCTCCATGTACACATCAGCTTGCGACGTAATTTTTTTTGTTTTTTTTTTGTTAAAATCATTTATTTATTTTATAAAATGTAATAATTATAATATTTACATGTTATAATACAGGGGTGGGCAAAAAACGGCCCGCGATGCTATTTTATGCGGCCATCGAGGCCCTGTTCGCCAAAAAAGGTCATCCTCCAGACATTATGTCTAAAAAAAGAACCATAAACCTTAAAAAATTCTCCCCCGGGTTGAAAAAATTTGCTATTTAAGTACATATGCGGCCCTTCAAAGGTAAAATAGTTTTTAATGCGGCCCTCACAGCAAAAAGTTTGCCCAACCCTGTTATAATAGTTCTATGTTGTAGAAATATTTATTATGTATTACATCAGTTATTAATGTTTATACATTACGATAGTTATTTCAACTAGAATAGCATTGTATAGATGGGATTTATTTTCATATTTTAGCAATGACTGTAGGAGTTTGTAAATTTGATAGGCTTGTAACAGAAATTAAAAAAGTTAAACATCTCTGAATCAAAATCTTCTTTCTTCTCCCTCGTCGTGCCTTATCCTATCAGGACATTGGCAACCATCGACTTCAACAAAACCCGATCTTATAAGTAGTAGTAGTTTGTAGTAGTGTACTTTGTAGTAGTTGAAATGTGGTGATATTCAACAGGACTAGACAACTGTCATTCGTTGTTGACCGCGATCTCTTCTCCCTGCAATCTTTCCAGTAGCTCCACCACTGCTATTGCTTTTATTCCCAATTAATAATTATGAAATTTGAAGAACATAATAAAATATATATATAAAACATAATATATCTGTAACATTGTAAGTGGTTCTGCGTATGTCAGAGCTGCAAAAATAAAGACTAATAAAAAAAAAATTATAATATACTTCTATAATAATTATCATGATAATTATAATTAGGGTGATAACGGAGGTCCTGTAACATGCAAAGTCGCAGGGAAAGATGTCGTGGCTGGTGTCTCGTCTTGGGTCATAGCAAGTAGTGGTGGCAACTGCCTGCCTACGTATCCATCTGCCTATACAAGGTTCAGTGAATATTTGGACTGGATCAAGATGAACACCCCCTAAGACGATAGTGGACTCTACCTGTGTTGCACCCCCCTTTAAAATGATAGTGGACTGTTCTAATAGATTGATTTTAGATGTGCTATACTCACTCTTTTTAAAATGATTATGAAATCACAATTAACTATTTAAAAGTTGCTTTGATTGAATTTGATTTTGTATGAATTTTGTGAGAAAATTTTAAAGAGTTTGATATATTTTTAATTCGATTTTATGAAAACAGTTTTAGAGAAAAATTATTTTCACTTTTATTTTTTTGTCCGAAATCAAAATTAATGTCAGCCTAAATATTTTTTCACAAGTAACAGTAAACTATTATTAACGTCGTCATCTTAATCGTCGTCATTAGCGTTAGTAAAGTTATCAATGCCACGAAGGTTAAAAGTCTTCGTCATCATCGTCGTCGTCGTCATCATCATTAGCGCTGGACTTCTGAAACTTTGTTGCCCTTGATGCAAACGATCTCTGTGACGTCACTGTCATGTGACCCTGAATTTGGAAAAACCAATGAATGAGTTAGGAAAACGAAATGATCAATCAATCAACCAATTAATCAATTATCCCGTCAGCTAACCAACCAGCCAACCAATCAATTAAACCGACCTAAATAGACAGCTCCGGACATGACAGCTGGCCCTAGATAAGTGACACCAGGCAACATAAGGCTTGCTTTCAGGGCTTGTCTGTAATAATGATGACGTGGTGATGACGTCAATTTGTGGTCTCATCATCTTCTTCGTCATTATCATCATAAATAACAACATTATGTAACTTTCATCGTCAGTACCATCATTTCATCATCTACGTAGTCCTCCTCCTTCTCATCATCATCATTTCTTTCATCATCATTATCATCACACTCATTATCATAACCTGCTTGTTTCAAATCTTGGTAGAATCTCAACCAATTGTACTGCGTTGTAGTGGATCATATAGAGGAAGGGTCTTCTGTAAGCTGATTGGACGGAGGCGGGGTCAAAATCAACCAATCAAAATACAGAATCAACCAATCAAAATCAATCAATCAATCAACTAACCGACCGACCAATCAAAAATTCAGTTTAAAAAATCAAACCAACCAACCAAACGCAAGAGGCAATCCCATCCAGTTCATATTGAATTCCCGAGATCTCATCCCAAACTTATCCACGAAAATCCCAAATTCTGATCGTGATGATGATGATTGTTAAGATGATGACGACCGTGCAAAGAAAATGATATGAACAACGAAAGGAAGCTTCGTAAAAATATTTTTATAAATGTAACATTCTTTCATTTATCATTTTTATTATATCATCATCATCAGCATCATCACACTCATATTCATAATTATAACATTTTTTAACCATAAAAACACAAAAGATATTCCAAAGGTTGATCTGATCTATTTATAGCCAGGATTGCAATTGGCTGGCTGCCATATTTGCTGACGGTTGAATCGACCAATAGCAGAGCAGGATCCGAAAGGTTTAAGAATTCTGATCGGTGATTGGTTAATTGGAAAGAGAGACAGATTTGAAATGATTGGATAAATGGCTCGAAATGTTTGAATGATGAGTATGTTTGATTGGTTGATTAAAAATGGTGCTAATCATCATAACAAGCACCTCTACCATCGTCACCTCACCTCTCACGACAACTTCGTCATCGTCATCATCGTCATTGGTAGAAGCTCTGTAGAACTTTCCAGCTCCTATGATCAGCTGATTGTCGTGCAGATGCATACAGCTGCACAGCTGCTGCAAGCTGAACTCCTGGAGGGAAGTTTTGAGAAATTAATTCATCCACATATTTATTCGTTTATTTATTCATTCATTCATTCACTCATTCATTCATTCATTTATTCATCTTCTTAGTTGATGAACCACACACACACACGGAACACCTAAACAGACACACCCACACACACACACGCACAGACCTTCACAATTTGAAACTCCTCCCCCAAACCAGGGCACCTCAAAACGAGAATATTTTTAGAAAACGTCGCCACACAGAGCGTCAAACCGCCACAGCCACTACTACTTCCATCACCACTACTACTACTACTACTATTACCACCACGCCAGCGATCCACTGACAGAACTGTGCATCCAGTGGCTTCAGGGAATCCTTTAACTGCTATTGGCTGAAGCCTGTTAGCTCCTCCTGTCGTACCCGCCAACGATTGGCTGAGGAAGGAATGGACGGCTGATAGCCTGACCAATAAGAGACGCCGTTCTTGGCCTAATTAAAATATAATAATAAAGATTAATAATTAAATATACTTAACAATTTACGCAAAATAATAAAAATAATTATTAAAAACTGAGACAGACCGGCAATGATGATGAGGAGGTCATGCTCTACTTTAACTTCCATAACGAAAGTCACGGGAATCCCGAGTAATTTAAGCATTGGACGATTTTCAACAGTATTACCAATACTATTGTTGTTGTTGTTGTTGTTGTTGTTGTGACTCAACACCATGGCGTGCAAGCCGTACGACGAGCCGACTAATATTATCTGAAGCGGAGTGACGTTGATGTAATCATGTGATGCCATGTCATGTGATGACGTAATGACATTAAAACGTCTAGAATTTAAAAACACACGCAGAAAAAAAAATCCAAATCCTAAGCCAACCTCTCCATTGTAGGGGTAGGTACAGTAAATCTCCATCTTCCCTCCAAAAACTTCATCAGAAATAGCGCCGGAGTAGCTGGAGTCTCGCAATTTTTTCTCCTCGAGTCTGGCCAAAACATTACCTAGTACTGCGACGTCTTTGATCTTGTGGCTGTCGTTGGTGTTGTGGCTCACCACAGCTTCTAGAGTCGCTACCCACTGCTGTTTCTCTTGGAAGTTTGTCGGTAGAAGGTAGAGAATCCTGTAGCAGTGGATGAATGTGGAGGTGAATGAATGAATGATTGGGTAAATGAATGAATGATTGGATGAATGAATGAATGAATGAATGATTGGGTAAATGAATGAATGATTGGATGAATGAATGAATGAATGAATGAATGAATGAATGAATGATTGAATGAATGAATGGGTAAATGAATGAATGATTGGATGAATGATTGGATGAATGAATGAATAATTGAATGAATGAATGATTCAAATAAATGTGGTGATGGTGTGATGGTGATGAATCGATTGAACGAGTGAAATGATCCAAATGTGTGAATAAGCTATTAAACAAACAATTACATCTGATTAAAAAAATCTGAATGAATGAAATGAGAGAATGAAACGAATGTACGAAAGAACGAACAAACTAATAACTCATTATCTCAAAAAAAAGCCCAACCAGCGAGCCAACCAACCTCAGGTCGGCAGCATTACTCTCCATCTTCATACTTCTCTGAAACTTAACCACAACACACAACAGCAACTCCCTCGTCTCCAACATCGTCAGTGGAGTCAACGCTCTACTCGACAAGGTATTAGTACTATTGCCACCACCATCAATGCTGCTACTATTGTTAGGATCAAGACAGGTTATTGAACTCTCAACTATGACCTCGCATTCTGATTGGCTGGGGCAAAGGTCAAATTCAATAGCGCCATCTTTATGCTGATTGCTATTGGTTGATGTGTTGGAGGTAGGGCGGAGAATCAATTTGGTGGTTGTGACCGTGACCTGGAATTGTTTCCATTGAGGGTTGCGAAGTTCTTGGGACCATATGCAACTGCCGGTGATGATGATGATGGAAGTGGTTGTGATAGTAGTTGTGATGATGATGATACTAGCAAAAAACAAAGAACAACAGCCAACCCATTAATCAACAGGACCCCCTCCAACAGAATTCGCCCATTACGTCTCGCATCATTATCGCCACCACCGTCTCTCAGTGACGTCATAATTGCTAGGTTATTTGGTGACCTTGAACTCGAGTAAATGCTGTAATCCGATTGGATGCCGCAGTTGTACGGCAGGTGGGGCAAGCATTTCGGGTGGCACACGGCCCCACAATCTAAAAATAGTAACGGCGATGAGGAAGCTGATGATGATAATGATAATTGTAGCGAAGCTGATGATGATAATGATAATTGTAGTGATGATGATAATGATTACATGTTAATTTTACGGCAAAACATCATCATCATTCGTTCACACATTCATTCATTCATCCGCTCACATATTTAGTCATTCACACATTCATTCATTCACTCATTCATCATCATCATTATCATGAATATCATCATCATTATCAATACTAACCGGAGCATTTAGCGGACTGTTGAATAAAGTAGATGCTGCCCAGACAGACAATGCATTTGGTTGGCTTGCAGAAAATGCTCGTCTTAAACCTAAAACCACATGATGACGACGACGATTATGAAGTTATGGTAATGATGATCAGATGACGTAGATGATGATCAGATGACGTAGATGATGATCAGATGACGTAGATGATGATCAGATGACGTAGATAGTGACGACGATAAGAAATCATGTCGAAAGCTAAGCTATGATAATAGAAGGAACGATAGTTATAACATAGAAGACTAAAATACCACCCCCATCATCACAACTCACTTATGAGTAAGGTTATTATTATTATTATTGTTGTTGTTGTTGTTGCTAAAATTAGCCACAGCGTTTGTAGAGATTGGCCTCTGTCTCCTATTGGAACGATCAACAGATGGACCGCAATTGCTACTCGGCGGGGGCATGGTTAGAAACTTGTTAGGTGTCGCTAAGGAGGTCGCCACAGTCGCGATTAGGTTATCCGTGTTCTGGCCACCAAAAAACGACTGCTGTTGTGGCTGTGGCTGACTTGAGCGTTTCAACTTGGCGACTTTTTGAATGTTGGGAGAGAAAAGTATCAAAGTAAAAGAAGCTTCAATTAATATATCTGATAAGTACTTAGGAAATAATTTAGATTGAGACTTATATATAAACATGCAAATTTTAAAAATTATTCTATACTTTATAGGTAGCCAGTGCAAGAGAACAAGATATGGAGATATGTGAGAAAAGAAAGGGGCACGAGCAACTAGACGAGCCGCAGAGTTAAAAGCTTTGCTTAAATGATAGAGTGTAGAATCAGTAAGGCCATAGTAGAGCGAGTTACAATAACCAATCCTAGATAAGACTAACGAAGTAACAAAAAGGAGAAGAGTAGGATCGTCAAGATAAGGCAAAAGTTTTTTTATTTTACGTAGATGAAAGTAAGAACTTTCTAGCAACAATATTAATCTGAGAAGAAAGAGACATAGTAGAATCAAAGATAAAGCTTAGACTACGAAACTTATGAGAGACATCAAGAGTTTTAGAATCAGGTAAGATAGAGTAATAGAGCGTTTAGATTTATTAAAACAAATTAATTCAAACTTAGAAGGATTAAGTTTAAGACACATAGAGTCAGACCAATCGATAATTGAAGAAAGACAGAGAGATAGATAATGAAGAACTCTATTGCTATTAGATGGAGGAAAAGAAGTATAAATATAAGAATCATCAGCATATAGTTGACTAGTGAAAGAAAAATTACTAATAATACGAGGTAGTTCAGATGATGATTATGATAAACTCACTTCATTCAATCAATCATCAATTCATTCAATCATAAATTATAATTATCAATTCATTCATACACTCATTCAATCATAAATTATAATTATTGTTGCCTATAATTTGTACCATAATTTTCAATTCAAAATAACCAACCGTCCATCAATTTTTCAGCTTCAAAGATATTTCTATTGACTTCCGGTTTCTTCCCGCCAAATAACTAGAAATATCATCATCATCGTCATCGAGTAATAGCAGCAATCATCATCACAATCGCAGCAATCATCATCATCATCACAATCACAACAACAATCATCATCATCACAATCACAACAATAATCATCATCATCACAATCACAACAACAATTATTATCATAATCAGCACCTTCTTCTTTTGGGGCGTGCATTCGAGTTTGTGCTGTAAGAAGTCGATCAGCTTGGTTTGCTGGGCTAGTGTCTCTTCGAGCCGGAATTTGTCCTCACCGTGGGTGGTCTGTCAATCAATCACGTGACCAATCAACCAATCCATTAGTCAATTAATCAGCCAAACAATCACTCAAGCAAGCAAGCAGCGAATTACAATGAAATAACACACTAAACAAATACGACAATACTGGGTATAATATAAAAATGATGATCATAGCGATTGTAATGATGAGTGAGATGACGATGATGATGACGACTATGAAGATGATGATGGTAATGGTGAAGATGATGATGGTGAAGATGATGATGATGAAGATGACGATGACAACCTCAGCCCGTTCAATGTAATTCTCAAGGTCTTTGTAACTTTTTAGGAGCTGTTAACCAAAAGAAATGATATGAAAAGTTTTCATCTATTGATTGCAACATATTTATTCATTCATTTCGGCAATCATTCATTCATTCGATCGTCCATTCATTCACCCATTCATTCACCCATTCATTTAATTCATTCATTCACCAACCTGAGCGTATTTCGTTCTTTCTATCTCGAGGTCTCCAGATAGCGTTACGTTCAAATTTTTAATTGACTGAAGCCTTGTTATTTCTTTCGAGATCTGTGATTGGTCAGCCAGTCAGCCAATCACGTTGAGGGGTGAAATCATTTAATAAAAGTCCAAATTAACGAATCAATTAATCAATCAATTAAAAATCAATCAATTAACCAACCAATCAACCAACCGACCAGTTAACCAATTAACAGACCTCTTCCTTCAACATATCCATCTCTCGATCCCTATTGGTTGACGTTCTTCGCAAGTTGTTAACCTCAACCTCTAATAGCGAGCATCTTTCTTCAGAAGCTGCAAGCTGATTGGTCATTTAGATTTTAACGATGAATCAACCTTCCAATTAAAAATGATCAAACTTTCAACCAGCCAATCAAATTACTTGTTGGTTTAGGGACAAAATCTTATTGGTCAATGATTCAATTTGGTTGAAATATTTTTCCTCCTCCTTCTTTCTTTCATTCATCGTTGTTTCTAATCTTCTCGTCAATTCTTCTACTTTTGTTTCATTCCTTTTTCTGAATTTTCAATCAGTCAATCATTCATTCATTCATTTACTCAATCAACCAATTAATCAATCAATCAATAAGTCAATCAATCAATCAGCCAACCAATCAATCAATCTATTAACAAACTTGGCCTGTTGTTCGGATCTAAATTGCTGAACGAGTTCAGCTATTTTTGATTCTTTTTCGATAGCTTCTTTCTTTTGAACGTCTCTGTCAATCAATCAATCAATCAATCAATCAATCAATCAATCAATCAATCAATCAATCAATCAATCAATCAATCAATCAATCAATCAATCAATCAATCATTCATTCAACCAATCATTCTATCATTCATTTATTCAACCAATCAACCAACCAATCAAATCAACCGGCCAACCAACTAACTCTTCAATCATCATATGAGATAGTCTCTTCTTGGTGTGTGACTCCATCGTCTCCAGCACTTTGATCTGCTGCTCTAGCTCCAGGCAGACGGCTTTTAGTTGTGCCACTTCCTGATTGGTTGATTGATAATAATAATAATAATAATAACAACAACAACAATAATAAAAAGACCTTTCTAGAAGTTTCTTTTTCTCTGGTTGCGACATCCTGGTCCAGCTTTAATTTCTGATTTTCATTTAGGATGCTTTTCATTTTTTTATCTATCTCCTGATTTGATTGAATCAAAAGATCATAAATAGTCAAAAAATCAATCAATCAATCAATCAATCAATCTATCAATCATCTATCAATCAATCTATAAATACAATCAACAAACCACATAAACAATAAATTCCAATTGTATCTACAAATAATCTATTTATAGTAACAATAGAAACGATCTATTTATAGTGAATAATATATTTATAGAAACTGATCTATTTATAGCAAAAATATTCTATTTAGAAACTGATCTATTTATAGCAAAAGTATTCTATTTATAGCAGAGAAGCACCGAACAGTGAATCTAGCCAAACAGCTGATCTGCTATCTGGCCAAAAACTTAAATTTTGAAAAAAAAAGTCATATTTTAGAATGAAAAACCAATTTTTGTCGAGATAATACTCAATCTCTTGTTCGAATTCAGACGTCTCAACAGCTGCACATAATGGCCAGAATAAATTTTTTGCAAATAAAAAACAACAATTATTGTTCTTGAAATCAAAAAACTGAGGGCTCAAACAAAAATGACTGAGATCAAAGGTCAAATTTCGGACAATTTCCCGGCTCGGTGCGTCTCTAGTTTATTTATAGCATCATGACCTCTTTCATCTTGATGACCTCAACAGACGAACCCTCCAGTGACATCATAAGGGACTTCCTGTCGACGTCCAATGAGAGAAGGCGATTTTCAAGGTCACTGACCTAGTTATGGAAAGGTGACCAATCACATCATCATCGTCATCATCATCATTATCTCCTTAGTTACCATTACAATCACGGCCGGGATTATCATTATCGTGATCGCAATCATAATCATAACTATCATCATCATCTTCATCATCATCATCATCATCATCTTCATCATTATCATCATCATCATCATCATCATTATCATATACAACTGCAGTATCGTCATCACCACCTTTCTCTTCAGTGTATCATTATCACCGGACAGCTGATCTCTAGATACGATGACGTCATTTAGTTCATCCTTCAGCTTCTTCATTTGATCATTTCTCGTTTTTTCATTCATTTCTGAACTTTTCTTCAATCTATCGTTGTTAAAAAATCACTATCATCGCTGCTAGAAGCAGTAATAGTAGTAGTAGGAGGAGTAGTAGTAGTAGTAGGAGGAGTAGTAGTAGTAGTAGGAGGAGTAGTAGTAGTAGTAGCAGCAGTAGTAGTAGTAGTAGCGGTAGTAGTACTATCATAATCATAATCGCCAACATCGTAACCACCATCATCCTCAGAATAGTAATAACAATGATGACGACCGTGACAAACGCCCACCTAATAATTTCGGCATCTTTCATTTCGATCAGCAGTTCGCAGTCTTTAATCTGCGATTCTAACTCCAGACACAACTCTCTTATCTGTTCTTTGGCCTATGTGTGTGTGTGTGTGTGTGTGTGTGTGTGTGTGTGTGTGTGTGTACGTGTGCATGGTTAAGTATGTGTGTGTGTGTGGTTGTGTGTGTGTATGCATGAAACAATGATGAAGCATAATTATCGTGTAGCTATTAGTAGCAGCGTTTTGTTTCGCGTAATTCATCCAGTGAATGAATGAAAAAATGGACGAAAGAATGGGTTAATTAACTAATCAATCAATCAATCAATCAATCAATCAATCACTCTCTCTCTCACTCACTCACTCACTCACTCACTCAATCAATCAATCAACCAATCAATCAATCAACCAAAAAACTGACCAATGATATTTTGCCGACGTCATTCTGTTTGTCTTTTAGCTCATCTTCCAGCTGGCTTATTCTCAACTTTAATTGGCCCAATTCAGCCTCTCGTGATTGGTTGACCTGTTTAACGGCCTGGACAAATGGGATCGTTTGAAATTAATTTAAATACGTAAAATCATCATCATAATCGCAATCATCAAAAACATCATCATCAAAATCATCATCATCATTACCAAAATCACCACCACCACCACTATCATCATCATCATTACGATCACAATCATTACCTTCATCTCCCTCTCCATCTTCAATATCTCCAATTTTAGGTCATTCAGTCTAACGCATGCCTCTTTCTGTCTCTCCACTTCTCCAACGATTTGATTGTCTTTTTCCTTTGCGATAATAACAATAATAAAAATAATAATAATAACAATGATAATAATAATAATAACAATAATAATGATAATGATAATGGTGATGTTGATGATTGACCAACTTTAATAATTCCTTCGTGATTTTTAACCGACTGCTCCAGTTTAGACTGAAGATTCTAGAGTAGAATTAATCATAAAATGAGTGTCACCATCATCATCATCATCATCATAATCGCCATAATCATTATAACCACCACCACCATCATCATCATCACTACCATAACCTCCACCATCATTATCATCCTCACCTTCATTCCTTCTTCGAGGCCGGCAACTTTCCTACGTTCAGCGTCGTATCTTTCTTCAATGACCCTCAACTCTGATTTCTTTACTGTATGATCATCATCATCACCATCACTATCATCATCACTAACACTATCATCATCATTACCACCATCATCATCATCATGCCACTAACTCATCTGATCATCATCGTTTAAGCTCTGCCAGTGATTAACTTGTCGTCTTAGCTCGTCCAATTCCCGCGCATACGCAGAAGAAGCCTAGATCATCATTATCATTACCGTCATCATCATCATCATCATCACAATCTTTACCATCATCATCATCATCGTCATCATCATCATCACCTCTCTCATGTCATGCTTAACATCCAGGA
Organism: Helobdella robusta; assembly: GCF_000326865.2. Classification (NCBI taxonomy): domain Eukaryota; kingdom Metazoa; phylum Annelida; class Clitellata; order Rhynchobdellida; family Glossiphoniidae; genus Helobdella; species Helobdella robusta. The sequence continues at coordinate 981,895 of NW_008704349.1, read as the reverse complement.
CTCTGATTCTCTGCTCGTGTACGCTCTCCTTCAGTCTCACTATCTCCTCTTCTCTCATTTCTAATAATCTGATCGAGCGAGAGATTGTTGATCACTCATTCGTCCATCTAACAACTCATTCATATCTTCATTCATTCATCTATTAATTCATTCATTCTTTCATTCATCCATCTATTAATTCATTCATTCATCAAGCCATTCACCACTGATTCCACCTAACCTTTCCAACTTTTCACTCCTGCTATCTCTCCTGTCATCCACTTTACCGTCACTCCTTCTCTCTATCAACAACTCATCCTTCAATCCGTTCATCTCTTCATTCAGTCTATCAATCTCCTTCTCGAGAATCTTGATGATAGTGTTGTTGTTGTTGCTGCCGATGTTTTTGCAACACTTAGGATTATTATTGCAACATCTGTTGTCATTATTATTATTGTTGCCGCAACAAATTTTATTACTATTGTATATATTATTATTATTAAGTTTATTATTATTATTATTAATTTTGGGTTTATTGCTCTTAGAGACAATCCGGCTAAACGTCAAAGTCTTATACGGACCACCACCACCACCACCACCACCACCACCACCACCATTATCGTTACTGCATTTCACCAATTTCCGAAATGTCATCCCTCTACCTTCAGCCATTTTTTCTACGTCATCGCCATCTCTAGTAATTATGACGTCATCATTAGTAGCGTCATCATCATCGTCGTCGTTTTTGTTGGTCAGAATGCTGAAGAGGAGGCAGTCGTCGTTGTGGGCTGCGTTCGACTTTTCGAATAAAATTCCTTCGTTCGGTTTAATATTTATTTTAAAATTACGAACAAAATTATGAATAATTACAATTAAAATAATGAAAAATACGGCTAATAATAATAACAACGTGCCATTTATATAGCGCCCTGTAGAAGAATTGAAGGCCTAACCCCCACTACCATCAATGAAGTTTGTAAAAAAAAATAGCAACCACCGCCAATAAAATCTGACCTTCAAAGTTCAAGGACACGCACTGGCCTTGAGACTGAGAACTGGAAAAAACCCTCTTGGATTTTCCGGATTTTTTTGGCGTTTTTGAAGTAGCAGCGGCAGCTGCAGTAGCGGTTGTGGCCGTAGTAGTAGCGTCAACATCGGAATTGGCCTCGACCAACGAATCGATTGATGTGTTGTTATTGTTATTATCATTGCCGCCGAGACTGATGACCTCTTTGTTGCCGGCCACGCTACCGCCAACGATCTGGACGCTTTTAAATACGGAAATTTTATTCGGATTGCTGAGGTCAGTTTTAATGTTTGCCGATAGAGTGGTGCACCTACCACCACTACTACTACTACTGCTGCTGCTGCTACAACTTTTATTCAGCACTGATACAGAAATCTTATTATTATTATTACTATTACTGTTGTTGTTATAGTTATTATTATTATTGTTGTTGTTGATGATTGTTGTTGTTGTTGTTTCAGAGGCGCCAGCAAAATCCTGGGGCCAGGATTTCATTGGCCTTTTAACTGGAGTTGAAACTGCAATTGAATGTGAATAACAATGAAATTAATAATTAATTAATTAATATAATAATAAATAATAATACTAATTATATATTAATGACATTATAATAACAACAACAACTATGATAATTAGATCAAAAATCACATTAAAAAAAGGTTCAGCTTATCATTCTAACCTTTCTTCAAGCCATTCAAACATTCATCATCGTCATCATTACCATTGTTGTTATTATTATTTTCATTTTTATTATTATTATTAATATTATTATTGTTATTCCTCAAAAAGAAAGAGACTTCAGTAAGTATAGATCTTTTGTCACTGCCTACATTAGCAGTATAACGCATCTGCTGTTGTTGTTGCTGTTGATGTTGTAGTTGTTGTTGTTGCTGCTGTTGATGATGTTGCTGTTGTTGTTGTTGTTGATGTTGTTGTTGATGTATTTGTCGATGCTTCTGATCCACATAGACTTGCTGCTTATAATTTTCTTGTTGTAGTAGCAGAATGTTTTGATTGACGACGTCATTATCATCATTATTATTAACACCATCACTCAACGTATTCTTACCATTAAGTATGGTATTAGTAGTGGCAACATCTGCAGCAGAAGGTTTACTTTTAGCGGCAGTTGTAGTACCAGCAGCGGCGTTAGTAGCTTCAAAAGTATTGACACCATCATCATCACCATCACCATTATTATTTTCAAGGATAGCATCTTCTTCCTCCTCCTCCTCCTCCTCATCATCATCATCATCATTTAAAGAGCTGACTTTAAACAGCTGTGATGTTGATGACGACGACGATGATGACGAAGATGATTCATCAGTTTGGACAAATTGATGAACAAGAATGACGTCATTGTTCATGTTATTTTTATTGTTATTGTTATTATTGTTGTTGTTGTCATTAACTTCTGAGGTGATGTTAATTGTAGTATTAATCTCAGACCTGAAGTAAATTTCAATGTAATCATTCAGAATCAAAAGAGTCATTCATTCATTTCTACGTTCGATCATTCATTAATTCATCCATTAATTCATTCATTCACTCACTCATTCATTCACTTATACATCCATTCATTCACTCACTCACTCATTCACCCATCCATCCATTCATTCACTGGTACCTTCTCATCCTCTTAGCCTCCTGATTTAGCGACCTTGACTCTATGAGGTCGACCTTGAGCCTGGTCACGTGCTCTTCCAAGGTCACGACATTCTCCTTCAGAAGTTCCATCATCTATAATAAATAATATTAATAATAATTATTAGTATTATAATAAGATAAAATAATAATACGTTAATAATTGAGGTGACGTCATTCGGGAAAAACCCACTTTCTCTTGCTTTCGCATTTCAATCATCCTCTCATCATTCTTCACTCTCTCCTCCATCCATCCTTGCTTCTCTTCTTTCAGCGTCGATATTTCTGAGTCGAGAGTCTGAACAGCAGTGAATGAATGAATGAAAATGATACAATCACTCCTTCAATCGTTCCTTCAATCAAACGTTTATTCATTCATTCATTCACTCATTCATTCATTTAGTCACTCATTCATTCAATCACACATTTATTTATTCAGTCACTCATTTATTCAATCACTCATTCATTCATTCAATCCCTTATTCATTCAATCATTCACTCAATCCTTCATTCGTTCATTCGAACATCAGACCTTGATGAATTTTTTGAGTGACTGGTTCTCCATTACGAGGCCATTCGCCCTCTCCAGAATTTCCCTCTCTCTCTTCTCAATCGCCAAATGATTTTCAACCGACTGCTGCACTTTTAACTAATTAAATGAATAAATTAAATGATTATTCAATCAATCAATCAATCAATCAATCAATCAACCAATCAATCAATCACCCACTTCAAAATTTTCAATCTCTCTCTTTAAATCTTTATTCTCAATGATCAATAATTCTTTTTCAGAGTTTTTGTCGTTCAGTTTCATCTGCAGTTCGTATTGTAAGCTGACAGCCTGAATGAATGAATGAGTGAATGAATAGAGTGAATGAATAAATGAATGAATTAACGAGTGCATGCATGAACGAATAAAGAAATAGAATATCAATAGTATTTTTTTTACAATTATTCAACATTTGATATTGCTTGCATTATGACGATGAGTGAACGAACAACGAATGAAAAAATGAATTAATGAACCTGTTGCACTCTTTCTTTCAATCTCTCTTCCCTTTTTGTGCTTTCCTCCTCAGTTTTCTTCATTCTTTTGCCCATATCTTTCAGTTTGTTTCTGTATGCTTCTCTTAACTGGCGTTCGTTCGTTCGTTTGTTTGTCAGCGTTACCATCATCATCACTACCATCTCAAACATCATCATCATCACTATCATCATCATCATCATTTTCAACATCATCATCATAATCAGCATCACTAACTTCGACTTTCACTTTGGCTTTCCATTCCTCAACATCAGCTACTAAAGATGACGACGATGACGATGAGGAGGAAGAAGAAGCTGATGATGCCGATGATGATGTTTTAACTACAACGGCTTTCCAATCTTTAATGAAGCTTTCAAGTTCGCGAATCTTTTCATCTTTCAAATGCTGCTCCATCATCAGCTGCTCTTGTATCTTTCGGCAATCATCTAATTGGTTGCTGGGATTATGACGTCATTAGTCTTTATCATCATCATTATTATTAATAATAACGGTAGTAGTAGTAGTAGGTAGTAGTAGTAATAATAGGTAGTTGTAGTAGTATAAGTGAGATGTTGATGATGATGATGAATACAGATAATGATAGGTCGGAATATGATGACGAGGAAAAAAAATAAAAGATAAAAATAGCCAACCAATAAAAATCTTCCTGTTTCAGTAGTTCGGCTTTCAATTGGTCGACTATATCAGAGACATCCTCTTTCACCTTGACCTCCATGGCCGTGACCTTGTCGATCTCGAGGTTCCATGACCTTCTAAGGCTCTATATGTTTAGCATGTATGGATGAATATATGTATGGGCGTGTATGTGAATCATTCATTTATTCAGACATTTATTCCATCAATCATTCACTCCTTTACTCATTCTTTCAATCCATACATTCATCCATCCATCCGTCGAGCCATCTTACATTATTAGCAGCTCTCTGCACGGCAAGATCCATCTCCAGTTTATCCCTCTCCTTCATCACGATCTCCAACCTCTCACTCAAGTCCCTCACCATCCTCCTACTCGTTTCACTCTCACCACCGCAACCACCATTCAACATCATCATCATCATCGCCGTGTTGTTGTTGTCGTTGGGCTTAGTGACGTCATTTGGCTTAGTGACGTCACTTATGATACCATTATTATTGTCGTCGTGGTTACACTTGCGGGTATTGTTTTGGCAGTCAATGTAGCCACTGTTGTTAATTTTGTTGGCAAGCAAAGACACCCTAGACTGTTTATTGCCCCTGTGAGGTTGTGTCAAAACAAAATACACGCACACACGCGCACACACACACGCACGCATACACACACACACACGCACAGTTGTCAGACCAATGACCATTATATACTATATGCGACGATACGATATTAATCACCTAATTACAAAGTAACTACTACTATAACTACAATTCCCACTACAACTACTACTTCTACTACAACTACTACTAAAAATAACTAGCACTACTATACTACTACTACTACAACAACAACAACAACACAACAACAACAACAACAACTACTACTACTACTACTACTATCATAATCATTACTCACTCAATCAAACAACCGTGCTCTGATAGAACTCGATCGAAAGTATATCCAACTAGTGGCAAATCAGCGAGACAATTTTTTTCAATTTGAGATTTTTTTTCAACGGAAAAATTATTTCTTCCAATCAGGCAACTCCTTTTAGCTGGAGTCGATGAAGACGCGCTGTCTGGTGCGTTCGTTTTGTTGCTACTACTTCCTCTTCCTTCTTTTTCCTCTTCCGCCAGTCGGGGCCAATCAGCATCGTCGCTGAAGTGAACGGACTTCCTCGCCGCTGCTACTGGTCGGTTTAATTATTTATTTACAATAATTATTATAACTATAATAAATATTAATTATTTACAACAATTATTTCAACTATAATAACTTTATATAATATTTATTTACAATTTCACCTAAAATAGCGGAATTACTGGTAGAACAATCGAGAAAATTTGAAAGATCGTCGGCTCTCTTGATGGTTGGGATGTACGGTGGAGGCACTGGTTGGTTGGTTGTGATTAGTTGAATGATTGATTAGTTGTTTGGTTGACTGATATGATTGGTTGAATGATTGGTTGAATGATTGGTTGGCTGATCATGATTGGTTGAATGATTGAACGACCCACCGACCAACCAACCAGATCTTATGCTATTGAGATCCAATCCATCAAAGAATGCATGGTTCTTGATTGATTCGAAGTTTAATCTTTTGTCTTTTTCAACCAGCAAGCCTTCGATCAGACATCTGGCATTGGCTGATATATTTTTGGATGCTCTGGAAATTCCAACTTTTTCTAAAATAAATTTTTTCAATTTAGACATAATTTTTTCACTTCTGTGATCTTAACACAATTATAATATATATTAATAAGTTAATTAAACAACTAATTAACCATTAAAGTTAAAAAAAAATAAATATTTGAAAATTAATAAAATAGGCACCGTGTGATTTAAAATGTTATCATAAACAGCCAACAACGAATCAGCTTCAGGGTTCATCCCAAATGGCAGACAGCCAATCATCATCTCGTATGCACAGACCCCCAACGACCACCAATCCCATGCCTCGATTGATACCACGTGACCATTTTCGACCTGGTTTTCTTTATTTAGATCTTGACCTGATTTACTTGGCTGTGGTTGGTTGTTGGTGATGTCGTTTGGCAGGGTTAATATTTCCGGGCTGACGTAGAACGGGGTCCCAATCGGAAAATTAAAATTCTGGGGTGGTGATTTTTTAAAGATTGTATATCTTTGGTTCTGAATTTGACATTAAGAAACGATTTTTACAAACTTATGATTAACATTCGAAAAAAATTAATCAACTCTCATTTAAATACTCTTTCCAAATTAAAATGAGAGAGAAGCATTTGAACTTTCATGAAACCTTATATCGGCCAGGACTGTTAATTTTGCACGAAGAACCAAAATCCGCTAGCTTAATGTGGCCTGTCTTATCCAGTAGGACATTTTCCGGCTTAAGATCTCTGTTAAGTAGTGAAATTAGTGGATGAATGGATGGAATGATTGAAGGAATGAACAAAAAGGCAATCAATGGAATGACAGAGCAGGTGCTAAAGATAACCATTGCCAATTGAAATCAAATAACTCAACCAACTAACCCATGTATGTAACCAATCAAATGGAGGGATCTGACTGCCATGACCATTTCGGCCAGATAGAATTGAGCCATTTTTTCAGGAAATATATCATTGAATCTGTTTATGTGATGGTCAATCAATCAATCAATCAATCAGTCAGTCAGTCAGTCAGTCAGTCAGTCAGTCAGTCAGTCAGTCAGTCAGTCAGTCAGTCAGTCAGTCAGTCAGTCAGTCAGTCAGTCAGTCAGTCAGTCAGTCAGTCAGTCAGTCAGTCAGTCAGTCAGTCAGTCAGTCAGTCAGTCAGTCAGTCAGTCAGTCAGTCAGTCAGTCAGTCAGTCAGTCAGTCAGTCAGTCAGTCAGTCAGTCAGTCAGTCAGTCAGTCAGTCAGTCAGTCAGTCAGTCAGTCAGTCAGTCAGTCAGTCAGTCAGTCAGTCAGTCAGTCAGTCAGTCAGTCAGTCAGTCAGTCAGTCAGTCAGTCAGTCAGTCAGTCAATCAATTTGTCATTCACTCACTAAATTAACCAACCAACCACACATTCAGTCAATCATTTAATCGATCAATCAATCAATCAATCAATCAATCAACCAATCAATCAATCAGTCAATCAGTCGACCATTTTGTTGACCTAGATAGGAGAGAAAGTAGGTCACCACCGGGATGAAATTCCATGATTAGGTAGACATTTTTCGAGTTGTAGAACGAATGGTAGAGCTGCGTTATCCACTCAGACGATGATTTACTCATTATCTCTCTCTCTTCTTCGAGTGAGACGTTCTAATTTGTGAGAGTATAGTGAAGAAAGTTTATAAAGATTTTACAAGTTCTATGCTTTGGGGATTAATAATAATAATATAATTGTATAATAATAATAATAAAATAATTATATAATTATAATAATAATATATTATTCACAATTTTCAAGTGACCACACCACAAAGACTTACATATTTCTGTGTCAGAAGTTCACTTTTATTCATGACCTTCATGGCATAGATATTATTAGTGATCTCCTCTTTCACTAATTTCACCTCCCCAAAGTGGCCTCTACTAATGTGACCTATGACCTTGAAGTCATCTTCACTAACTCTCAGTCTACGTAGCTCTGTTACAACAGGCTCAACTATGAAGTTAATAATGTTATAATAGAGGTCACATACATATATATATATATATGAATATTTATATAATTAATTTAATTTATATATATATATATATATTGATTTAATGTTTTAACACAGGCAAACATTTATAGATATACATTAGAATATATTTAAATTTTTTAAAAATTGACCCAACATAAAAAATTTTGAAAAAAAATTACATTTATCGAGAAACTCCTTCACATCTATCAGCTGTATGCCATCACTACTACTGCTACTATTTTTAGCACTAACAATATTCCCACTAATACTACTAATACTACATTTACTATTAGTACTAATACTACTCTTAGAATTACTATTCTGAATGGTAGTCATGGATGAGTTGTTTGAAGAGAGTGACAGGCATTCTTGATACAGCAACATCAAAGAGTCGATGAGGACATTGATACTAATCGGCCGATCATCGTCAGTAAGAGCAGTTCTGCAGTTTACCAGCTGTGAAAGGTGTATCAGTCGACTGACAATTGGTGGCTGTGTTTTGTTGACTTCCATTGTAAGGTGTGATTGTATGAAGTATGTATTTTTTTGCCTGTTTGTTGTTAATTGTTCTGTTTGTTTGTCAGCTAGTTAGGGATTTAACGTTAGTTAAATTGGTTAGGCTGTGTTTGGGATCAGTGGTTTTGTGGTGTTTTATTCATGTATTCCTGAGGTGGAGTTAATTTTTAATAATTAAAATAGGTAGAAATCATGCTGAGGTGATATTTATTTGTTTATTAATTTATTTCAAAAAGTTAAAATATAATTCAGTGTAGAATCAGTTAAAAAAATAAAATTTTAAATTTAAAATAAAAATTATTAATTTTAAATTTTAAAATTGTTAAAAAAAACCAGGAACAAAAATTACTTGAAACATCCAGGAACGAATTAGGAAATAAACTAATAAAATACATTTAAAATCAAATAAATAAATAAATCATTTAAAAATAAAATAAATAAATTTAAACACTAATTTACGGAAAATACATATTAAAATTTGAATTGAGCCGGGAATGGAGACGCTAAAAGTGAATTCAAGATTTACTACAGCAAGGTGCCCGAGGGTGCATTTAGCAAATTTACTTCAGAAACATTACATTACGCGATGAAACCAAATTAATCGATCATGATTGAAAAACTCGTTAAAATTGGTATTATACAATACGTCCCTATACATTATAATATGATATTTTACTTCATTGTACAAATTTAAATCATATGTACCGATTCTAAGTGATAGAAATATGTACTATAAATGTCACTACCATACATTCATGTCACTATACATCCAAAATTCCGGAGTTCCTATTACCAAATTAAACATTCCCGAAAATTAAGTTTTACCAATTCCCATGGGAACCATGAGATGGGATTCCCGCGATTCCCGTTCCCATGCTTACTTCAACTGTGCAGTCATAATTTTCGTTATATGATCCTGGTAAAAGAAGATTGTGTACTTTATTGCACTGTCACAACACAATACAATACAATATAATACAATACAATACTATACAATACAACACAATACAACACAATACAACACAACAATACAATACAAAACAATACACAAAGTCAAAAATACCGATTATTTTGACCAAAATTCGACACAGTTTCTCAATGACGTCAATCATTCGACCGTAGATTTGATTTCAAGTGGTCCTGGAACTTCAACATCCATATCAGTTCAATGCAGATAAATAATAGTGTTTTTATTATTATTTTGTATAATTTCGATGCTATTATTATTTATTATCAACATTTAAAAAATTTTAGTTTCTTAATTATCGACTGATTTAATAGAATTGTCAATTCAAACGTAACGAATAATTGTACGATATCTTATCTGCTAAGCATTGTTCTTCAATGTTTTGAGATAATTTTCGACAATCTACCAATATACTGATTTATAATGGTCTATCTGTATCTATAGTCTCTCTGCTCTATATATACCCGCCCGTATGTTTCGATTGTATGTTCAGATTTCCTAAGAGTTGAGAAACTGCCCTTACATGATGAAAACTTTGATTCTCTTTGCACTCGTCTGCCTGGCTCTCGGTAAACTATTTAATTTTTTTTATGGGGGACGATTTTTGAAAAATAGTTGAACTGTATTTGTTGGGGCAAAAATTTTATATTTTCAATCTGCACTAATTCATTCATTCTTACTCAAACATGAAATATTTTGAAAATATCTTTCAAAATTCCAAAGTCATAATTCATCAAATCCGTGAACAGCATACGCCTTACCTGGCAGAGAGCTACCATCCTTCGACTTTGATCCCTTCGTGATTGGGGGCAGTGAGGCAACCCCGAACGAATTCCCCTCCCAATTGTCCCTCCAGTATTTGAACGCCACAGGTGCGTGGAGACACACATGTGGTGCATCCCTACTCTCCCCTAAGTATGCCCTGACAGCCGCTCATTGCGTTGATGGCAGGTTAATTTTTATTTGGTTTATTTGTTTTAGTAGTTTTTTTTCTATTGTTGAGGAATTTATAAAAAAATTAGTTGTGGTATATTTCATGAGTGTTTGTGTGGTTTTGTCTTCTGAATTGATTCAATTTTTAATGATTTTTGGCTTGTTTTTTGATAACTTTGTTGGTAATTTTCCACAGAACCAACCTCAAATTTCGGGTGGTGGCGGGCTTGCACAAGCTGAGTCTGTCAGCTCAGGGCACCATTGCAGCCATCAAGACATTCAAAATTGTTAGTTACCAAAACATTTATTTTTCTTCTGTAATTATTTTGAAAAGTTAGACAATTTTGAAAAATAATCTGGTGTTGAATCGGTGCATAAGTCTAATTTAGCTGGTCTAAGTAGATAATGAAACGTTTGAAACCTTGCGACAGCACGAGAAGTACAAGCAGGGCAATGGCACTTACCCGAACGACATCGCCATCCTCACGTTCGCCACTGAAATCAAAATGACCGACAAAATCAAAGCAGCCGTCCTGCCAGCCGACAGCATAAACAAATTCGTCAACGAATCATGCATCATCAGCGGCTGGGGCAGAACAGGTCACATATTGTCTTCCTTTATTTTTTGTAATTCTCATTTATAAAAAAAATTATCTGTACCTAAACCAAGTTAAACACCCCTTAAATTAAAAAAATGGAATAAATCTTGATTTTTTTTCTGCAGACAAGACCGACAACCTACCAGACGCCCTGCAGAAAGGTACACTAACGGTCCTTTCGAATGCCGAATGTCAGAGCAAAGTTGGGGAGGCCAGCATCGCCAATGGACATCTCTGTGTGTATGATAGGAGCAAGAAGACATCCGCTTGCAATGTATTACTAATATTATAATTATTTTATAATTATTGTCAAAATTATTGTTTTAATATTTCGCTCTACTTTTATGCTTGAACCAATGCATCATATAATTCTTGCTGGTGGCAGTCGTGAATCTCTTGACGATTTCTTCTACACAACATCTGACGCCTTTGATTGTTGCTCACGATAATTATAACAAAATGATTACACTAACCTGACTAGGGTGACAGTGGCGGTCCAACAACTTGCAAGGCAGCTGGCAAGGACACCGTGGTCGGTGTGGCATCGTGGGTGATCGCACTTTTAGGGAATTGCAAGCCCGGCTTCCCATCTGCCTACACGAGAGTCAGTGAATATTTGGATTGGATCAAAATAAACACCCCTTAGATCAAGCTGAACGGCCCTACTTGAGTTAAAATAATGGACTTTTCTGTTTAAGCTCTTTTGGATTTTTGGCAATATTTTTGATTAACTATTGGTTGATTAATTGTGAATGGATTTTTAAAAATTTGATTTAATGAATTTTAATAAAAATCGTCAACTTGCTGATTGCCTTTCAATTTAAAAACATGAAAATTAATTGGGAAAGCTATTTTATGCGGCCCGTGAGACCTTGTTCGTCAAAAAAAGGTCCTCGGCCAGACATTCATTCGTTCGTTCATTTCGTTCGTTCGTTCGTTCATTCATTTATTTGTTCATTCGTTCGTTTGTTCATTCATTCTTTTAGTCGTTCATTCGTTCGTTCAATCATTCACACATTCACACACTTGCGATAATAATGCCGATAGAACTGTTTGTAAGATGATCCACGGATGGTGATAACGATGAAACGCTGGCCTGGAAGGCAGTGCTCACCAGGTGATCATGCAGTGATGGTGAAGAAATAATTATGGCGATAAAATAATAATAATGATGATTAAAAAATTATAATGATGACGACGACGATGATGACGATGATGAGGCCAGCATGACAAACACGTAGGAGTCACACGTAGTTAAGTTTTCATCCAGTCCTATTCCATCCAACTCTTTACTTTCAACATATAAGCAACGAAGAACTTCATTTATTTTTTTTTTTCATTTTGATGAAACTTCTACTTAAAAAAAAAGGTCAATTAATCTTTCTTTTGAAGCCTTAATGGGGGAAATTAATTCATTTAACAAAATAATTTTAGCATTTCAACGATCCTAAATATTAAATAGAGGTCGATTAGTCTAAATTATAAAACCTTTCAAATTTTACAGTGCGAAAATTTTTAAACAAAGCAAAGAAAGAAAATCCTATTTTTCATTCAAGTCACCGCAAAACAGTTTTTTTTGTCACATTTTTATCAAAAAAAAACTCTTTTTTTCTCGAAAAAAATACAAAAATAATGAAAAATGAATTTTTCCGCGCGTGGAGTATAAACACTATTAATTATTTATCGCGATACGGTCATCATCATCATCTTCATCATCATCATCTTCATCGTCATCGTCGTCATCACGTCATCATCCCCATCATTATCATCATCTTGACGCTATCATTATCCTTATCATAACGTCATCATAGCAACCACCATCGTCGTCGTATTCATCATCGTCAATCTTCATCATCGTCATCTTCATTATCGTAATCTTCATCATCTTCATCATCGTCACCTTCATCATCGTCATCTTCATCATCGTCAATCTTCCTCATCTTCGTCCACGTCATCATTATCACCATCGTTGTAATCACCATCACGACCATCTTGACGTTAATCATCACCATAGCGTCTTCATCATAATCATCATCATCGTCATAACTTTCTCAAACGTTATTCATCTGATCATTCATCATTTTGGGCATCATTTGTTGCACATTAATGCTAATTAGTATTGTCACCGCAAACTCTGACACCACCTTCATGTCAGTTTGAGAATGACTATCACCATCGTCATCTTCTTCATCATCAGTTTATTCTTCATGGTGAGCTTCATCATCATCGTCGTCGTCATCATCTTCATCATCGTCATCTTCTTCATCATCAGTTTATTCTTCATGATGAGCTTCATCATCGTCGTCATCATCATTATCATCGTCGTCAACATCTTTCATATAAAATTTCTATTTCAGTAGCTTCGTGTCATAGCGCCATGTTAAACATCAAATGCCTCATCATCATCATCTTCTTCTTCTTATTCTTCATCTTCTTTTTCTTCATCTTTATCATCTTTTCCCATTTCGTCATTATCATCGTCGTCGTCATGATTATCATTATTATCATCATAATCAACACAAGCTGCAGAGTCTGGCTTCTCTCAAAGCACAAAAAGTTATCCATCTTCATCTTTTCAGCGAGTGTGTATGTATGGTATGTATGTATGTATGTATGCATGCATGCATGCATGTATGTATGCATGAGTGTATATACCGAATGTACACAACACAACGCGTGCACATGCTTAGATGACATCCTTGTCATCAGAGCGGACAACGGTACGTACAGGCAACAAAAAATGAAAATAACGTATGTATCTACGTGTGTGTGTGTGTATGTACGTGTGTTTGTGCGTGTGTGTTTATGTATGTGTTTGTACGTGTCTTTGTTTGTTTGTCTGTCTGTATACATGTGGGTAAGCTTTTTTGTAGGGGTATCTGTTTGTACAGGTGTGAAAATTTCGTATTTCTTCTTTTTTATCCAGTCATTTTGTGCTCAATCAATTAAATTCTGTTTTATTTACATTCAATAATTTATTTTTTATTCAATCCATTGATCTTTATTCATCCACGGAATCCAAATTTTCATTCATTCATTCAATTCACTCATTTGTTCATTTTTTTCTTTCTTTCAACCATTTATTCATTAATGCATTCATCGTTTCATTGATTGATTGACTCATTCATCTAACTGTTCATTCGTTCATCTATCTATCTATCTATCTTTCTATTTCTTCTTCCATCCATCCATTTATATATCGCGTCATTTTTTTTAAATTGAAATCCCAGTTAATACAGGCATGATGTTGAATATGGAGCAAAGTGCCAAGCAACATCCTTCTATCATGCTTCCACTCGATTAAAACCAAACTCTTCCTCTTATCTAAGACGAAGACGACAATGACGCCATCATCGCAGCCACTGTCGCCAGTGGTAGCGACTGTGCTGGGTGTGGTGGTGATGGTGATTAAGTTGGTGACGTTGATGATTTTTTTTTAAGATAAAGTTGAAAAATTTAGTCATAAAAAAGTTAATTGGATCTTTTCTTTCATGTCTAAAAAAGTTCCCTGATTTGATCTCAGGTTTATTCTTTCATAAATATATAAATAATTATTATTACTTATTAATTATGATGACAATTATTATTTATTATCACTTTTACTATAATAATTACAATTATTATTAAAATTACCGTACGAAAAAAAATAACGAGATAAAGCTCAGGCTATTTTGAATAAATAAAGAAAAGCATGTATAAATGTATGTACATGTGTATGTGTATACAGTGTACGTGTGTATATATGTGTGCGTGTGTGCTCGCGTGTGTGTGTATGTGCGTGTGCGTGTGCGTGTGTGTGTGTGTGCACAGCAGTCCTCGCGGCACGACACACGTCTAGAAGAGGATATAATGTTTCAATAATGAACTCGTAAAAACCTTGCACTTTTGAAAAATCTATAATGGTGCCTTACCTCATCCATATACACATAATAAAAATAATAATAAAATAATAATAAAAAAATAATAATAATAATGATAGTAGTAATAATTTTATTAATAATATTATTGTTAAGAGTAAATCCCATAAAGCTAAAAGAAAGAGAAAGAATAAAACATATCCATGTATGTTTGTATCTTTGTGTTTGTACGTGTACATGTGTGTTCGTATGTGTGTATATATGTGTGTGTGTATGTGTGTGTGTATGTGTGTGTGTATGTGTGTGTGTATGTGTGTGCGTGTGTGTTTGTGTGTGTGTATTCTTATTGCGTATACTGCCAAGATAATATATACAAGGCAATAAATACAACATTCATGCATTATTGAGCACTGGTTAATCGTAAACACACACACACACATACATACATACACACACACACACATACAAACACAGACGTACATAAATACACAAATACACACACATAGATACACACAAACATACACACAAACGCCTGATTTACTTATAAATGAAATTCTGGTCTTAAAATCTAAATTTATGTATTTTGAAAGAAAAATAAATAAACTGAATACAACAACTAAGATGTAAATACGTATGTGCTCGTCTGTGAGTTTGTGTAAGGAATATTCGAAATATATGCGTGTGTGTGTGTAGGTGTGTGTGTAGGTGTGTGTAGGTGTGTGTCTTTGTGTGAAAAAGTGTGCAAATGTGTGGGTAACAAGCTGCAACACACACACAAAAAAAACAAACAAACTACAAGATAATAGCAAGAATTTCTAATCAGGAATGAATCCGGCAGGACGGATATTACTGATCACGTGATGTTGATGACGTTGACGATGACGTTGGTGATGATGATGATGGCGTTGATGATGATGATGATGACGGTTACGGTGAAGAAGAAAAAGATGATGGTGAGGGAGAAGAAGGAGGGTGAAGAAGCTGATGGAAAATATGACACGATTCTATGCTAAGGCAAAAAATTTCTAGTAAATGTCGCCTGTTGCTTTGATGTTGTCAGGTTAGTTTGGGCGTTGAAGTTCTACTACTATTACTACTGCTGCAACTACTATTACTGCTACTACTACTGCTGCTACTGCTGATGCTACTACAACTGCTGCTACTACTACTGCTGCTGCTACTACTACTACAGCAGCTACTACTACTGCTAGGGCTATTACTGCTGCTACTTTCATTATAAATACTACAACTACAATTTTTACTACAACTGCTACTGCTATTTCTTCTACTATTACTACTGTATATTTCGTTGCAGTAAAAAAGTAATTGGAGGTAGCAGTAAAACCAAATTAATACTGACGTGTAATTGCCCGGCTGTTAATGATTGCTAATTGTGGTCGGAACAAAAACATCAAGATGGTGACGATGGTGACGATGACGATGGGGATGACGATGATGACAATTATGATTATGATGACGATGACGATGACAATTATGATGATGATGACGCTGATAAATTTTTTGACAATGATTGAGCGCGCCATCAACAAACTCCACAATGACAATTTGAACCATCATCATCTTCATCATCTTCTTCTTCTTCATCATCACCATCATCATTATCATCATCATCTTCATCTTCATCATCAGCTTCAGATTCAGCAGCAGCAACAATTGTTTTAGGTGTGTTAACATAGGAAATGAGTTGTATTAAACTGATTGATACAGTGATTGTGACAGTAATTTTTACGTTGTTGTTGTTGTTTTTTTCTGTACAAAATTTTTGCTCCTAGCTGGTATTATTGTGCTGTTGTTCTTTGTATTTTGTTTCGTTTTGTTAGATTGTTGTATTTGTATTGTTTTTTTTGTATTTTTTTATTCAGAAAGTTCAAAAATTAACTCGATCAATAAACTTTCATACTAAATAAACAAAACAAAGCAAGCAGACAAACAAACACAACAACAAATACAACCAAAAACATTTCACAAATCCCACCAGAAAAATACCAAGAACACTCCCCAAAACACTTTGTATATATAGAGGAGAGAAAAATGAAAAAAATTATGGGGAAAAAAATTATTAGCTCGCACTAATGCATATATGAGCGTACAACGTAATGCATATGAATGATTATTTGTGTGCTATGTTGTCGCACGTACACACAGACAAACATACATACAAACATACATACAAACATACAAACAAATAGACGAAAGATACACAAATATATACAAACTATTACAGCAAACAATGAATAAACGATTGAAAAGTATCACAAAAAAAGGAATATTCATTAAATTTAAGAAAATGTAACACAAACAAATGTTATGTATATATGCATGTGTATGTGTATGTGTGTATGTGTATGTGCGTGTGTGTGTGTTTGTGTGTGTAAATTTGTATATATAGCCATACGTTACTGTCATACTAATTTATCAATGAAGTAATCAAAGTATGTGTCAATTAATCAACCGAGAGGGCTATAGATAAATTGAATGTATACAAGTAAACGGGCATACGAATACACACACGCACACACATACACATATACATACACGCACATACACATATACAGGCAAACATGTTTTTTTTGGAAAAAAAACATACATACACGTACACATACATACATACATACATACATACATACATACATACATACATACATACATACATACATACATACATACATACATACATACATACATACATACATACATACATACATACATACATACATACATACATACATACATACATACATACATACATACATACATACATACATACATACATACATACATACATACATACATACATACATACATACATACATACATACATACATACATACATACATACATACATACATACATACATACATACATACATACATACATACATACATACATACATACATACTTACATACATACATAC
>NW_008704349.1:957432-959932 GCF_000326865.2 Helobdella robusta | reverse complement strand
ATTAATTAATTTTAATTAATTAATTAATTAATTAATTAGTTTTTAGTTGAATTTTTTAAGATGGTACATTTGCTTTCAAATCTTTTTTCGTGGTTTTGTTAACTTTTTGTGTAAAAATTTCTATCCTAGATCGTAACCTTACTTAGAGATACAACTGCAGTTAATGATACAATGTACTTTATTGATACATCTGCACTGACGTAATAACCACAGGTACTTAGGCATATCTATCTTTCAGCAAAAGCATCCCACAAAAAACATATTAAAAATAACTAAATTACAAAATAGAGAGATAGAAAGAGAGAGAAAGAGAAGAAAGAAAGAGAGAGATAAAGAGAGGAAAGAAAGAGAGAGAGAGAGAGAGAGAGAGAAGAAAAAATGAATTTTCTTGAACCTGTCAGCACAAGCGCACACGCACACAAAGTAAGGCTTTGTTTGAACTAGCATGCGATATAATGACCAATGCACCGCTTTTAATCTAACCGAGCTAGACCAGTGCTTATGGTGCTGGAGTGTTTTGCAGTTCATTCAATAACGAACGTGTGTTTGTCTGTGTGTGTGTGTGTGTGTCTTTCTGTGTGTGTCTGTGTCTGTCTGTGTCTGTGTTCATGTGTGTGTTTGTATGTGAAAGAAAAACAATTTTAAAATGTGTTTGAAGAAGGGATAGAGGAGAATAAAATAGTGAAGTAGAGAAAAAAAATGGCAGAATGAATTTTTTAGGATGTGTGTGACGTTTTGTTGCTCTGGCTCCACGCACGAGTGTGCTTATACCTCGCGTGGAGTGTGTATGGGGTGTGTATATTTGGCAAAAAGTTTACACGGCAAACACAAGTAGGTAGTGTATGTAGAATCAGTTTTTGCATTTTCGTCCATGAACTCTGCTTTACTCGATACGTGCATTTAGTTAAATTGTTAAGAACATTTATTGTTTTGGATGGATGCTAGCAATGAATGCGATTGTGCTTTTTTATGGCTGGTGTGAGTTGTTGTTGATGTTAGCTAGATTTTTGATTTGCTGGTATTGTTGTATTTTTGTATTGTTGTATTTTTGTATTGTTGTATTTTGTTGTTCGCCAATGTTGTTTGCTATTGGGGAATGTTTGTTTGTTGATTTATTGATGGCCAGTTTTGTTGGTTGTATGTTTGTTTGTTTTTTGTTGCATTGTCAGCTTCTTGTGGCTTGAATAGACGCTGCAAGGTGATAATGTTGTTGTTGGCCGTCATCATTTTTATAGATTTAACGTTGAATCAAATTTTTTTCACTGCTTTTTCTGGCTGGAACAGCTGCCGTCTTTCACGACAAATTTTGTATTTGCGTATTATACGGTTGCGTAACAGATACAAAGTTTGACGTTTGTATTTGTTTGTTTGTTTGTATGTATGTATGTATGTATGTATGTATGTATGTATGTATGTATGTATGTATGTATGTATATATGTATGTATGTATGTATGTATGTATGTATGTATGTATGTATGTATGTATGTATGTATGTATGTATGTATGTATGTATGTATGTATGTATGTATGTATGTATGTATGTATGTATGTATATAAGTGTGCATATATGTTTGTATATATATGTGTGTGTGTCCCATCGTGTTAATTGCATACATAAATTAATTATCCGATACTAGATGTTTCGTTAGTCTGAGTGGGATGAATGTGTGTCTGTGTGTGTGTGTGTTTGTGTGTGTGTGTATGTGTGCGTGTGTGTGTGACAAAGACGACGATGATGATGATGGCGACGATGATGATTATGACGACGACGACGACGATGATGAAGTATGTAAATGAATGAAAAGATGGATGGACGGATGGATTTCAAATTGATTCCTTCAAATCATTTTTGAGCTCCATACGATAGACAGATGAGTGAATGAATTAAATGACTGACCGAATGAATGTGACTCTAATGAAAGAATAAAAAAAATGAATGAATGGATGAATGAAACGAACGAATTAATGAATGAATGAACGAATGAACTTATAAAAGAATAAACTAAAAATAAATAAATGATTGAAACCCGTAAAATATACAAAACACGCATACAAACATACAAAAAAACTCACAAACAAACAACTAAATAAAATTATTTGTATTTTGTATGGCACACTGCTGAGAAAGCACTTGTGCCAAGACACATCTGTTCACATGTTCAGTCAAATGTTTGTACATTTTCTTTGTACCCCTTTAGACAGCCACAGAATACACACACACATACAAACACAAATACACATACATACACACATACATACACACATACGTACATACATACATCAACACATTCATACATACAAACCTACATACATACATACACACATTCATACATACAAACCTACATACATACATACATACACACATACATAGATACATACAAACATACATACATACATACATACATACATACATACATACATACATACATACATACATACATACATACACACATACACACATACATACAAACATACATACATACATTGATATTAAGGTTA
>NW_008704349.1:948524-953524 GCF_000326865.2 Helobdella robusta | reverse complement strand
CATTTAATTAATTAATTTAATTTAATTTATTAATTTATTTTTTTAAAGTTTTTATTAATAAACTTTCTAATTAATCATTATTTGCCAAGAAGTTTGAGAATATCTTGCTATAAAAGTTAAGACAAATGCTACAGTCGTTTTTTCAAGTTCTAAATAAATTAGAACTGGAAAAATACACACACACATACATACAGACGTACACATACACACTTACATACACTTACACACATACATACAAACAAACAGATATGTCAGCATACAACATACATACAAAAATGTATAGTTGCAAATAAACATACGTTCGGTGTGAATTGTTTAAATGGTTTTGTTGACGTTGATAAATTGTCGATGATGTGAATTGTGTTTTTGTTGATGTTTTTAATGTTGTTGTAGTTGTTGTTGTTGATGTTTCTAATGTTTGTGTTGTTGATGTTTCTAAAGTTGTTTCTGCTGATAGTGTTGATGTTTTTAATGTTGTTGTAGTTGTTGTTGTTGATGTTTCTAATGTTTGTGTTGTTGATGTTTCTAAAGTTGTTTCTGCTGATAGTGTTGATGTTTTTAATGTTGTTGTAGTTGTTGTTGTTGATGTTTCTAATGTTTGTGTTGTTGATGTTTCTAAAGTTGTTTCTGCTGATAGTGTTGATGTTTTTAATGTTGTTGTTGTTGGTGGTGTTGTCGTCTTTGATAACATCGGTAAAGCTGTGTATGTCAATTTAGACGGTTTTGTAGTTAATGTCATGATTAATTACGTTTTTGTTGCTGCAACTACTGTCGTTGCTGTTGTTGTTTTTTGTTGTTGTTGATGTTGTTGTCTAGCAGTTGTAAATGAATTGAAAATAATGTTGTCTAAGCTAATGTTGTAGATTGATGAGGGTAATGAAAAATTGTTCGCCCTGTTTTTTTGACTTATTTTGTTGTTGTTGTTGATGTTGTTGATGTAGTAGTAGTAGTAAACGTAGCAGCAGCAACAGCAGTAGTAGTAATGATGGTGGTGGTAGTAGTAGTTGTTGTAGTTGTAGTAGTATTGGTGGTAGTAGTAGTTGTTGTAGCAACAATAGTTGTACTTTTTGTTGATGTAATTTATGTTGTTGTTGTTGTTGTTGTCATGTATCTTTCATTGCTGATTGTGATTGGTTCGTGAACACAGATGTCGTTTTAATAGCTAATTTTGATGATGTCTTTGAAAGTTAGGTTCGCTACTGTTCATGTTGACATTTTCAGAATCGTCGTCTTCATTCCAGGCAAACTAACAACAACAACAACAACAAACAACAGCAACATAAAAACATTAACAACAATAAAATTAGCAACAATCACATCAAAAACATCACCATCTGCGATAACAACAATTTCGTATAGGCTGGAAGGAAACTATAATTGATGCATTTATCAAATAGCGCAGCAACAACAATATAAACATTTAAGACATCACCAACAACCACCACAACAACATCATCAACAGCAACAACATCATCAACTTACTAGCTCCACGACGACCAATCTAGCGAGAATGCGAAGAACATATGTTGCATGACAGTTGTACGCATGTGTCCGTGTGTATGTTTGTCTGTCTGTCTGTCTGTCTGTATGTATGTATGTATGTGTGTGTGTGTTTGTATGTGTGTGTGTGTGTTTGTATGAAATATTGCACAATGCATATACTTTTTCGTTTGTTGTTGCGTGGTTGTATGCAAGAAGATAATTGTTTCCAATGTATCATTTGATGTAGTATCAGTAGTGAAGTTGTTGTTGTTGTGGTTGTTGTTGTTGCTGTTGTTGTTGTTGCTGCTGTTGTTTTTCAACAGAAAATAGCCAACACACCAATGCATATACCATTCCTGTTGAATTTATTGATTTATCATATCTATTAGTGAAGGTTTGTCGGGTTGTTTTTCAGTGCTTTGTTGATTGATATTGTTGTTGTTGTTGTTATTACTATTGTTGTTGTTGTCGTCGTCTTCGTTAGTGTTAATGCATTGTTTATTTATCGGATGACGTCATAATCGCTTGCATCGTCATCAACATCCTGCTTAGAATTCAGAATCGTCATCGGCGTCAGTTTTTGCAACATCGTGCCCATATTTAATTTGACGTCATCATCATCAACAGCTGCAGTAGCGACTTTAGCAGCAGCAATAGCTGCTGCAACATCAGCAGCCACTACTGCAGCTGCTGCAGCCATTGTAGCAGCTTCATCATCCTCACTCCTTCCTTGTGTGTTTATACATCAAATTTCACATTAATCATTAATTTTATTAGAGGCGAGTTTTAATATCCGCTACTACCTACGATTTTTTGCTCATCCTTTGTTACTTCCTCTCTTTCTCTCTCTCTCTTTCTCTCTCTCTTTCTCTCTTTTTCTTTCTCTTTCTTTCTAGCTTCCTTTCTCTCTTTCTCTTTCTCTTTCTCTCTCTTCTTCTCTCCATCTTTCTCTATCTCCGCATGTAAAACTCTATCGGATTAAATTTCCTTACAAAATAACATCTTATTTTTTTAACAGCGGGAATTTTTTTTGAAAAAGAAATTTAATTAATTTATTATTATTTATATTATTTAATAATAATAATACGATTATTTTTATTATTATTATTATTTTGTTGTTGTTATTTCTTATATTTCATGATTTTCAGTATTTTTGTTTATCTGTTATAGATATAATATGCCTGTGTGTGTGTGTGTGTGTGTGTGTTTATATGAGTGTGTCTGTTAATGTGTCGTTAATGTGTATGTGTGCGTGTGTGTATGTGTGCGTGTGTGTTTTCTATAAATAACGGAGAATACTTAAAACCAAGAACTTGAAATAAAATGAAACAAAACTCACGAAAATTTGCCACACGAGTTGAAGAGTGCAAATTGCTCGAAACGATGCTAATTATTAAGCATCAATCTAACCGGAGAACACTGGCAACAACTACTGCTTGTAGAACAACAACACTACAACCATAAAAACAACAACATCATCATTACATTACCAACTTAACAACAATAACATCATCAACTTCATGACAACAACAACAACGTCGTCAAAGCATCAACGTTAAAATCAACAAAACTTCATCTTTGGATCTCTCCCTCACTCTTTTTCAAAAATTTTTTTAATTTTTTTCTTTTTTTGCACTCACTTTTTTTTTTCTACTTTCTCTCTCTCTCTCTCTCTCACCATCATTATCATCACCATCATCATCAACAGCAACAAATTTCACAAAAACGCGATGGATCTTACTTAGCAGATGCCTCCAAAATGTTAAGCGAGGCGAAACTCCTCCGAAAAGTTTCCACCACAATGCGACACGAAAGTCCAAAGACATGAAAGTGGCCGACAGAAGTAAAGCAAAGAAATAACAGAAAACAAAACCAAAACAAACTAGTTTTTTTGAGTTTTTGTGAATAAAATGGATTGAAAAAAAATTTTTATATAAAAAAAAACTAAAGGCATAAGCCACATTGACACGGTAAGAAAATTAAATTCTAATAAAACTAGAACGACCCCATCAGCAACAGCAGTAGCAGTAGTAGCAACCGCAACAGCAGCAGCAGCAGTAGTAGCAGCACTAGCAACCACACCAAATTCATCATCAATATTTTCGGTCACACGTTATTAATAGGAGAAAGCTGAATTTACGATGTTAAACGCATCAATCTAGAAACATGTTCTATTCTTTGGAAGAAAATTTTTAATAATAATAATAATATCGTCATAATATAATAAATAAAATAATAATTATAATAATAATATTAAAAATCTTTCTATCAAAATTTAATAGATAATTTCCTTATGTAGGAAATTGGTTTTTGAGCTGCTGTTTTGGTCTGTCACTTTGAAAAGAAGACTTCAATTGTGAATTAGAATTTAAAAAGTGATGAAAATTGTTTTGATTTTTGATACATTTTGGTCTGTATGCTAGTATGTTATAAAATAGATTGGAATATAAACACACACGTGCCTGAATACATTCTTATATATTTACATGAAAGGGTTGCAAAGTATTTTGCCGAAGACAACAACTGCAACAACAACTGCAACAACAACAACAACCGCAACAATACAACAACCGCAACAATCTTCACAACAACAACAACAACAACAACAACAACAACTGCAACAACAACAACAACAACAACAACAACAATTCCCACCACAACAACAACAAACAGAAACAAAAAAAAATTAAATTACAAAAAAAACCAAACCGGAAGTCAATGAGAAAAACAAACACGACACGAGGCAGGCGACAGTGGCGTGAATGACGTCATCACATTACGGAAGACAATTACATTATCTAGCGCTTATCCGGTGCTGCTACTACTTACTTACATTTTTATACATAAGGTCACTCACTCATTTACTCACTCTCAATCACTTACTCACTCACTCATTCATTCCCTCACTCGCTCACTTTCTTACCTCACTTTTTGTTTTTTAGTATGGTTTTTTTAGCAGATGTGCTACTGGTAATGTTTTCTATTGACACTTCCAAATTTGTGTTGAAAGTCAACAAACAAACATGCATAGAGTGGCGGATCTAATTTGCCGCGAGCAGAGTTCTTATTAGAAATCAGTAAAACCCGGCTTTTGAGGAGGAATATCTATCATTTTTAGTTTTGAAAAGACGAATAGTTATTATTATTACGAACTAAGAGTTATAATTTGA
Source organism: Helobdella robusta (assembly GCF_000326865.2). NCBI lineage: Eukaryota > Metazoa > Annelida > Clitellata > Rhynchobdellida > Glossiphoniidae > Helobdella > Helobdella robusta. The sequence goes on along the minus strand of NW_008704349.1, from coordinate 948,872 downwards.
ATACATTTGGGAATGATCTAGTGAATTGGGCTGGTAGTTTGCTACTAGATTCGTGTTGTTTTCAATCCCGCGAGCGTGGGAATGTTCATCTTGGTAATGGAATTCTCGAAGTTTTGGGCCAAACGTCAAATTGAAAAGTTTACACATTTTTAAAATTTCAAAGTTCTCTCAAGTCACAGAGTTGTATGTTGCAAACACATCTAGATACATAAATATTCACACATGTATGTATGTATGTATGTAAGTAATGTATGTATGTATGTATGTATGTATGTATGTATGTATGTATGTATGCATGTATGTATGTATGTATGTATGTATGTATGTATGTATGTATGTATGTATGTA
>NW_008704349.1:918358-929783 GCF_000326865.2 Helobdella robusta | reverse complement strand
TGAACGAGCGAACGAATTAATGAACGAATTAAAATGAAAGAATGAAACTGTGCTAAAATTTATTTTATGTTCAATAACAGTTTGCGGGCTGACTTTGCCTTATTATTTAATGTATTGATACTACTACTTCTACTACTACTACTACTACTACTACTACAACTACTACTACTACTACTACTACTACAACTACTACTGCTCTACTACAACAACAACTACTACTACTACTATTACTACTACTTCTACTACTACTACTACTACTACTACTACTACTACTACTACTACTACTACTACTACTGTTACTACTACTACTACTGTTACTACTACTGCCTACTACTACTACAGTTGCTGAACAAAAATGTTTATACTTATTGGTATCAGGAGTAGCAGTAGTGGTGGCAGCAGCAGTAGTAGCAACAGCAGCTGCAGTAATAGTAATACAAATGAAAAAAACAAAATTTTCCTCCGATAGCGAACCTACCTCGATTGCTAAAAAGCAATGCAATCGTGAAGCATTGAAAAATATTTCTAAAAAATTCCATATTTTACGACAGCAACAATTAAAACAACTACATAAATTTTCCTAAAACAATCGCTATAATACAATATTATGTCTTAAATATCTATTTAATAATTAAATTTAACATAAAAATTATTGACAAATTCTATTTGATATATAAAATATCGATTTTTATCTACTTTAAAAGAATGTTCATGTAATATATATGTACTTTTTCATGTCATTAAAGCATTATATTACATATATATATTTATTTATTTAAAGTTATATATATATATATATATATATATATAAAGTTATATATATATACATATATACAACATCTACCTATATACATATAAGTTTATAAGCTTAGTTTCATACAAATCACAAATACAACATATAAATATTACAATATAATAAGCTTAGTTTCATACAAATCACAAATACAACATATAAATATTACAATATGATATGATTCAATATATACGAAACGATATGGTATCGAAATGTATCTCAAAAATGCAATACATAGTACCGAACAATACCAGTATATTATTTCAGCACTTCTCAAGCTAGGGTTCGACATCATTTCAGAATGTTACATTGTTGGGAAAACACTGAGAAACGTCCGTAATAGTCTTAAAAAGGAGAAGAAGAAGAAAATGGCAACAATGATTTAAACATCAATATTTTGATGAATGTCTATGAAACAGCATCAGCAACAAACTGTAATCTGTAAACTCCTTACCTGACGGCAGACATCAAATGTCTCAACACAACAACAACAACAAACAACAACAACTACTCCTACTACTACTACTACTACTACTACTACTACTACTACTACACATTCAACATGCAGGTAAAGCAGAAGAGCTCGCCACACTCATTACTCCACCACCAACCATCCATCTTACTGATACTCCCACACGCTCCGCTACTTGTGTTCTTCCAGTTTGTAAAGGTCATGGGCGTATTGGAGGAAAGTTTGGATTTCCACATGAATGGTGGGTTAGCTGGTGTAGCCGCTACTGTAGGCAGTGTGGCGACTTCTTTAGCTGCTATCCAAAAGTTATTGTTTGTACAGATTGGCGTTGAAGCAACTGGAATAAAATGATTTTCTAAATTATTTTTTTCTAATTTATGGTTAAACTTGCAAAATATTTCAAAATTTGATTTAAAAAACTTGAAAGCATATTGAAAGCTGATTAAATTCTTGAAAAATTTAGTGAATCTACACACAGAAATTCAAAAACACTCTCAAATCTTCATTTTCAGCCTGCGAAGTTATCACGGGTAGACCATTGTACAAGAGATTGCACGTGTTCAAAGCGTTCGTCCAATTATCAGGCTTGTTGATCATTTCAAATTTCTTCTTGAATTCAGGAAATGGTGACATGAAGATCTTGCTGTACTCTTCGAAGTTGTTGGAGGATTAAGTCGAGTTATCGATTTTTATGTAAATAATCATTATAAAATGAAATTAATAAAATATTCATTTAAATTTAAAATATAGAAACAGCAAACAAACAAACAAAAATGTACTTAAACCAACCTTCATTCTTCAGATAAACTTTCATTAATTCTAAACCGGGATAGACTAAAGTAACGTTACCCAAAGACTTCGCATTTATGATACTACACCCGACACTCTTATCGCCATCTTTGTAATAGAAACCAGAGCAGTTTTTCATCAAACTACATTTCATAGAGCAACAAAACCGACGACTTTTTGTACTGGATCTTTGGCTCTGATTCGCTTCAGCTGCTGCTGCTGTTGCTGTTGTCGTTGTTATTGCAGTATCGATGACGTCATAGTATGGCGATGCTAAATAAACAGTATTAGTAGCAGTAGCATTAGTAGTAGCGGCTGTGTTATTAAAAGCTCCCTGGTGGTGATACTCAATCGACACTAGATATTTCGTTTGGCTTGGATTTTTTATGAACGTCATCTCGATTGATGAGTTTGTTAGCTCTACTTTGGAGAATATTAAACGTTTGTATGTGCTCTCTTTGATAGTAGAAGGAGAAGTTCCTATCATTTTTGTTATCATCATTAAGGTAGTTAGCAATGCTATTTCCATTTTAGTTTGATTTTATTATTTTCTCATTTATATATTCATTTATTTTATTTTTCTTATAAATCTTTGGCTAAATAGACTAATGTCAAGTTAAACTTTTTCTGAGAACAAGTTGAGCAAAGTAGATTATAGAAATTCGGTAGGAATGGTTTTATCGAGAGAGAGAGAGAGAGAGAGAGAGAGAGAGAGAGAGAGAGAGAAAGAAAGAGAGAGAGAGAAAAGGAGAGAAAAATATAGAAAAATAAAAAGAGAAGAAGGAAGAAAGAAGGAGAGAAAGATAGAAAAAGAGAGAGAACTGCTGGCTACCAAAATAGACTTTTAATCGTCCCATTGTCTACTCGCTTAACTTTATAATGGATACTCTCTTTGAAGTTAAAAAAAAAGTATGTTCAAATGTGCGTGTGTATGTGTGCGTGTGCGTGCGTGCGTGTGCGTGCAATGAAGCAACTTGTTAGAAACAGGGCTGTGAGACAAATTTATTCCTTAGGTTAGGCCCAAAAGTGGGCAAACTTTTTGTTGTGTGGGCTACAACTATTACTTCCGCTTTTATTTTTACAACTTAGTAACTACCAAAAATACTAACTTCAATACACGCAATCTTATGTAACGTCAGATCTTTTAACATCTAAACTGTAATATAATAATCGTAAAAAAATAATAAAAATTTATTTTATTATTACAATAATAATAATTATTATCATAAATTATTTTTATTGTTATTATTGTTAAATATCACGTAAGAGCAATAAAAATGACATTTATTTCATATGTAACATTGTCGGTTTTAAGTTATTTGTCTCCTAGCACACAAACCCAATATACTTATAATTGTATTATTTTATTATCATTACTACTACTACTATTACTACAACTACTGATACTACTACTACTACTGCTGTTGCTGCTATGGTATGTGTTGTGTGTGTGTGTGCGTGTGTGTGTATATGTTACCTTTAATGTGCGTGTGTGTGTGTGCGCGTGTAAGTTTGTGTGTGTGTGTGAGTGTGTGTGTGTGTGTGTGTGTGTGTGTGTGCTTGTGCGTGTAATGCACACCTTTACAAAGGCAGAATACATGGGTCAGACATTAAGACTCATTTGTCATCTGTCAAAAGAAGTTCTCAGTTTAAAATAAATGAGTATATTATTTATTATATTATTCTGTTTATTTGATCAACATTTTTCACAATAACGACATTAAAATTTTTTTTAAAACATCTAAAAAAAAAAATCAGAAAATTATATCTCAACAGTTTTTCATTTCAATTTAATACATTTCAATTTCAAGTTCACACTGTCTACATGTGTGTGAATGATTGCCAGCACGATGTGTGCTATAAGAAAAATTTCAAAAACTAATTTGCATAACTTGCAAGTTTAAACTTCATGATCATGTAACTACAAAAACCAAAACAATAATGAAACCACACCCCGCAAAATTTCTTACTACAGTCCATAGCTTTACAGAGTCCATCAGCAGAGTTGGTGATAAAGTTTCTTATTTCTTAAGTTTGGGTGAAAGGAAACAGACAGATTTTTGTAATTAATCAGCATTCATTCTTTCGCACACACACACACACACACACACACACACACACACACACACACACACAGCTAGTATTTAGCAACATCAGCATCAAATTTAGCTCCATATTTTAGTTAGTTTTACTTTTCATTGCTAATTGTACGGTAACGTATAATAATATATTGAAATATTTTGTGATATTTCACAATCAAGATTTTAAATTTTATAATTTTGAGGATTAATCAGTAAAAAATCTTTCCAAAAAATGCGTTCTAGCACACGCTCATGTTTGTTTAACTAAAATCATTTGTAAAGCATAAAAATTGAAAATAGAAGCATCGAAATATCAATAACATTTTGTGGAATATTTAGGAGATACCGGGTGGGACAAAAATTCGGGCGCTCCCACGCCAAACTTTGGCCTGCCCTCTCAATGATCCCATCAAAGTTGTTACAGTATACTATAATTCATGATACAATATAATTCATACTATAATTCAATGTCTTCATTTCACAGTACGATCCATAATTCACAACTCATAATATAATAAAATACAATAATAATAAAATATTTTAATCACGAAAAGAACATCATAATGTGTTTGTTATTTGTTCCGTCTCCCCACTCTCACTAAAGTGGGCTCATTGTTTGACAGCCATAGAAGCATTCAGTCTCACTGCATGTGCATTAGCAAGCATAAATCATCTTCGTCATCTTCGTCATAATCATTGACTTTTTTTATTGGGCGCATTAAGTTGCTGGAAATCATATCAATGAAATCGAAGCCGAATTTAAAGGAGGAAAGGTCGGTCTATTGCTCTGAAGCCCTCTTAAAGAAAAAGGGCTTCTAAAAGAGAAGAATCAAGAAGAAAGGTAAATTAAAACATCCAGACTACTTATCAATACACGTAGTTTTTCAACTGCTAATATTGAAAATGATTCCAATACAGCATTTATTTCAGCTTTAAATGTACATGTACGTTTTTTAAAAAAAAACACCACGTCATTAAAACTTTCTACAAAAAACTGTCCCCATCGGAGATTCACTTTGCGAAATCGTCAATCGCAAACTCGCAGGCGTAGCATAGCAATTTTTTACTGCAATCACTCATACGCCATGTGCCAAGCTCTCTGTTTATCGCCAAGCAAGTCAAATTACTCTTTTCTTCATCAGGATTCTCCCAGTTTCTGTAAGAACTGACTGGGAGTCTTTTAACTTTGTGCCATTCTATATTGGAACCCGATTTATCGGATGCTGCTTTTTTACCAGAAGTCCAAAAGTAATCAGTGCAATTTTTATTAACAGAACCTGAGTATAAGAGAAAATTATCGTCACTGTTCAAATATATTAACGCCCGTAACTTTATTTTCCCCAATCATTCGTCACTTACTGGTCTTGAGAAATTTTCTTAGATTTTCGTTTTCATGTTTATTTTTTATGCTAGGCAGACTTGCCTTGAATTCATCTCTGCAATAATTCCTTGCTTCCTCCCATTTGCTCTCGTTTCCAAAAAATACATGCATCTTCTTCTGCGTATTTAGAGGTTGTCCAAAAATCTTTTCATGATCTGTTAGAGATAAATGATTGAAATTCTATTCATATTGGTGCTTGATATGAATAAATAAGAAGTAGCAGGAGCAAATTTTAAATGATCAAATACGAATATGCCCAATTCTACTAACCTCCACTCCTCAAGAACACCATCATCTTCTCAAGACCGAAGTATGTTGCAGTGATGTTCCTCAAATTATCCACATGAATGATTCTACAATCGTCTCTTTCACCGTTCCGTTTGTAGGCGAACCCAGCACAACTGGCATTCAAACTGCATTTCACCGAACATGTTCTCTTCAGGTCACTATTTGAACTTCTACAGCCATCCCCAATGCACGAGGATGCTTTGTTGTATTCATTTTTGTGAGAATCTGCGATATAGATCGGCTCCAGTGAGATGATAGTTGTATTTATCTTAAAATTTTTTTTAAGCCTTTTGGCCAGATGTTTGGGTCGAATTTTTTCAAATGTAATGCGTTCGTACATGACACCGATTGAATGACCGGTCTGGACTGTCCGTACGTCAGCACTGTTGTAACGGACAACCAACAACAACATCAACAACAAATTTAACCTCCTCATCTTACGCAATTTCCTCTACAAGATATCTCACTTCAATTTTCAAAAATTTTAGTTTCAAACATGGAGAACAACTTTAACATCAGACTAGTTTTTTCGATTTTACTGTTAACTGCAAGCTATTTAAATACATATTTGTAAAAAACACAATAAAATTATGTATAATAATTATATACAATATAAAACCCTTTATATAAATAAATATATGTAGTATTAAACAGTAATATTATTATTAGGTGATGGTAGTTGTTGGCAAACTTAGAAAAGACGGTATTGTTGACGTTGTAAATTTTTTTCCATATAACTACATCCTCCTCAGACAACTTTCCACTCTTGAATGTTTACCATCGTTCGGCTTGGAATGGATTCTTGCTGCAGTAACTTCTTTACTAGAAATGGCGTTTCTTCGCAGTGTTATTCATATTTTATGTATTATTAACATTTTGAGACAATGTATCAATAGAAATATATTCATTTGGCAAACAGTTTAAAACGTTTTAATGGTAACTTAACGGCATTGACAATCACAAAGAAGCCATTATAAAATAAAATCCACGCAAAAACACGCTAAGTTAATTTATAAAAATAATTTGATCCATGATGAGTTTTTTCATAAATTTTAATAGTTTTCCTAAATATTTGACACACACACCACACACACACACACACACACACACACACACACACACACACACACACACACACACAATCACACACACACTAACCTACACACACTCACACAGATACATACATAAACACACAAACAAACACAGGCATAGACGTACAAAGTAATTGTAAATTAAAACCATTACATATTCTAAAACTAGCAACACGCAAACACGTTACATAAATTAAAATCACACAACATGACGATGTGTGTCCCATTGTTACCATTAATACCAATACTAATACATTAATACCATTATTACCGATAGTTGTAGCTATATGAGTAACAGTGGTGGTTGCACCGGTAGTAGCAACTACAACAGCGGCATTATACCACTCACAAAGCGCAAACGTAGCACAGATTAGCATTACAATCTTCTTCTTGCCAGTAGCCGTAATCTCTACCGATGGTCAAACACAAATTCGTATTTGTCGGCATGTTGGGTTCCCAGTTCGTGTAGCCAAGTATGGAGGACCTCGTCGGCTGGTTCCATTTGAAAGCTGAATGCACACTGCTACTAACTCTTCTTCCAGATGTCCAGTATTGTTTCTGGCATGAGGTGTTGTCTGTATCTGGGGATATAATAGTAATCATTTTGTAATGTTTATTATTTTGTAATGTTTATCATTACTGTCGTTGCTAATATTGCTGCTGCTATTGTTACTACTACTACTGCTGCTGCTGCTGCTGCTGCTGCTGCTGCTGCTACTGCTACTACTAATAGTAAAAAGAAGAAAAGGGGAGACATCTGTAATTGTTAAAAAGTGACATTTTGTGAAATTCCTAATTAAAATCCATTAAAATCTAATAGAAAAATGTCTTCTTACTAGAAAATCAACATAAAAAGTTGAAAAAACCTACTCAAATAGAGAAAATCTTTTAGAATCGTGTTCTCGTTCTGACTAAAGATTGCGGGCAGACCGGTGTAGGGGGCGCTAGCGCACGTGCTGTCGGCAGTGGCCCAAGTTGAAGGTGTGTTAATTGGGTAAAATTTTGGAGGTGAGTTGGTGGTCAGTGTAGTTTGTGGTGGTTTTGTGGTGGTTTTTGGTGAAGGTGTAGTTGCGGCTTTTTGTGGTGTGGTTGTAGTTTTTGACGGTGTGATTGTTGTTAGTAGCTGTGTTGTTGCTGTTGTTTGTGAGTACTGCAAAGTTGATGCAACCGATTGAGTGGATCGAGATGATGCTTTCAACAGTTCTGTAAAATCTATACAAACCAAATTTTTTTTTTATTTGGAATTTTTGTCAAGTTTTATAAAAAATCCATGAATGAATTTATAAAATTTTCTCAAGTAACCTACCTGTACTTCTCAGGTACACAAACATTGAATGAATGCCAGGATGAACTTTTCTGATGTTAGCTAGATCTTCAAATTTGAAAAAAACACAAGAATCATTCTCAACTGCGACGTACCCAAACCCGCAACAATTGAAATTACTGAGACTACATTTTAAAGAGTATTCATAGTTTAAACGACTTCTTAAGTTTTTATCTGCGGTTCTTATTTGGCTGTCGTTTGTCAGAACACTAGAGAGGTGTTCATCAGAGTATTTGAATAAAAAATAAACTAGATTTATGTCAAATGTCAATTGCTCTAATGAGAAGATATTAGATTTTAGACTGAGAGAATTCAGCAGTAGTTGTTGCAGAGATGAGTTTGTTAATTCAAGTTTTACAAAAATTATTCTCTCGTATTTTGTTTCTTTAATTATCGAGCCTTTACATGTTAGTAAGAAATACGTTGAAATCAGAAGTGATGCAGTAGTTAATGCTTCGAATGAATTCATCGTTGCCGTGCGGTTTGCTGGTTTTCAACGTTTTGTGGGAGCATAATCTCTTGCACCTGGCAGTTTTATGTCAATTTATTTAACTCTTGGCATGTTTGAGTGACTGTATAGATCACGTTTTCACGCGTATGTCATATATGATTTATGTATACGTTGTATGTGATGTTGAAGCCTCAGATTAAAAAATTTCTTTTATGTTTCTCTCTCTCTCTCTTTTTCTCTCTCTCTCTCTTTTTTATTTATCTCTCCAAATAAAAAAAATTCATTTTAAAAAAAGTGCAGTGCTTAAGTTGTTGCACAACCTTGCAAAATTCCACTTATATGGCCCTGGCACAACTGTACATTGTTGTAATGATCATTGATGTATTGCTCTCTACGTCATATTTATCAGCGATTCAGCGGTTCAATGTGTGTTTGATAAGAAAGGCATTGAGGTAGCTTCGTTGTGATAGCTCAATGGTTAGGTCGACTTTGTATCGCAGTGAACACGTTCAAGTGCAAACATATCCTAGCTTATTATATACCCTTAATTGTTTGAACGGTTCATTCGAGCTGTGCGTGCTTGTCAAGCTTTGAAAAGCGCAGTTGATTGCAGAGGACTGGGATTATGATTGATTGTTCTGAGTATTTCATTTAACAAATAACGCCTGTTGCGAGCGATGAAATGTAAGAACATAATTAATTGTTCAGGAATGAAAAATGTCAGGTATGTCAAGCCGTTCGTTCGTCAAGTGACGTGACGACGACTTACTTTGTAACCTTAACGCTTTTACAACGTCCCTGCTCTCTCTCTCTCTCTCTCTCTTTCTTTCTCTTTCTCTCTCTCTCTTTGTCGTTATTTCCCCCCCCCTCTCTCTCTCTCTCTCTCTCTCTCTCTCTCTCTCCTTTCTTTGCGATCTGAAGACTAAATGTTCTTTTGTCTTTATTTTAATGAAATGCTCCTTTGGTGGGTTTAAAAATTTTATTTTTTTCCAAAAATCAAACGATGGAAATCGATGATTTGACATTGAAAAGTACTCAAGCTTGAATGGTTCGGTGGAAACTTCTGATTCACCATCAAAGCATTATCTTCACCAAAAAGTTGCATTTATTAATTCAATTTCTCGAACTATCAAAGATGATTTTAACAAAATACTTGTACTATAACATATATATATATATATATATATATATATATATATATATATATATATATATATTGAAGAACTGATATATATATATATATATATATATATATATATATAAATGTGCGTGTGTATTTGTGTGCGTGTATGTGTGCCTGTGTGTGTGTTTGTGTTTGTGTGCGTGTGAGTGTAGTATAGTGATCGCATGTGAATGAATAGAATATTAGTGCATTAACACACAAGTTTAGAATAATACATATAAACCTGAAGATAATGAGTAACTCATACACACACACACACACTCACACACACATACACAGACACACACACACACACACACACACAAACACACACACACATATATATATATATATATATATATAATGTTTGCATTAATCTAATATAGTATTGATATCATTCAAATTTAGAATGCAATGATAATTAAACATTTTTCTTCTAAATTTTAAATGCGAAAATTCAGAAATATAAAAATTAACATCATTGACATTGCAAAGATATTTTTACATTCATATAGCGATTTTTCAATACTAAACACTGCTATATGTATGCTTGATGTCAAGTATCAGATCTTTTATACGTATATGTAAAAAAAAATATTAAAAAAGTGAAAGAATTATACTAAAAAAATAACCAATAAATATAAATATATAACAATATTTATAGATATATATATATAACTAATCAATCAATCAATCAATCAATAACTTGAAATACAATAAAATTCAACTAAGATTTAGGGTGAACAATATAAGCTAGAATTAAATAGCATTGCTCAATCAATCAATCGATCGATCGATCAATCATTCAATCAGCCAATCAATCAGTCAATCAATCAATCAATCAATTAACTAATTAAAAATCATCACTATTATTCCTTCTCAGTCCTCCATTGCGATTCGAACTCGGTTTCCTCAAGTTATCCTCGCCAAAATTTTTACCGAAGCCGATATTTTTATCATTGAGATAATTGGCATTGGCGTATTCAAAGTCATCGTCATCCATTTTTGAATTATTTTTCAATGAATTCTTCGAGAATTTATTATTATTATTCCTATTATATTGATAATTATTAGTATTGTTATTAATGTTTTTTGAGTTATTGGGAGTTGTCACACGTTTCGTTTCTCCTCTTCCTCTCATTGGTGAAGGATCCATCCCAAAATGGTTTTCCTTGTTCTTAATGGTGCTATTATAACTATTATTATGATTATCACCAACACTGGTGCCCTTGCTGCTGCTTCGTCTGTTTGTGTAATAATTCGAATCATTTTCATCATCATCGTCGTCGTCATCGTCGTCGTATCTTTTAATTTTTTGACCGCCTTTTGCTGGCAAATCATCACTCTGTGAGAATTTGGAGAAATTATTTCGGCCAGTGTTAGAGCCAGAGTTGTTCAGTTTGTTTCTGCCTAGGGCGTGTCCTTCATTTGAACGACTGCTCAAGTTTACGTGCATGTCTGTTTTTACATCAGAAAAATTTCTCCCTTTAAATGATTGAAGGCGGTCATCGTCAAACATGGCGGGTTTTTCCTGAACAAGATTTCTCTCAAACTTATCGTGGTACTTGTCGGCGATATCTAAACTTCTCAAAG
>NW_008704349.1:908358-913358 GCF_000326865.2 Helobdella robusta | reverse complement strand
TTGAATCTAAAAAAGATTTTTTTTCGGAGAATTTTCAATTTTTTTGGTGTTTTTTTCATTTAATATACACGTGAATCAAGGTTTATCAATCACATGTGATTGATAAACCATTACATTTAAAAGTGATAAACCGATATTTTCATTCATGTGTTTATCAATGGCATGTGATTTGCGGAGGGATATCTCTTTGTATTCGAACTCAGTAGTTTCAAGTTACTCAACAGTTTCGTTTCATTTTAGATTTAGATGAAAAAGAATTAAAATTAATAAGTAAATCTTTTACCTTTATCTGTGTTGAAATCTGACAAATCTTCCATCATACCAGTCATGTTTTGTTTCATAAAACGAGGCAAATATTTTCTAATAGGAAATAATTCAACACTAAAATGTTGAATTTTGTATTAGTTTATTTCGAGTCAGAAAAATATTTTTCAATTATTTTTCATAATTTTTTATTCTAAATTAACACTTTAAAAATGTCATCTAATCAAATATCAGTTTGTGATAAAAACATAACTAAACGACAATAATTATTAGATAATAACTATCAATATATAAAAAAAATACAATATTATCATTAATAATGCCTCACTGTCATTCCAACCAAACAAACCAAGTCTGCTTACTAACGTAACAGAAACAGAAATGAACGAGCTCCAATAAATTTCACTGGGCATTACAAGATAACAATTGAAATACCATATTTATGTTTGTATATATATATATACATATATATATATACGTGAGTGTATATATATATATGTGTGTGTGTGTGAGTGCCTATACAACACTAATCTAACACACACGTTCTTGTTTATGCCATCACTAAGCAACGTTGCTAATGATTAAAAGTTATAATCTAAAGGAAACTAAAAGTGAGTTTAAGTTTTAAAATTACACGTTTTTTTTCATTTTTCAGTCATATTAGACTAAAAAACAGTAAAAATAAAATAATATAATTAGTTACAATTAACAAAATAATATAAATTTTTTAATTTAACGAGAAACTGTTAACTTTATACTGGCTTATTTTGAAGATTTTGGCTTTAAAGCAGAAGCAAAACAATAAAGTTGCCATTAAAGATGGCCGTCTGTGTAAGATTTGGGAAATTTTTGTTCTGCAGTTCTTGCAATTATTACAAACGGAATTCATATCAGATTTGTTGCCGCACGTTTAGTAGAAATTTAACATTTAAAATTTTGGACTCAAAAAGTTACAAATCGCGAAATATTATCACAACGTCTCTTGTTGCCTTAGCGAGTTCATACTTGGCCTACAGAAAATGTTTCTCAAATGGCAATGTCCTCACTGGAGACACTGCCGTACAAGCTAAGGTTTGCTCATTTTTCAATTATATTTTGTCGTTCTTACGTCGCATCCTTTTTTATGAAATGAAATGAATTCACTAAAAAAAAAAATGTATTTTTATAATAAGCTTTTAGTTTAGAGATGGTACCTACTGTTACTCTAACTAACTAAGCTATGGGAAAACATGGTGCTTTTTTTAATTTAATTTGGATTTTAAAAGAAACTTTTATGCCCTCCCCAAGCTTTTTAATTGTAAAATAGTCATTGAACTTACAATTAAGAGTTTATATTTTACAACTTAATAAAATCTATAAATTATAAGAACAAGAAAAATTATATAACGTTCATTTTGATTATATTATTTTTTTAAATGGTAATATATAAAATATTAGCCAAAGATAGAAATTATAAAACAAAAATCAAAAAATTTCCAGGAGGCAACAACAGAGGAAGTAGAGAAACATCACCCATCATATCGAGAGCAGAGGTTCAACAATTTTGCTTCAGTCGAGTTCCACGGCCACGTCTTTATGACACCCAGAGATTTTCTCGAGTCTATCACTTATGATAATCCTAGATGTCAGTCATTTATTCATTCATTCATTTTTTCTCTTTCATTTATTCATTCTTTTGCTCATTCATTCATCTATCCAACGTTAATGTTATTATTATTTTTTAGTTAATTTATTTTAATTTCTTATTGATTATGGAAATATTATATTATTATAATTATTCAGACAGAACAGGTAGGTTGAAGTTGAACAGAGCTGGTGTCGAAAAACTCCTGAAATCCACACCATCCAGAAGAAAAAATTCAAGTCAGATGTTTAGGAACCTCAGTGAAAATGGTTTGGTGGATAATTGCAATTGTAATTATTTTAATTATACTAATAATATTTTATTTAATTAAAGTTATAATATAATAATAATATGATATAATTATATTTTATTGTTATTTGATGCTATAATTTATAATCAGGAATAACTATGATTATTAAAGATAATCTTTTTTTTACAGATTTTTCTATGACAATCATGATTGCATATTATAATTTTTTGATTTTCAACTCCACAAAGGCCTCATATCATTCACTGAGTACTTGTTCCTACTCTGTGTTCTGACAAGTTTGTTAAATTTTTTAACTATTCAAACATTTTTTTTCATATATACATATGTTTGTTTGCGTGTGTGTATGCATGTTTGTGTGTGTTTGTTTGTTTGCGTGTGTGTGTTTATGTGTTTGTTTGGCTCATATGCTTGTACTTGGGATAGAGAATAGTAAATTAATACAAACTGACTGTACCAGATCGAATAAATGTTATTTAGAAAAATTTTTCAGTTGTAATCAATTTGAATAAATTAAAATAAATTTTAATAAATTTGAATAAATTATTATAATTATTCACCAACTGACTGACCAATCACCATTCAGAGCCGAAATCAGGCTTCAAGATAGCTTTCAACATGTTCGACATAGATGGGGATGAGAAAGTAGATAAGAAAGAATTCCTTGTCGTAAGTTCTTTTTTCTGCTCTTCTTTCATGCATAATTATCTAAAAATATTCATAATTATCTCTAATTATTTATAAATATCTCTAATTATTTCTAATTATTTTTAAATATCTATAATTATTAGTAATTATTTTTGGCATATGCATCATATAGTTAAGTTAGGTTAGGCTATCCAGTTGACTATGTCTGCAATTTTTATGGAAAATTCACATACATTTGTAGCTAATAGGCGTAGATTTTAAAAATTCTTTCCCAGTATTTTCAAGTTTTTACCTTATTTATTTGTAAATAATAAATAAATATAACATAGTGTAGGAATGGATGGAATAATAATATTAATAATTGGACTCATTATAACTTGTTAAGTAGCTTACATGCACATCTCTCATATGCACCTTCTGTCTCTGTCACAGTTGTTTTTGTTACAGTTATTTGCTTCATTCTTGATCATTCATTCATTCGTTCATTTATTCATTCATCCATTCATTCATTCGTTCAATTGCGTCATCACCACTAACGTAACGTATGCTAGCAAGTACCAGCGTCATCATATTCATCTTCGTCACTTTCAGCATCGCCAACATCATCATCTATTTCATCATCATCGTCATCATCATCTATTTTATCATTATCATCATCATGACGTCGTCGTCCTTGAACTTGATGACGACGATGATGGTGATGGTATAGTTGGAGCAGTTACTGGCTCACGCAGAGAAAGCTGGCCTAGAGACAACCCAGGATGTAAGTAACTGGAGAAGTTGTTATTGCTATCTTATTATTTTTATTATTATTCTCATTTTTGTGGGTTCATATTAGTATCCCTGTTATTTGTTATTTTAAGAAGTTATTATTATTCTTATTATTCTCTTTTATTTTAATTTGTTTTTTTTGTTTGGTTAATGTTACCTTTGTTATTCTCATTCTCGTCCTGTTATTTCTCTTTTTGAATGTGCGTTCGTTTATGTTCATACTGCTGGGGTAACATCATCGTATTTCCTTTTAAAGATCAATGCTACGTACGTGAGGTTTCTTACTTTCAAAGGGGGTAGTATTATTGAAACGTTACTTTCATTCGTTACTAATAGGCGTTTGACGTATCTTTCTCCATATGAACTTTCATTCAAATGTTTTGGTTTATATTTGTCATTGTAATATATCTGTTTATCTATCTGTCTGTCTGTCTGTCTGTCTGTCTATCTATCTATCTATCTATCTATCTATCTATCTATCTATCTATCTATCTATCTATCTATCTATCTATTCGTTTGTTTGGTTTAGTCATTTAATTGTTCATTTTTTTGTTTTGATTTGTGTTAAATTAATAGATTTAAAAGTTATTTTTCAATAATAATACTATATAATACCTCAGTATTATTCCGTTATTCGTTTTAATTTTTCAGTGTTTTTGGGTTGTTTTTTGTTTTGTTGTTGTTGTTGGTTCGTTTGTTTAGTTTTAAACAAAATTTAATTCTAATATTTAATATATTACAACTCTCGTTGTTGTTGTTGTTGTTGTTGTTTCTATGTTGTTGTTAACTATCAGCAGTTGGCGCGGTTTCTTTTTAGGACGTGGGGATTGGTGTCGTTGCTCTCCTGGTCTTTGGCGTTGTTTCACTCATTAGGTTTGGGTGTACTTCTTGAATTTAATTTATCTGTTGTTGGTTTTACTCTGATGGTTCTGAAGGGTCTATACTTAGAAATTTAATAATTGACTGATTGATTTGTGTGTGTGTCTGTGTGTGTGCATGTGTGTGCGCGTGTGTTGCTTATACCAGCGTGCATGTTTGTGTGAATGTGTGTGTGTGTGCGTGTGTATGTCTGTGAACTGTCATTAGTTGATTAATCCGCTCTTGTACGTTTCTGTCTGATTCATAGATGTAGTAACAGCCTCGTGCTACATTGCATTGTACGTGTGCGCCTGCTTTTGTCTGTGTGTGTGTGTGTGTGTATGTGTGTGGCTTGTGCATGTGTGCATGTGAATGTGTGTGTGTGTATGTGTAGGTCAGTATGAAACGTACGTAATTACGTATGTAAGGATTTTTTTTTGTCTTTCTGTGTTTGTTCTGCTTTTATAGGTTTATATATTTACACTTGTATAATTGTAATGAATTAGATGTATGTATGTGTGTACAAATGTATACCCCAATTTAATTACAATGAATGCGAAAAAGGAG
>NW_008704349.1:883207-908308 GCF_000326865.2 Helobdella robusta | reverse complement strand
ACCTACACATACATACAAACGCACACACACACACACACATGTATATATAATAATGGGTTATGAGGTTTTTTTATACGAGAATTCTCTTTTAGGAAATATTTTTTGTTTTTTAATATAGTATAACATTTTTGTTCACTCCAATGAGGATAAATGTTTTGTTCGTTCATTCGTTTGTTCGTTCGTTCCTTTGTTCGTTTGCTCGTTCGTTTGTTTGTTTGTTTTATTTTTATGGTTTTTGTGGTAATTATGTTAATACTTTTTAATTTATTTATCATTTAATAGGAAATTTATTTAAATATTCATTTTTAAAATTACTATGATAATTTTTTGTAGTTGGTTAAGCGCGGCAGGTTAAACATATGGGACATTCTACAGGAGTCAGTTGATGGGATTGTTTTTGCAGTATGTCCTCTTTTTTTTCTTTACATATTTTCATTTCGTTTGTCTCTGTTTCATTTTCGTTATATTTCATTCATTTTTCAATTTGGTTGTTTGTTTATTCATTTGGTTGTTTGTTTATTCATTTGTTTGTTTGTTTATTCATTTGTTTGTTTGTTTATTCATTTGTTTGTTTGTTCGTTCATTCATTCTCTAATTAATTTATTCATTCATTTACTCATTCATTCATTAATTCATTCACTCATTAATTCATTCACTCATTAATTCATTCACTCATTCGATCATTCATTCATTCACTCATTCATTCATTCATATATACTATGAAAATGTAATACATTAACACATTCTTTGTTAATTTATTGAGCAAAAATTATCCCAAAATGTCAACAGATTCACGGGAAAGTAAATATAGATAGCAGATATCTAAATATGATTCATGAAACATTTGATTTAAATAAGGATTAATGATATTAATATAGAGTTTAAAATTAAATACCTCCCAAGCTGCCTATCATCTACCCTATCTAGTTAACAACAAATTAATGATGACAATAATTCTATATCATACTAACTCACTTAGGCTTCTAATTAAGCTTTCAAGATACAATGTTTCAATATATTTACATGACCCCCACTCTTTTTCTCCCTCTCTCTCTTTCTTTCTCTCTCTTTCTCTCTCTCTCTCTCTCTCTCTCTCTCTCTCTCTCTCTCTCTCTTTATTTCTCTCATTGCATTCTTTTTTTTTCTTTATTTACATTGGTTAGATACTAATCACTTGATATTTAAGCCTTTTAGTAGGTTTTTTTTTCTTACTAACATTTGACATCATTTAACATTTAAGTTTTGTGTGCTTTTTTATTCACGCTCTGTCATTGCTGTCTCACAGAGAGTTAATTTTATTGGGTTTGTTGCACGCACAAACACACACGCACACGCACAAACACGTAGATGCGTTTAGCGGTTGCATGTGTGCTTGTTCAGTTTCTAACACCATCTTATGTATGATTTTAATTGTTAAAGCTTAAGATTTTAATAACTAATGTAGTTATTGTACACTCTATAAGGATGATGTTTCTGTGTTTGATGATTTTTTTTGAGATTTTCATCAGTTGTAGGTGTGTGTGTGTCTTGCCGAAAAAATGTATATATATATGTATGTATATATGAATGTATGTATATGTGTGTGTGTGTATGTATGTATGTTTTTTTATATGAGTATCGCTTCTGACGTATGTATGCTGTAATTAAATTTTGGCTTGCTTGCAGGTGCTAACAAATTAATCACTCACATACATTTTCATGTGTGTGGCTTTCTCTTTGGCTTAGTCATCAATTATATTTCTATTAATCAAATGCTTGAAAAATATTTCTGACTGTTGTCTCTATATACACAAGGTCTTCATTTTAATATCAATTTTTTTCCTATTGTTATTTAAATCTTTTATTTTTTTAAATATATATATATAGAGATATATATTTATACTAATATAAACTAATACATGTGCATATGAGTGTATGTATGTATGTTTATGTGCGTGCGTGTGTGTGTGCGTGTGTGTAAAGTTTCAAGGTTATTTTAGTAGCGTTGATAAATTTTCTTTAGCTGGCCAAAGCTATTTGTGCTAGGTGTTGGTGTTGCCAGGTGTTTTTCTGTCTGTTGTAAGGTGTTGAAAGGAAGTTTGAAAGTTTTTTGGGTAATTTATGACTGTTTGATTTTGTCTTTTGTTTATGTTGTTTATGCCGTGATAATGTTTTGAAAGCTATAATAGATGAATTTGTGTTTGCCCTTTCGATTGTGTGATAACTTTCTGAAGCAAACTTTAATCTCTCATGTGTATATAAAACGTGTTCTATCGGCTCACATTGCCAAACATTTGCCAACAAAAATTTTTTTTCCTCAAAACATTCTCACATTAGCAATAGTAAATTGTTGTTGTCGTTGTTGAATGTAGTTGAGAAAGTTGTACAACATTCTGAAGAAAGATTCTTTAGAACAACAGCAACAACAACAACATCAGCAACAACATCATCATCATACATCGTCGTCGTCGTCGTCATCTGATGTACCACACGACCATCCTTCTAGTGGCAGGCAGAATATTTGGCAGTTGATTCAAAATGATGATAGTTGTGGCCTACTATTGGTGAGAATTATTTTTTGTGTGACTGCGCGTTTGTGTGTGTGTTTTTATGTGTGTTTGTTTGTGTGTGTATGTGTGTTTGTGTTTGTATGTGTGTTTGTATGTGTGTGTTTGTGTGTGTGCCTTATGTTGTTATATTCTTTATAATATGTTTTTTTTTATTATACCATTTTAATATATGAAGTGAATATATTTCCAATAAACAAAATGCTGACTCCTTTGAAAGGAATCACTGGATGTAAGATATCATTGTTATTATTATTACTATTGCTATTATTATTGCTATTATTATTTTTATTATTCTTCTGTTTTTAGAGAAATAGTCACCTTGTATATACGAAATTTTCTGTGTACATAGATACAATAGATGTGAATGTGTTGGAATCCTAAGCTTTAGATATATATGTTTATAGAGAGGGAGAAAGAGAGAGAGAGAGAGAGAGAGAGAGAGAGAGAGAGAGAGAGAGAGAGAGATGTACACAATTTTGGATGAGAACGATGATGTTGTTGTTGATAATGTGGCTGCTTTTGCTGCTGCCGTTGTAGTTGCTGTAGTTTTAGTTGTTGTTGATGTTTGTGTGTGTGTTAGTTCTATACATTTCTTTGTTTTTTATCCAGTGTTTTTGTGTTGTTTAGCCCCGTTTTGTAGTTGTTGTTGTTGTATAATGTTACTCTTATTTGTTGTTTATATGATTTTTATTCTGTCTACACACACACAGACACACCCACACATAGAAACACACACATAGAAACAGACAGACACACACACAGACAACAGACACAAACATACAGACACACATTTATTTATTCACAGTACAGATTATTTTGATTACATTTTTACGTTTTTTTTAATTATTTTAAATCATTTTATTTTTCAATTTTTTTTTCTCCATAGCAACTGTTAGCTGACCAGGCCTTGAAATGAATGAAAGAGAATCATTTCTTTAATTTATTTCAATTATTTTCTTTAGAAATTAAAAAAATAGTTTCTTACCAGAACAAATGCTTCATGTATATAGCATCCATTTATGTATATATATATGTCTAAAGTATGTATGTATGTATGTATATATGTATGTATATATATAAGTATGTGTGTGTGTGTGTGTGTGTGTGTGTGTGTGTGTGTGTGTGTGTGTGTGTGTGTGTACATATGTATGTGTGTACGAATGCATGTAATGTGTTTTTTTTAATGGTTAACATAGCATAGCATGTTTCAGAATGTTATAGTTTGAAATTTTTCATCACAGTATATCTATGTGGAGATCTTATTTTTATTTATTTATTTTTTTCATTATTATTTTTTTTTCAGTTTCTCTTTTCAAAAAGTTGTCTGCTTAGTCCCTTTTGATTTTTCATTTTAGGATGATGACAACGAAAAAATTTTTTTTAATTTTTTGAGTTGCATTTTAACGAGAGAAAATGCTTCACATTTCATGTTTCTCTTAATTATTTTTTATAAATTAACGTTAATATTTGTATCAATGCCTAACATTATAATGTGACTACATAATCACAAATAATTCCCCAAGTTAGCTAACTAACCAACTTAATTAACAAAAATCGAACCTAATTTTAAAACTAATTGGTTTACTATCACTCTCTTTTTCACTGTCTATCTATCTATCTATCTATCTATCTATCTATCTATCTATCTATCTATCTATCTATCTATCTATCTATCTATCTATCTATCTATCTGTCTGTTTATCTTTTTTACTCATTTTTTATTTCATTTTTCCATTCCACTAAAACCTTTTTTCAAAATTCCAAAATCTCAAACCAATATATATATAACATTTATAGCAATTTTAATAATATATAACCAAATTTTTTAACGAAAATAAATTTGAAGATTTTCTAAAACGCCAGCTAGTGAAAAAAAATATTAATATCATATTTCATAATTGATTTTCACGAAATCTAAATTCACTTTTTACGCAAAAGGGTCACTACATAGAACCTATAACGGAGACGACCCTCACTGTTCATTTTTTTGGCCCCAAAGGGAAAGATTACATGAACTATAAAGATTTTCATAGGTATTTCTCTTGTGTTTAATTTGCTATCTTCGTTTATTTGTATGTAGATGTGTAGTGCGTGTGTGTGTTGTGCGTGTGTGTACAAGTATGTGCATGTATATCTACTTAACTTAACAAATCTACCTTTTCATCACACATGCGCATATTCAGGCGCGCACACACTCAAACACACACACACACACACACACAAGGGATTGTACTATTCAATCCAACTCACCACTCACACACACACACACACACACACAGATTCATGGACAACCTGCAGACGGAAGTACTGGAACTAGAGTTCGCTGAGTTCTCCAGTGGCCTATCGACTATAAGTGAAATCGAATTTGCTCAGATACTGCTAAGGTACACGAAATTAACGAAAGAGGAGCATGACAAGTATCTCAACAGACTTAGAAACAGAATCGAACATTCACAAGTTGGTCGTGTATGTGTGTGCGTGCGTTTGCGTGTGTGCGTGTGTGTGGGTTTTTGTGTCTGTAAGTGTGTGTCTAGGGTTTTTGTGTACGTGTGTTTAATGGATATCGAATAGAGTTGAGTTTGTTAAAGTGACTGAAATGAATGAAATAATTTTATAGGGCATAAAATTCAAAGATTTCAAAGAGTTCTCACAGTTCCTCAATAGTATTGATGATTTCTCACTGGCCATGCGTATTTTTACTTACGCCGATCATCCTATTTCTGAAGGTTTTTGTGTTTGTGTATGTTTGATTGTTGGTTTGTATGCTTGTTTGTATGTTTGATTGTTGGTTTGTATGCTTGTTTGTATGTTTGATTGTTTGGTTGTTGGTTTGTATGCTTGTTTGTTTGGTTGTTTGTGTATATATTTTTATAGCGTACATTTTTACAATTCAATGACACTCTCGCCAAATTAGCTAAACAAAAAATTTCTAACTAGTTAAATAATATTAATGAAATGATTATTATTCACCATCGTCCCAATCATCACCACCCTCACTACCAGCTGATTTCGCCAGGGCGGTTAAGGCATGCACAGGTCAAACCCTGAACAGTCACATGATCCACGTAGTCTTCCAGCTGTTTGATGTGGATGGAGATGGCAGGCTGTCCCACAAGGAGTTCATCTCCGTCATGAAGGAAAGAATGCATAGAGGCTCCAAGGTTGGGACCAGGACGGCGATGATGATGAAGATGATTAGGAGGAGGAGGATGAAGATGATGAGGAGGAAGGGAATGATGATGACCATTAATTTTTATATTCTTTCATTTGTTTATTTACTCATTCATTCCATTTTTTTTTTCAAATTTGTTTTTCCAACCACGTGCAGCACATGTCAGTAACAAGATGGGATAACTTCAAGGCCTGTGTCAAGAATGATCTTAGATGATTTATAATCTTTTTTTGGGGCCCTCACTTGTTGCCATAGCGATGTTCCTAGTGTTTTTTTTTTGTTACTTCTAATGAGATATTACAACACAAACATTTGTCACAATCTGTTCACTTTTCAAAATTTCTTTGTCTCGTGCAAATGGTTTCACTTGTGGTCTTTTGCTTTCAATTTTTCAAAAATTTTTCGAGATTTTTCTAGGTGAATTTGATTTTCTCTTTTGTTAAAGTGATGTTTATTTATGGTTTTTTTTTGTGTGTGTGCAGTATTTTTAAAAATTTATCGTAATAAATTTATTGATTTTTTGTTGCAACCGTCAATATTATTGGCTAATTATAAGTCTCTAGTATTTATTTTTATTTATGTTATAATTGTTAATATTATTATTATTATTTATTATTATTATAACTGATATTTTTTCTACATTTTTTTACATTATCAATCTTGAACAATATGAAAGAATCTAAGAAATGTAATATAATATGTGTATAAGAACAGTACTGTCATAATCGGTTTTCAACGTATATTCTTTTTCTACCAATTGTATTTTTTACCAATTGTAATGTTCATTAGTTGTTTGTGAACTTATAAATGTACATAATGTATGTATACATGTATATGTAGGGTATATATATATATATATATATATATGACATTGGAATAGTAATTATGTTTTATGGTTCAATTCTTTACAAACGTCAAAGAAACATTCATGTTTGATTTATATTCTCATGTCTTCAGAAATATTTTTCTCGTGATTAGCCGTTGGTCTATTAATTTATGTGTTTTCTCAATATAATATTTCAAATTATTTGTGCGGCTCTAATCTTAATAGGGTCAAAAGTTTAATCTGTGTTTGTTTAAACAATTGTATTTTTAGATAAGTTCTACTTTGTTTCGTAATAGATGGCGCCTTTGAGTTTTTAATGCCTAGGTTAACTTTTCATCATTCCAGAAACATTAATAGACATTTGATAAACAATGTAAATAAATGAAGTAAATTTTCTCAGCACTATTTATTTTTTTTCGTTTAGTTTTCACAAAATCGGACGAAAACTTTCTTTCACTAACTTTCGCTATTCAAGTTCAAAAATTATTTCCTTTGTCGGCTGTTTTTTTACAGAGGAGGAACTTACAAGTTGGAAAAAACACTGAAAACAAATTCTACAAAGTTAAAGGTGAAATTTATGTGATGTTTTTCAGTATTTTAGTATTAAATCACGATAGCTCTTTGTTAAATTATTTTATAAATCACAATTTTAATTTAATTTTAAATATTTTTAATTTTAAAATAAATAAATGCTTCTACTTTTTTCTTGCTCAAACAGTGTCTCAACTTCATTTAAGCCACTGTAGTGTAAACAGCAAAAACATCAGAACAAAAAAATGTCTTGGATATTCGGTAGAAAGAAGACTCCCCAAGAAATGCTGAGACAGAGCCAGAGGGCCCTGAACAAAGCCATGAGGGACATTGACAGGGAGAGACAAAGTATGGAAAACCAGGAAAAGAAAATCATCATTGATATAAAAAAAATGGCCAAACAAGGACAGATGGTGATTTTTTTAATATTTTTTAAAAGTTTATTTATCATAGAAAAAATTAATAATTTTTAAAATTAATTCTAATTATTTGACATTTGATTATTAAACCAGCTAGAAATTTTCATTTATTTATTATTTTTTGCCATTTTCACCGATTATTACAGGATGCAGTTAAAATCCTAGCAAGAGATTTGGTTCGTACGCGTCGATATGTCAAAAAGTTTATTTTGATGAGAGCTAACATACAGGTTTGTCGTTTTACTAACACACAACTATGATTTATGTCTGTCATAAATTAGTGAGATAGGGATGTGCCTGTGAGTTTGGGCACACGTTTGTATGTCATTTTTGTTTATTTTGATACTTTATGTCTTACATGTACAATGTCTGAAAATTATTTTTTCATAAATGATAAGGAGCCATTTTGAAAAATTGTGTAAAATAATAATTAAGCATTTAATTTTATATGAAATAGTATTTTTCAATTTTTTTCTTCCAATTTAGGCAGTTTCTTTAAAGATTCAAACCCTGAAATCAAACGATGCAATGGCCTCAGCCATGAAAGGGGTCACAAAGGCCATGGCAACCATGAACAAACAGGTCAGGTCAGAGGTCAAATGATGGTGACTTGATGTGATGATAATGTAATTAAGTTTCATAGCCATCTATATCATCAGTTTTTGTCATTTTCATCATCTTCATCGTCATCACCATCCTCATCTTCATCGTCATCACCATCCTCATCTTCATCGTCATCATTATCTTCATCGACGTCATCATTCCAATGTCTCTCTTTTTCTCCAATTCTCAGATGAAGCTGCCCCAGATCCAGCAGATAATGCAGGAGTTCGAGAAACAATCGGAGATCATGGACATGAAGGAGGAGATGATGAATGACGTCATTGATGACGCCCTCGGAGAGGATGACGATGAAGAAGAGAGGTGAGTGGATGTGTAAATGAATGAATGAATTTGTCATCTTGATGATGATGATGATGGCAATGAGGCATCTTTTACATTTATCTTCATTTTTATCATCCTAATCTCCTTAATCACCATAATCACTGCCTTAATCACGGTCATAATCATCATTGTAATAATCAATTTCCTAATGACTCATCTAGTGAGGCCATAGTTACGCAAGTACTCGATGAACTTGGCTTACAGATGGCTGACCAGCTATCAGGTATGTTCGTTCCGCCCCTAACTTATTATGCAGTTGAAATTTTTAATCTCCGTGATTATTACAATAATGATGGTCATGTTTTGGTATGAATGTACATTTATACTTGGTGTACATGGTATGACTACATCGCCATCATCATTATCTTCATCGTTATGACAACTGACCAATCACAGATCTCTCAGCTCCTAGCAGCAAGGTAGGCGCAGTCACTAAGCAGCAACCGAGCGCTGTAGCAGCTGGCGTTTCAGACGCAGACGCCGATCTAGAGGCTAGACTGGAGAATCTCAGAAGACAATGATCATCACTGTCTTCTTCACCTTGTGTGTGTCTGAATGTGTACGTCTGTCTGTAAGTGTGTCTGTGTGTATGTGTGTGTGTGTCTCAGTGAGTGTACTATATTTCCTAATGCGTTATCAACAATACATACATAATGACGATAACTATGAATATATCAGATTATTAAACATGACTGTTCAATTTATGATGCTTCTGTAATTTGTTTACAAATTATTACGTTATATTTAGTAAATAAATAAAAACTTGTTACATCAAATGACATTTTTGTAATTTCAACTAACAGAAAATGAGAGAGAAACAGAGAGAGAGAAAAATTAGAAAATTTTCCCCTAACCCAGGATTTTAAAATTTGGGCGAAATAAGTTTCATCAAAATGGTTTTCATCATCATTTTCATCTTCAAGATTATCTTTAATAGTAATTTAAACGATTTACGTGTTAAAACGAGTCAGTCTGTTTAGTTTAATTCTCAGTTGTTATCACCATTACCGCCACCCATTCAAAAGGAAATAACTTCGGATTACGTCATTTCAAGCTTTCCTCCATCAGACGTTCTCTGCCAAAAAGTGTCATTCTGATTCACAAACATATTAGACACGGTCATGAAACCAATGGTATATCAAACACCGAATTTATAAAAATGAGATTTTTCAACTTTAAATATATATATTTAAACTTTATTTACATATATATTTAGTAAATAGTATATTTAATTACAAAATAATGTTAAAAATGTGAATAACGATAATAAATTCCACTGAAATCAAGATATAATCCTTATATATATATATATTTATTTATACAATATTCTATAAATTCTACCGAATGTTTGGCGTTAATGTGTTTGTAGTTCGTTTTTTCGATTTTTCTCACTAAAGTTTTTTGGTGAACGTTTAGTTTATTAAAATTCAAAATAAACTTTTTTTTCGAATTCATGCTGCAAATGAGGCCGTATTTCGATTCCGAATGAATCATCATCAGTGCTCCTTACAACGAACTACAAACATATTAACGCCAAACCTTCGGTAGAATTTATAGAATATTGTAAAAATTATGGTCTATTACCAACATATATATATATATATATATACATACATATATATATATATATATATATATATAGAAAGAGAGAGTTATATGAAATATATACAGAATAAATAATAACAATAACGGTAGCCGTGGTAGTGACGACAGTGGCGATGTTGTTGTTGGTGGTGAAGATAATAAAGGTGATGACGATGAAGAAGAAGAAGGTGATTACATTACAAAGTGTGATTACATTTTAGTTAATCATCAATTCATCCGTCAGTCTCAATTGAACAGGCAGGCGCAAATACATCGTGCACTGTGCATACATGATTACATATTAACTTTCAATTAATTAATCAATCAATTAATTAATTGGTAAATTAATTAATTAATTAGTTTTAAAAACTGAAAAATCAATAATGGAACCATGCGAAACATCCTAAGCTCACACTTACTTCTGGCTTAATAATAGCAATAACAGTAATGGTAATAAAATAAAATACATAACAATTTGATGTGTGTGTGTGTAAATAATATACATGTATTATATAGTAACTAAATACTTAACAATAATTGCATATAGGCTCGCAAAAATACACCAAAATCATCATTAACATCACCATTACACTTTGAAATTGTGATAGTGACGTGTCTCAATAATAAAACATTTACGACGACAAGGGACGACAACATGAATAACAACAATTACATCAAAGATAATGACAATTATTATTAATATTGGTTTTGTGTAGATGATAATAATAATCTCATTCATATTCCCTATGACAAAGGAAACAACTTTAAATGATGAGAATACAACGTAAAAGCAACACACCTACATACAAACATACACACACACGCGCGCACGTACGTACAAACATACACACATATAAAACTACACACAAACAAGCAAACAAACAAACATTGGTAGAAATGCTAGAAAAACATAAAATAATATAGGCACCAATATTAAATGGCATCAAACGAACAAAATAGAGTATAACATGCAGACAGACAGACAAACAAACAAACACATACACACAAATATACTAGTATACATACTTAATAACATACATACATACATACATACATAAAACATGACGTTTTTATAAACAATTTTGAGCACAAAAATCACTGAGAATAATATCATATGTGTATATTTGGATGTGAAAGTAAGGTTGTGTGTGTGTGTGTGTGTAGTTTTGGACGTGGCTATGCTTGTGTGTAATTTTGTTTGTTGTGTGTGTGTGTATATTACCTAAATGCACACCAAATAGGGATGGACTGAATACATCAGAGAAATTTTAATATAGAATTAAATATGAAATAAAAGTTATATGAATGTAGCGAAACAGAAATTAAAAGATGTCAAATAAAAAATTCGTTTCTTTTTTTTAGCAGGGAAAATCCACTAATAAGCAAAACAAATATACAAACACTAAACAAACAATTTACATACAAACAACAAACATATAGACAAACATACAAACAAAACACGAACTCTGACAAGCAAAGGTAAAAAAACCATATAACATTTTGCATTTTAACAAAGCATGAGAACAGAATACATAGATGTGCATTAAACTTGAATAAACATACATACACAGATATAAGTATATATATAGGATATATTTATACGTGCATACTTACATAACACTGTATAGTTTAATCAAATAAATGCCTAAAAAATAAGAAAATATAAACAAATAATTATTATTACAATTATTAATATAATTATCAATATAATTATTAATATAATTATATTAGGAACATGAGGGATACAAAATGATATCATATTGTTAGACCTGAAGATAGCGAACAATTTTATAAGTATTCATCATTGTCATCGTCAATTTTTATATCATTCTTAACATCATCATCATCATTATTACATTCCTTGTCATCATTATCCTCAATAAAATTATGAATCAATCAACTAATCTGTATTAATTAGTCAACTAACCAACTAATCAACCAACCAATCATTCAACTAATTAACCAACCAATCGTGTAAACAATTGAACTGTAAATAAATAAAACACCACCAAATGATTCTAAACTAGAACCACTCGCTAGAAATTTAAAAATAATAGTTAATCCACACCACATGCAAATCACAAAAAAATAAAATAAAATAAATATACTTAAGGAAAAGAAAGCAACCTCTAATGATTAAAATCTCTCGAATCGAATCATCATAACACTAACACAACCAGACATCATAACATCACTTTTCTTCCTCCTAAATAAAACACCCACACACACATACACTCACACACACGCACAGGCACGCACACACAGGCACACACAATCACATCTTTCTGCCGATGTAGAAGACGGTAGCCAAAGTAACCACGGCAAAAGTTACAACAACACCAACGCCACGCCAGCCAATGCTGTCCGGGACTAAATTCAACACTGCCCTCTGGAAGAAAAAAAAAATTATGAAAATAAATTACTAATAATTATTGATGTAAATAATAAAATGAATGGAGTTCTAAGAGTGAGAATCCTACATCTGAGGGAGTGAAAGATGAATGAAATGTTTTCATGTGATCTTGGATGAAAGAATAAATATAGCAAGACACTCCAGCCGACTCGTGAATAAATGATGGTTGAGAAAATGATGAAAGAAGACATAATTGAATAAAAAATTTGAAATAAAACCAAAAATAAAAAATTATTATATATAAAAACATAAACTGTCAATCAGCCAGCCAGCCAACCAATCAACGAACCAGCCAGTCAATCAACACAACCCTAGTAACCCACACCCCAACACGACAGCCAATCAAAAACGAACTGACCCATCCGCCCTGATTAGCAATCCACTGAGCAATCTTACTGATGGTGATGTACTTGATGAGGTACTCGATGATTTTTATGAAGAATCCGCGAATCCCTCTGCTCAGTACGGCCACAGCGAGTCGATAACCAAAGCAGAGAAGTGTCAGCACGCGCCCCCAGTGAATTGTTCCATCTCGGAAAAGTCTGCAATGAGGAAGGCAAATTACGAGCCATTCAACAATTAATTCAAGTTAAATTTAATAGAAACTGTTTGAAAACTGATTCAAATTTATAAATAAATAAATGGATCAATCAACAATTCATGTTAACCAACCAGCCAACCGAGCAACCAACCTCTCAGCAACATTGGAGAAAGCTTCAAAGGCAGTTTCGGGAGTTGGATTAAGCATCTTAATCATTTCGTTGAACTCAGATGAATACCTTTCGTTGACTGTATCTCCAATCTGAGCCAGCCTTCTGCCTATCTCAGAGGCTCGACTATTTTTAGGTGAGGGCAAAGAATAAATAAATCATCTACTAAAAATTTTTGAGAATCTATAAATTATTTCTTGCTACTTTTTTGTACAAAAAAATTTTAGATTTTAATTTTTCATTTAAATATTGCATGTGACATGAAAAAATATATTTGTTGTTATAACATATGAAGAACTATGAAAAAAAAAATGAAATTTTAAACTTCATTAAAACTAGACTACCAAAAACAATAAATAAGAAAAAAACTTAAAAACATACGACAAAGGATTCTCTGGGGCCCCGAGCATCAACTCTCCGAACCTCGGTGACTCGTCAGCAGTGCTAGATAGCCTATCATGAACATACATATTTGTGACAAAACTCCTAAATATTCCATCCGTCTGATTGACAACATTTTCTTCTGTGTCAGGTCTTATCTCAGCTTCTGTGTCCGGTCTAACAATCATTCTTGGGGTTATAGGGGGCACAAAATCAGCATCCGGGTTGTAATTAGGAGTTAGGTCGTCACCCCCACCTCCTGTCGCCATCTATTTTTAGAAGAGGCTTCACTTACTGTTTACTCTGTACCTCCTAATCCTGAAAATGGTTTATCAGATTAGAAAACATACCTACAATAGTGGAATAAATAAATAAAATAATACTTTGATGTCTATCTGTATGAGCTCTTTGATTTTGAAATACCTTCAATAAATTTTCAATTTTTTGAGAACTTTTAAAAACTGTTGGTGAATTTTTAAAATGTAATGTAAATTAAATGTATATATAATCATCATATTATAATTATATTATAAAGACATATATATATATATATATATATATATATATATATATATATATATATATATATATACCAACATATATATATATACCAACATATATATATATATTATATATATGCATATAATTACACATCTAAGTAATACACTACATGCTAAATAATAAATATTCTACTTAACATTAGTGACACTAATTAGTAGTCTGATTAGAAGACAAAAAAGTAGTATATGACTTCCACAAAATTAAGTTTTAAAGTCTAATATATTTTATTTATTATTTTGAATATATCAAAGAAACATATTTATCATTTTATTTAATGCACTTTTGTAAATTTTAAAAAATTTGAGTGTGGAAATTAGACTACAGGTTGGCAATTCTAAGAATAAAATTCAAATGAAATTTAAAAAAATTAAGAAGCCCCCAGCTAACAAATTGCAAACAAAATCATTTTCAAATTGAAAATGATGATTAATTACCTAAGTTTCATAAATTGAATTTATTGGTTTATTGAATAAAGCAAAGACGCCATTGATAAATCAATGATGATGAGAATCATGAGTGACTGATTAATAAGCTAACTGTTCGCCATTTTATCTAGATCACCAAACAAAAGTGAAAATTAAAATGGAATTTAAAAGAAAAATTTAAAACAGAGGCGCGAACCAGTAAGAAAAAATTTTCACAATCGGTCAGACCAAACGACAGTTTATGAAAAAAAACCCAAAAAACTAACTTTTCGAGCAAATATTTCCTAATTTGAAAGTTAAGACGAGAAATTAAACAAGATTACCAAACTTAAAAAACCCTTTGAGATAGCATGAAAGAAACAATAACAAAGATCGAAATAAGAATAGGTTCATATTTAAATTTTTGCAATTCTAACCCTTCAATTCATCTGACCAGCTAGTGATAGGTCCCAGTCGAGCTCTTCTACTCTCTTTTTCTCTCTCCCAGGGTTGGTTTCTTTCTTTTTTCGTACTCTCTTTTTCCCATCAAGCTCTCATGAAAGGATTTTTTTACTTTTTTGTCAATATTAAAGTCCTTTTCCCCTTTCATTCTATTCATCTCTATCTTTATATTCTTTTTTTCCATCTCTAAATTTCTTTTTCTTATCTTTCCTTTTCTCACTCTCTTTCTTTCTTTCTTTCTTACTTTCTTTCTTTCTTTCTTTCTTTCTTTCTTTCTTACTTTCTTTATTCCTCTCTCTCTCTCTCTCTCTCACTCTCTCAAGGATATCTAGGGTCATTTTTAGTTTAAAATATTAGAAATGAGACCATTGGGATAATGAAGAATGAATAATATGCATGAATGCATCAATGCATGCGTGCATGAATGCAGAAAGGAGTGCTTACAACAACCAATAAATTATTTTTATTGAATTAAATTCTTTATTCAGTGGCCTGCTGATTCACTATATACATACGTATATACACGGACACACTCATACATACATACACATACATACATACATACATACATACATACATACATACATACATACATACATACATACATACATACATACATACATACATACACACACACACACACACACACACACACACACACACACACACACACACACACACACACACACACACACATACATACATACATACATACATACATACATACATACATACATACATACATACACACATACATACACACACACACACACACACACACACATACACACACACACATACATACATACATACATACATACATACATACATACATACATACATACATACATACATACGTACGTACATACATACGTACGTACATACATACCAACAAACATATATCCAAATCTATCAGCACATACATACACTCACAGAAGCACTTAGGTTATTTTTCTTCTTCCTTATATAATTTCTAACTACGTTGTTCATAACATTTTTGAAACAATTATAAAGAAAGTACAAGAAATATATAAAAAACAAACTTGAATCTAAGTTCTTTTGCTGCAAAATTACTAACATTATTTCATAAAAAAATTATTCGTTATAGATTCAAACGATTCTTCCACAAATTAGTTTAAAAAAAGTCGAAAATACATCAAAGGAAAAGCAGAAAATTGAAAAATGAATTATTAATAGGAAAAAAGATACGAGAAAAAATAAAAAAAATTTTTATAACATTTTCAATCTTTTTTCTTCACTTTCACTTCATTTTCTAATTTATTTTTACAAAGAAAAAAATGGTAAAAAACGTTTGCCACACTTGCATAGCTATAGAACGTCGTCATTCAGATGATGTCAGGAGAGTCGCACTGCGTGTAGTACAAATGCCTCAAATAAAATCCAAAATTTTAATCAGGACGCCACGCAAGAAAGCAACAAAAAACTGAATAACGGAGGAAAAGGGAAAAATAGAAGAACAACAAATGCAAATGTGTTAGTCTAAAAGCCGAAGATTTTTTTAACTTTTGTGTTTTTTTTTTCAATTGAAACAGTCATACATTTAAGAAATGAAAAGAAGGTTCCACAAATGCGCAGACTATTTAGTAGTCAATCAGTCAGCTGAACCGGGTTCAATTGCAAGAAAAGTCGATTTAGATCTGGCGGAAATTGCATTAACGTTAATCGAGCTCCTATATTAAAAGAATGCTTTCTGTCTAACTTTTTTGAATGTAAAGAACATCTCAGTTTTTGTTTCATTTCAGTAATGGTATAAAGTGAAAAATGAAAAACTTCTTACATGAAGGCATAATTTTCTATAATCTAATGATAGATCGATTGATAAGCTTAAAAATCTATATCCTTGTGCACAAACAAGCAAACAACATTTAAACGAATACAACCACAATCATGTACTCACACATACAGAAACATACGATGTACACACATACAGACACATACGAACGTACACTAACATCTCTGGCCAACCAGTACCCATCTCCTCCGCTAATGCACTGTATGTATGCTCAAGCTGTATGCATATAAATTTGCCATCTTAATTGTCAGTTGCTGAAACACAATGGAATACAAAATTTCATACACTTTTATATACAAGTGGTATAATTATACGTGTGTATGTACGTGTATGTGTATGTACGTGTGTCTATATGTATAATTGTATACATCGGTATACGCTAATGTATATGTAATATATTTTGTATGCTTATCAATTTCTGCTACGTTCTATTATTGTATCTTTTCATATATCTGTACAATATACATGTACACACATGCGCACGCACACACGCACACACACACGCGCGCACACATATATACACTTAAAATTGTACGCAATTAAATGTTTATCAACGCTTGTACATTTGTAGATATTATTGTACATGGGTATATATAGTGTATGTATGTGTGTATATATCTGTGTATGTATGTGTACATATTTATGTATGCTTATATGTATGTATGTACGTGCACATATATGGATGACTATTTCCCCATATGTATATATTGGTAGTACCATCATCGTTAAGATGATGAAACTATAAATATATACATTCATATATTCATAATATATAATAATAATAGTAATTAAGAAATTATAGTTGTAATAGTAATAATATAAATAATAATTGAATCGTAGATATACTTATTTATACATATAATAATTATAATAATTATTATAATATATAGTGGTATATTTTGTATTATGTAAGGTTTTGAAACAGGTTAGCGTCGGTAGGGTGCATATCAATTTTAGAATGGTAATAATGAAATAATTATTACTACAAACAATTCATAATTTTGGTTTTAATGTTTAAAATAATTTATAAAATCAAGTAAATAAATACATTAAAAAATGAATGAATAAATAAAAATTTAACAAAATTCTGCCAAAAAACGCGGAGTTATTCTGTTATAATTTATATATAGATAGAGAGAAAGGTAGAGAATTTGCTTTCGTTTTTCAATTTAATTTTTCATCATTCAAATCATCATCCTCATCTTCGTCATCATTATGAATTTTATTATCATTATTTATTCATTTATTCATTTATTTATTCATTTATTTGTTTATTACATTATTATCATTATTATATTAGAGATGTTGAAATTTTTAAAAATTTAAAAGATGTCGTCACGATCGTCTTCGCATTTATATTTATCTACGTCTTCCATTAATAACTGAAAACCATTCCGTACTCCAACCTTGACCTCATCATCTTGGGACTGACAGACTGGCAAAATTAAAATTTTTTTTGGGCCACATCACTCTTCATTCTCATCAACTCTATCCTGATTTTACAAGCAATAATAAAAATAATAATAATAATAGTAGTAGTAAAAATGCGTACAAGCAATGATAAAAATATTAATGGTATGGTATGGTATGGTATGGAGAATTTATATAGCGCCCCTCTATGTAAAACTCAGAGACGCTGTTCGAGAAGCTGCCGGTCAAAAAAGTGATGTTTAAGTCGTTTTCGGAACATGTCTCTTTCATCCATACTATCAACGACATCATCGGGCAGTTTATTCCAAACTTCCGCTGCAGCCACGGAGAAACGACGCCGTCCATAATTTTCTGTCCTGAACCTAGGAACAACGAGTTTCCTTTGGCAGAGGATCTGAGTTTTCGACCCGGCGGGAAGCTAATCAATGCATGTGACAATTATTCAATTATATCTTAGGAGTGAAGATTGTGAACGTCGTTTATCGTTCTATAGGATTGGCACTCGTTAGGAAATGACGTCATTGTGACGTCATTACCATCATCAACATCATCATCGTCGTCGTCATCATCATCATCATTATTATTATTATTACTACCACCATTATCATCATATGATCGTTAAATTATTTATTACCGTTATGCATTTATATTCTTATAAATATTACACTATATGTATATACGTATGAGTGTGTGTTTGTTTGTGTGTTAATTTTTTTTTTTGTTAAGAAAATGCTAAACTTAGCGAATAGAGCATCTTACTTACTTTTTTTCTTCTGCGGATATAGTAATAGTTACTTTCTTCCGGCAAAAAAGAAGATACTTTTTAGATGAGGACTTTCATCTTGTCAAAAGTTTTTCTTCGTATTTTTTATGTACTTTTGGTTATTTTTGCTTTTCGCTTTCATTAATATCTTTCGTGGCTATTATTTTTAACAGACGCACTCACACACGCACGTGCACACAAATACGAACACACACACACACACACATGCGATCGCACACACACATACGTACACACACGCACACAAACAAACACACACAGGCCAACAATGGAACGAACTAAATCGCCTCAAACTCAATCCCTCAGCAACCATTACAGCAACAACAGCCAACAACAACAACAAAACAGTAATTATAACAACAACAACAACAACAATTATTACCATCATCAGCAGCAACAACAACTGCAACAGCCACATCAACAACAACAAACTAGACAGCAGCAGTATTCTTATTATTACACTCCGAGAGATGATGATGAGGAGGAGGAGGAGGAGGAGGAAGATGATGAAGCCGAGAGTAATAGAGCTGTATACAGCAGATCGAACCGTCATAAACAACAACAACACAATTTTGTTGACGAGCGTTTGAAGGGTAATTCGCCTAAAACCCAACAGCAACATCAACAACAAAAACATTTACATCATCAACAACAACATCAGCAGCTGTATTCTAATTCGCCTAACACAACAACGACTACTGCTACAACTTTGGTCACTTTTAACCGAATTAAACCACAACGTTCATCTTATGACGAACATCAACAACAACAACAACAACAACATCAACTACAACATCAACTACAACAACATCAACTACAACAACAACACAAATATTCATCTCTACCTCAACACCATTCAAACTACTACCAGCAACAACAACGAGTGAAACCGCAGCAGCAACAACAGCGGCAACATTCGCCCTTGTTGTCAACGTTGCAGCAACAAAAACATCAACAACAACAACATCAAAAACATCAACAACAACAACAACGACAATTTTCTCCAACGATAACGTTTCATCAGAGACAACGACTACGGGATTATTCTCCGGATCCAGAAATGCATCAACATCAACAACAACATCATCAACAACAACAACAAAATTACTCTCAATATCGGCAAAACGTTCAACAACAGCACCAACATCAACAACAACAACATCGCCATTCACCCCATCTAGCGCAACAAAATCAGCAACAGCAGCAGCAGCAACAACAGCAACAACAATATCCCGATCTGTTAATCGTATTCGACTTTTTCACGGACAACCCGCAAAATGTTTTACCTGTTGAGGAGGGAGGGAGAACCCTGGAGTGCCCCTACTACGACCCCTACTGGGAAAGTATTAGAAAAATGCAGCTTAGTGAGGATTTTTTGGAAGGTGTATTACTGAGGAGCGTGGATTGCAAACGTGGGTTTAATTCAAATAGATGGATGGATGAATGAATGGATGACTGAATGAATGAATGAATGAATGAATGAATGAATGAATGAATGAATGAATGAATGAATGAATGAATGAATGAATGAATGAATGAATGAATGAATGAATGAATGAATGAATGAATGAATGAATGAATGAATGAATGAATGAACGAACGAATGAATGAATGAATGAACAAACGAATGAATGAATAAACGAATGAATGAATGAACAAATCATTGAATGAATAGAAGCGGTGTATAAACGCGATTTCATAGTAAACACACATTGACGTGAATGGTAGTTACGCTGCAATGAAACGCCTGTGCTTCTGAGTACGTGCTAGAAAAATGGGAAAAAAAATTGAGAAAAAAAAGAGATAAATAGAGAGGAAAAGAGAGAGAGAAAGATAAGAAAAGAGAGAGAGAGAGAGAGAGAGAGAAAGAAATAAATAAAAAGTTTTTTTATTTTCGTTTAGTTTAACGAAAAAAGTGACAATAATTTATGAAAAAATACTCTTGCAGAGTCTGACGATATGAAAAATAATAAAAATCAAATAATAATTAACAAAATAATAATAACAACAAAATATTAATAATAATTTCCAGGCAAACACAACAACAACAACGATGACAGCTAAAAAAAATTATTCGATATTGCCAAGCGTAAAAATTTTCATCAAAAGACCAACCAGCCAGCCAACCAGCATAAACATATTTTTTGCTCTATAATAACATTAGCATTTGCAACACACACAACACACATACACACACACACACAGAGAAAGAGAGAGAGAGAAAGATAGATGAAAAGATAAATAAAAAATTGACAATCCCAAAGAGAGATAGAAAGATAGAATAGGCATTTATCCTTCTCCTTTTTACATTTATTTTTTTTCTCTCTCTCCTTCTCTCTCTCTCTCTCTCTCTCTCTCTCTCTCAACATATATGTAGCTCATTTATATGCAGATGAGAATATTTAATGAGGAGAAGGCATCAACATCAATAACATCATCATCTTTCTACATCTCAACAATCATCATCTGCATTTGCATAATATATATATATATATATATATATATATATATATATAAAGAGAGAGAGAGAGAGAGCGAGAGAGAGAAAGAGAGAGACGACTTAATAGAGAGCTCCATATTTTACCAATGGAAATGTGTTATCCTCCAAATAAATTTGTCAATTAAATAACATGTAGATGCATTTAAAGGTACCAAAGGTATATATGTACAAATGTATTAAAAAGTGTACATTCGTTCATCAGTGCATATAAAATGTATACAAATATGTCATACATACATACAAGTGTACGAACGTACATACGTATTTACGCATATGTACATACATATATATGTGTGTCTTCATTAGGCGAACTGCTTGGAGAAGCAACTGCCTATGCGGAGCTGTGTTGATGTTGTTGATGTTGTTGTTGTTGTTGATGTTGTTGTTATTGTGCCGTTGATGTTGTTGGTGTTGATGTTGTTGTTGATGTCGAGATGGCAGTAATGTTTTTAACATTGCGGTTTTCGTCTATAAAGAAAATGTTGAATTGTTTATGATGACGAAGACGATGATGATGAAGATGATGATGATGAAGTACACGCATAGAGACTTATCTTTGCGGAATGCGTGTCTCTTTAATAATTCATAAACTCTAATGGCTGTTCTTGATAATGATGATGTTGATGATGATGATGATAATAATGATGTTGTAGTTGCGTATGATGACGACGACGTTGTTGTTGTTGTTGTTGTCGTTGCAGTGATAGATAAACTGTAACTCTGTTGCTTATTGCACAACAACACGCCTATTGGTGCTTTGGTAGTGACAACTAAATCGCCATCACAACAACAACAACCATTCAGACAAAATGATCATGACATAAATTATGATAATGATAACTTGGTGACATAAATTATGATAATGATAACTTGGTGACATAAATTATGATAATGGTTATGATGATAACATGATGCATAATTTCTGATGATGAGAGAGAGAGAGAGAGAGAGAAAACGAGAGAGTGAGAGAGTTAAAAGAGAGGGAAAGAAAGAAAAGAAGGAAGTGAAGAAAGAGTGGGTGTAGGATGTATTGGAGATGTGATTGCATTGATTTTTTCATTTATAATTATTCACTCGTACATTCATTCGTTCGTTCGTTCACACATTCATTCATTTTTTATAGATTCTTTGAACAAACAAACAAACAAACAAACATACAAACATACAAGCAAACAAACAAACATACATACATACTCGTAAACCCTTAAGTATTCTAGCATTTTATTAATACATTTTATCAACGTAATTTTCCACCACCTATCTATACATATGTACACACATACGCACGCACACATACACACATACATACATACATAAAGACACACACACGCACATGCACACATATACATCTACACATACAACAAAATACAACAACAACAACATCAACAACAACAACAACAACAAATTTATTTCCAGCTCGTTTCCCATACGTTCATTACATCGTATGCAAAGACACCAACAAGCAACAACAACAACAACAACATCAGCAGCAGCAACAACAACAACCACAACGACATTCAACAACTTCATCGACACCTCAGTGGCAGTTCTCAGCCACCACAACGGCCACATCCACTCCAGCAGCAGCTACAACGACTACAGCTGTCGACAAATTTGGATGTAGTAGTAGTGGTGGTGGTGGTGGTAGTAGGAGAAGATCTTATGAAATGGTTAAAGAGACGAACACATCTGCTACTGCTGCTGCTTATTCTGGTGTGAAGGCTAATGATCCTGGCTACAACTTTCTAAAATGTGGAGGTAGGAGTGGCTGCTTTCGTCGCGTTTTTGTAGCGTGTAGTTGGTGTGGTTGCGTTTTGTTTTAATTTAGTAGAAGGCATAGCGTCATGGTCTGTTGTGGTGGGTATTAATTTATGAAATATTTTTCTATCTGCACTGTTGTTAAAAGTTATCAATATCTCAACATATATTAGTCTTTTTATTAATATGTTATTTGTAATGTTACTGCATTCAACAGAAGCCCAAACACGCTCACACAAACACACGCACACACACACACAATCACACACACAATCGCACGCACGCACACGCGCGCGCACACGCACACACATGTTGGTAATGTGAATGTTGTTTTACATTTTGAACAGACGTTATCTATTTTAGACAATCTTGCATCGTTTCGAGATGAGAAAAACAGAAAAAATACAAAAAAAACACAGAAAAAAAACTCCACCAATGACATCTCATTAAATTCTTAAGACTTTTGATTTCAAAGAAATTTATTTTCTAGACGTTTCTATTAACCCGGTGGTGGGTACACATGCAAACTCGCACACGTCACTCACTCACTCACTCACTCACTCACTCACTCACTCACTCACTCACTCACTCACTCACTCACTCACTCACTCACTCACTCCCACACACAGACACACAGATACACACACCTACACACACACACCTACACACAGGCTGCTACAAAGAACTTCACACGTTCGTGCGGCGGGACGTCTCACTGCTACCGAAACGACCCTCCAACCCGAACACGGCCTACATCCTGAGCGCTTTCATGACCTCAGGAGGCTCCCTCGACAACCTGGACAAGTCGTGGAGCTATTGGAGCGGTGCCGACTACATTGTTGAAAACATTCCAACCTGCTTGAAACTCGAGCGGATAACTTTTCATAAGATCGGTGGTTTCAGCAGCGGCAACTTCGGCGTCGGGAACGCTGTCGTTTCGAACGAAGTTAACAAATTTTCAAGCTACAACGGCGACCGCAACAAGCGATACTTAAACAACAGCAGCCACAACACAGCCAGCAGCCACAACACAGCCAGCAGCCACAACACAGCCAGCAGCCACAACACAGCCAGCAGCCACAACACAGCCACCAGCCACTTGTGGAGCGCCGGGCCGACCGTCTCTACCACCACCAGGTCCAACAAATCGCCAAAAACATTTCGCGACACGAAGGACCAGCAACGAAATTTTAAACAACACGACGGCGACGATGCGGATGATTATGATAATGATCCAGGTCCAGGCGGGGGTCGTACGAGTGGATTTTGTGGAGATGGCTTCACAAACTGGCCACCAACAACGTCAACAGCGTCGGCAGCCACCGCCACAACCACCACTTCACAGAACTGCGTTCACCCTTCAACTACTCCGACGACTTCTACGACTTTAACGCTGGAAAACAGTTTCTACCAACAACGACACTCTAACAACACCAGCTTCAGCAACAAAAATCTCTACAACAACAGCAGCAGCAACAACAGCAACCTTAACAACAACGTCATTTCCGCCAGAGAAAGTAGCGGCGGCAGCAGCAACAGCAGCGTTTTTTCGTACGTCCTGCTTTGCGAGTTGGGTGAGGCTCTGACGGACATCAATAAGGCTAGGGAGTTCATCGACCACCTAAAATTTAGGCAGTGTGGAGTTAGCTCTCTATATGTTATTGATCATTTTTTCTAGTTATTTAGTTCCAGTCGTTTTGGTTTTTTTTTTTGGGGGGGGGGGGTAGGTATATTCATTTTTCTATTTTAATTTGTCTCTCAATATGTTTGTGCTAGACTACGTTTGAAAATGTATTTTATTTTTTCATCCATATATAACATTTAACAAATTGTGGAATGATTGGTCGATTTGATTATTTTT
>NW_008704349.1:871030-878530 GCF_000326865.2 Helobdella robusta | reverse complement strand
TTGTATGTACTTGCATTTATATGCTATGCATGTAAGTCCTATAAAAAATAGAAATTATTATTATTAATATTATATTAAAATTTAAATAAATAACTTTAATATTTAAATTATTGCTATCCGTTAATGATTTGTCACCAATGCAATCAAACTTGTTTAGTATGACCAGCAAATTGAACATCTATTCATTCAATCCATATAAGTCATTCATTCATTCATTCATTCGTTCATTCACTCATTCACTCTTTTATTCATCCAATTCTTTCGTGCACTCATTCATTCCTTAGACCTTCAGAAGTGATGAAAGATTGCTTGCATAGTAACAACTTAACAACGTTGGGACATTTTCTAGAAACTTTCCTCAGAGAAACATCTGTGACAGCATTGGACTTTTGAAAGCTTAACTTCAATATTTTTAAATCATCTGAGAGAAACTACAATGAAAAAATATGAAACAACTTATCTGATTAAGTTAATCAAATATTAACTTTTTGTTTTATAAATACAAAAGTATATGTACAGAAGCTTGCAAATTTCATTAATTATTACAAATCTTTTGATTAAAACACATCAAAATATGGAAATGAAATGACGAAACTAATGAAAACTAATTATTGCCAGCAAATGATAACATACATTCATAATATTAACCTATAATTGTAATAATAAAATTATAACATATGTTCATAATATTAACCTATAATATAATTGTAATAATAAATATAGCTACTGACCAAATCTATGTTTGTGTCTGTAA
This sequence comes from Helobdella robusta, assembly GCF_000326865.2. Classification (NCBI taxonomy): domain Eukaryota; kingdom Metazoa; phylum Annelida; class Clitellata; order Rhynchobdellida; family Glossiphoniidae; genus Helobdella; species Helobdella robusta. The sequence goes on along the minus strand of NW_008704349.1, from coordinate 877,776 downwards.
TGAGGCCTTTGTTTGTCAAGGCCATATAAACTTTTGACTTCAAAGTCTTAGGAAGATTGAAAAACTCCTCACAATTTACCAGGTGGTCACTTTTCTCTACCAACTTTGTAATTTTTGATAAAGAACTGTGTGTGTTTTATGAAAAATTAATGAAAAGTTCACGAAAAATTGATGAAATAAATGAAAATTCAACAAATAAGAACAAACTGATATCATTATCATTACAATAAAAGTTAGTTTTTTAATTAATTAAAAATTTTAAAATTAAAACCGTTTTATACACTTTTTCAAAAGACACTGATAAATTTTTAAATTAAACTTAATCTAAATTGCGGAATATCAGAAATGGTACAATAACATAGTTTTACATGATTTTTATTACAGAAACCGTACCAACCACAGCAGAAGAGTGTCAACTCGACTTTTAGCCATTTTTTGGACGTTTTTGAAAGCCTATTTTAACAAGAATTTACTATTTATTTATTTTAAAAGTGTGTAGGAGGCTATAGCAACAGAAATTAAAAGTAAAATGGCATAAACGGTTAAAAAATTATTAAAATTGATGAAACCTTGTTATAAAAGTATAATTAATTTTGAATAATTGACAAAAATGTAATTTTATAAGTAATTTGGTATTAAAATATAGGTTGTTTAATTTTTCCAAAACAAATTTCGCTGCTAGCTGCACTTAGGTTTATAAACAAGTCACTAAATTTTCATCTCAAAAGTTGCAATTTTCATCAATTTTTTGACTTTTTATCACGTATTTATTTATTTTATTCAATTAAAAATGTCCTCCAATGTCAAAAAGAAATTAAACTGCAAAATTTCATCAAAAAATATTCAAGACACAGCTAAGGTAATTGAGTTGTTATTGATTCTCATCTGAATTGGGAAAAAAAAATTTCCGTCAAAAAAAATTCTCACAAAATGAAACATCAAATTGGTTACAGATGTTCATTTATACATTTTCACACACATTTAATATTTAATTAACCAAGTCTTTCATTTATTTGAATATTATTTATAAATTCAGTAAATTTAGTTTTAGTTATTAGTAAGTTTTTTTAAAATATGTTTTGCATCCCCAGAAGAAAAAGATCAAAAATAATAATGGTAAGAAAACCACGGACTGGTTAAAGAGTCTTTTGACGTCTGCAGATTCTAAATTAACCGAAATTAATATGAAAGTATGTGCTACCAATAAGCTATTGCTGTTGTATGTATGACTGTATGTATGTGTTCTCTGTTGTATAAATATGAAAGATACAATGACAACTGAGATCTAATAATTTATTTTTTTTCATCATCACAATATTTTGATTTTATTACTATTCTTCATTATTATTATCATCATCATCATCTTCACTTATAGGCAATAGTCAATGAAGCTAATTTTAAAAGATTACCAAGCTATCTTCAGCATCATCTGGTCAAGTTGTTACCTGTCTGTGATCAAGTCCACGATGATTTAGGGAATTTAGTGTAAGTAGGGATGTGTTTCTTTGTTCTGATTTTGCTTCGCTATCTTTGTTTCTCTCTGAAGCTCATCTGTAAATTAGTAAATATTTTTAACAAAATTTATTGGAAACAAGCTGTTAAAATTTTATAGTATTTTTTCTTCTACATAGTATATAACAGGTAACAATTTTTTTCAGGCCAAGCTGTGAAGCACTCACAAACGAATTCTTCACAAAATCTTGTGAAGACTGGAAAGAAAGATTGAGTGAAGGTACAAAGTCATGTAACTATAAATTATGTTATATTATATTATAAATGTTATTTTGATTAATTATTGTTGTTGTTATTGTTGTTTTTATTTATTTTTAGGCTGTTTCACCGATGACATGAGGCAGTATATGAACATCGAAAAAAGTCGCCAACAGTCGGCCGATGTATGGAAGGTCTGTCATCATTTTTTCATTCCATTATTATTTTTTTGTTCCAATTATTACAAATATTATTATCATTATTTTTCATCATATCTACTTTCATCTTTTGATTTCGACACAGATTAAACACTTCCAAAGCAGCCACCAACATGTCGACACCAACATCAACAATAATAATAACAATAGTAACATTAATAACAACAACAACAATAATAATAATAATAATTACAACAGTGACATATATAATAGCCAGAGCACCAATCATATTGAAGGTAATGGTATTGTACCAAAAGACGTAAACATTTTAGCCAGTGAGAGTTGTCCAAACATTTACTCAAACGCTAATATTAATAATGGTAATAATAATAATAATAATAATAATAATAATAATAATAATAATAATAATAATAGTAAAAATTTAGCATCTAAACATGATGAGTATAATAATAATAATGGTGATGTTAATTACGATGTAAATTATGATGATAACTTTGTAAGTGATTTTTGTTATAGTCAGAAGTTATATAATTCTACCACTACTACTACTACTTCTGCTACTACTAATACTAATACTTCTACTAGCAATAATAAAAAGAAGAACAATGATAATAATAATAATAATGAGAGTTCAAAGTTCACATTAGTATATAATGGCAAACTTGCCGGAGATAAGAAGCGAGCTAAAAATAAAGTCAGTAACGACGTCATCAGTAACAATAATAATAATAATTGGGAGAAAGATGCCACGGCTGCAGGAGCCCTGAGCGTTTTGAAGAAAAGGAAACTGAAAGTTGACAGGAAGAACAACAACAATAGTAATAATAACATTAGCGCCAATAAGAAAAAGAAGAATAATAACAAAAATAGTAGAGATGACGGTGAGGTAAAGACGGAGAGTAAAAGTGAACTTAATATTACGAAAGATGAGATGCTAGTTACATCCACCCAGGATGGATACAATGATGCTGCCGATAAAGCCGCTCACGTAAGTGAAGCTGGTAATTTCGACCTCAAAATCAAGATACCGAAGACTATACTTAGGCAGAGGTTGAAGAGTAAAATTAGTATGAATTCTGGAAGTTTGAAATTAAGGTGCCAAAAATATATTGACGAGGGTAAAGAATTGAAGAAGGGAAACCAGCAAAATATCGACGAAAAATCAATCTCACAGTCCCCGGCAACTGTCAATCAAACCTTTTTGACGCTACACTCCCCAGAACTGGTCAGTCAAAAATCCGCGCAGCAAGTGATGATGATGAAGAAATTAGGTATTAGTGAAACGAGTCTGACATCTGGCGCGGGTTATTTCCTGAATAATAATAATAATAATAACAACAACAATAATAATAATAATGATAATAATAACTATAATAGTAATAATAATAATAATGATAATAATTCAGTCGAAAGCATTGTTAGATGCGAAGTTGAAGATATGAGATACGCGAATAACGACGGCGACGATGATGAAGATGAAGCAGTCGACAGTGGAGTTTATTATTATTTAAATAAAATTAGACAAAATAAGCAGCTACAGCAGCAGCAGCAGCAACAACAGTTGCAGCAACGACAATTGCAGCAACAACAACAATTGCAACAACACTTGCCTCTCCCAGCAAAAGATTCTTTAGGCAACTCCAGCGAAAACGATGATGTCGGTTATAATCATTGTGTTTATCAACAACTAAAGCAGCCATTCGAAGATAAACAACAACAACAGCAACATTTGAGTCATCAACAACAACACCAGCAACAACATCATCAAATGTTTCCTCTGAGAAATAGTTACGACAGTAACATCATCACATTAGTCGACTTGATGAGCAATAGAACTAAATTTCCCTCGCCATCTTCATCATCATCACCATCATCATCGTCGTCATCGTCGTCTGTATCTCAATCATTACCGTCATCATCATCCTCACCACCAACTCACTTGCAACTGAAGTCACCATCGTCGTCATCATCATCATGTAAGTCATTTATGCTGCTACCATTTAGTCTTATCCAGTCATCATCATCGTCAACATCAGTATCATTATCAGCAAAAGTTTCAGCTAAACCATCCACAAAAATACTTACCTGTATAAATGCTTCTACTAAAGACAACATCAGTGACTACAAAACATTGAAAGCAGCTACAACAGTAGCTACAGCAACTACAGCAGCAGCAGTTACAGAATCGACAAATGAATCTTTTGATAGCTTTGTTGCTAATTTTCTGCAGCAAACAGAGAAACTGCTGACAGAAACAATCTCAAAAAACAACAAATTCGTTACGGCAACATCAACAACCGCAACAACATCGACCACTACAACAACAACAACAACAACAACAACCACAACAACATTAACTAAAATTTCCAATTTAAATCCTAATTTTTCATACTCCGATCAAATCTACAACTACAACAACAACATCAATAACAACAACCTTTCTACCTTTTCAAACACCAACGTCACCACCAACAACAACAACAGCATCAACAACAACATCAACAGTAGCATCATCAACAACAACAAAGTTAATCTCAGCAACAACATCATAGCCATCAATCCATCGCTGAAGCACTTTTACAACAGTCTTTTGCTAGACTGCATCAACAACCCAACAACGACAACGACGACAACATCATCAACAACAACAACTCTTTATAATGATTACACACCATATATATTAATAAATGCCGAACTACCTTATCAACATATGACGCCATTAACAACGACAGCAACAACTACAAAACTATCAAATCAATCATCGACAATATTTTTACAACATCATCGACAGCTAAACACACAATCTAAACATACAACGACAACAACAACATCACCATCATCATCATTATCAGTAGCGTCATCCTCATCATCATCATCAGTAACGTCTTCATCATCATCAGTATCGTCATCTTCATCATCATCATCGTCGTCGTTATTATCGCAAAGACAGCATATTAGTCATCTCTTGGCTAACAAAGTCAAAATTAAGTCAACTACTTTCACTACCGGCATTAATTGCAACAACAACAACCAAAATAACAACAACAATAATAATAACAACAATAATAACCAACAAAATAACCAACAACAAAGTAACAAACAACACAATTATAATGATTAAAGTAGCAATATTAAACCCCTCATCAAAAAAACCTTTAAAAATTTTTAAAACTCAGTAAGAAACGCACCCCCGGTGACCGTCATAAAAATTATCATCATCGTCGTCGTCACCATCATCGTCATCATTACTCCAGGGTAGTCACTGCTATCTGGACCAGGGTGTTCTATACATTATCAAACAGTCATCATCATCGTCGTCGTCATCATCATCGTCGTCATCATCATCATCATCATCGTCATCATCATCGTCATCAGTAGTTGTTAGGCAGCCGACTTTAAAAACGTTACTGACATCTCCATCTCCATCATCGTCCCCACCATCCTTGTTATCTTCTTCATCTTCATCTTCTTCTTCATCGTCGTCCTCTCCTGGCTTCAAAAACGCCGGCTCTTCATCCAATTTACCTTTATTCCTCGTGCAAGCAGACGATGACGTCACCGTCACCACAAACAACAACAAAAATAACAACAACAGCAACAACAACGGCAATGACACCTTAAGCAAACACAAAAAAGTAGTTAAACTCAGTAGCGTCGGCAGTTACTGCAGTAGCGACAAAAATAATCACATTAAGAGTAATGTAAATTCCTCAGTTAGCACTAAAACAACAACTACAACCAATATGGCAAACATTAACAACAGCAATAATAATGCTAATGATATCTATGATAGAAAAATAATCAGCATCAACAACAACAGCAACAACAACAACAATGCCACTAGCAGTTCGTCATCATTCGTGGATCGAAGCCTACAGCAACAAATACAACAATTGTTACAACAACAGCAACAACAACAACAGCTTCAGCAGCAACAACAACAACAGCTTCAGCAACAGCAGTTGTTACATCAACAGCAGCTTCAACAACAGCAGCAACTTTTCATACAAAATTCTCCAGTTCAAATACTAGTACAACAGCCTCATCATCATCATCATCAACAGCAGACTCAGCAGCAGCAACAACAACAATATATACAATTACAAATGAATCAACAATTGCAACTTTTACAACAACAACAACAACATACGTCGCACATACAACAACAACAACACACGTTACACATACAACAACAGCATACGCCACACATACAACAACAACATACGCTACACATACAACAACAACATTCGTCACACATTCAACATCAACAACAACAACAACATTCGTCACACATTCAACATCAACAACAACAACAACATATGCTACACATTCAACATCAACCACAACAAAATACGTCACACGTACAACAGTACCAACAGCAGCAACAACCTCAGTTCATATTACACAACCCGCTAGCTGGCTACGTAATCTTGCAAAACAACACCAACAACAATAATAGCAATAATAACAATAACAGTGACGTCACAATCGTTAATAACAATAATAACAACATTTTTAGAGTTAATGATAATAATAATAATGATGATAACGCCGAAAATGGTAATAATATACTGTACCTCACTCTACCATTCAGCAACATTTCATGAAGTAGAAACAAGACGATAATGCTTCTTATATATATATTATATGTTAATTATGATTTAATCATTGTTATTGTTGTTATTATTGTTGTTGTTGTGATGTTATTATTATTATTATCAAATATTTGCCTCTAAAGAATTCTATACATATATATGTATATGTTGGTAATAGACCATAATTTTTACAATATTCTATAAATTCTACCGAATGTTTGGCAATAATAATAATAACATCACAACAACAACAATAATAACA
>NW_008704349.1:848138-870919 GCF_000326865.2 Helobdella robusta | reverse complement strand
TGATTTAATCATTGTTATTGTTGTTATTATTGTTGTTGTTGTGATGTATATATAGATATATATATATATAGGTATGTATATATATTTATATAGATATGTATGTATATATATGTATGTAATTGATACGATGCGCCATCATCATCTTCACCATCTTCATCATCAGGTATATGATGGCCATCATCAGTGTTACTTCGACTTTGTTTTTATTCTTATTATGTTATTATTATTATTTGTTGTTATTCTTATTATTTTCAATAATACTCGTTACATCTTCAACAAAAAACAGACAGACACACATACACAGACAGACACACACATACACACACACAATTACAAACAGCCTGTCAAAATTGGAGATACAATATTAGAATATGATCGTTCCAATTGAAAATACCCGATCGATCATTCTTTATTGATGGCTAATCGCTATGGTATTTGCCACATGTTTGTATGTATAAAATTGGTTATACTATCTACACTGTATATATTCATATTATCATTAATGTTCTATTTATCTTATATATATTGATAATATATATATATATATATATATATGTATAAAACAAACACATGTATGTATATATATATATATACATACACACAATTTCATGGGACACTTTAGCAAATTATAAATAACCTTCTTCACCAATTTTGTTTTTTTGGTTACATTTTTTTTCAACCAATCTAGTCTACGTTAACGTTCGTTCAATCAGTCAATCAATCGTTTGTTTGCTCGTCCATCCATCCATTCATTCATTCACTCCATCATTTTTATTTCTTCATTTTCTCATCTGCATGCATTAGGAGCAAATCGTTTGCCTCCATGATCAGCTGATTGTTTGGATAAATTAGTTGATTGATTGAATTTGATTGATCTTTTGAATTATTCGATTGACTGACTGACTGATAGAATGGTTGGTTTATAGACTGAAAAATGATTTGACTGAAAAATGATTTAATCTAGACACACACACACACACACACACACACACACACACGTTTATAATGTGGCACACACTGTATATGCATGTTTGTTCGGAAGACGTACAAAGAAATTTTACAAGGAAATTACACGCATTAAACACTATTTGTATAATAATATTGAATAATTATACTGTTAATTATAAATAGTAATAAAAAATATTAAATTCTTTTCCATATCTTTCATGCTGCTTTAATGTTTCTTTTCGTTTTTGGACAAAATAAAACCCAAAAAAGTCATCCGTTACATACTTTACTCTCCGCGATTTTTATTTATTTATTGAAATAAAATCATAAAAATAAATTGACGGTAATAATAACAACAATAATAATAATAAATAATATAATAATAATAAATAACATAATAATGAATGATATTATAATAATAATAATCAGGATCGCCTGGTGTTATTCAGTTGTTTCTCTGTCAGCCATTTCTCCATCGTTTTGACTTCGTTCAAGTCGTCTTTGATGATTTGGATGAGATGACTGATGCCGTTCTGCTGGTTTCTCAGGTGCTGCGTTCGTGATGATGGTCATGTTGTGGTTGTGGTCGTTGTGGTTGTTGTGGTTGTCGTTATTTTTCGTTATATATTCATGAATGTGTCAGTTGACAGGCTCAACTAATAATTAATAAATAAATAAATCTACCTAACTACCTACCAATCAGTCAATATATCTATCTATCTATGTATCAACTATAGACAGTCAATTATTCCTCAAATCAATCAATCTTCCTCAAATCAATCAATCTTCCTCAAATCAATCGATCCGATGCCGGGCAATCAGCAACAAGCAAGCAAGCAAGCGAGCAGCGGACCTGTTTGATATCAGCCCTCACTTCTTCGCTAATGTTAAACTTGACATCGCCGCCGTGGGTCGCCTGCTTCATGTTCTGCAGCTCTATGTGTGAGGCGAGTTCTCGGAGGCGCGCCTTGAACAATAAAATTATCATAATTACATTATAATTAGGTACGGTTCAAAGGTCATAGTGTAGTATACGTATTAATAAATCCTTATTAGACAAAAATCAACTATAAGTACTTGTAAATATGTCACAGAGAGTTAGCCAATTAGAGCTAACTTTAAATATTGTAAAATAAAATCATTTACATGTGATATAGAATTAACATGTGAGTAGATCGAGACGGACAGCCAATCAGAGTTAACCTTAAATTGGGTCGGGGCATTGAGTTCGGCGGATATGCTCTGCAGTTGGGCACTCAATAATTCTTCTTCTGGCTGTATGGGGTAGCCTAGTTTGCGGTTTATTTCCTGTTGAACTATGACCTGTGTGACGTCATTTGGTGATGCCATGATGGCGCTATATAGATTAGTTCCACATCGTCAAGAAAACCATCACCACCATCAAAGACCATCATCATCACCATAACCACCACCACCATCATCACCTTAAGTACTCTGTGGTTCAGCTGCACCTGCCTTCGTTTGTACTCATCGACCTTCGCCACCATGTTCACCATCTTGCTTTTTAACGAGGAAATGTCTGACCCGATGACCTAGCAACAACAACAGCAATAATAATAATACTAATAATACTACTACTAATAATAATAATAAAAATCACAATAATAATAATACAACAAGCCGAAAATATCAGCTACCACAATTACTACTAAAATTACAGTTACTACTAGCGCTATTACTACTACCACAACCACCACCGACATCCAATCGTAGCTGATGTAACTGCGACTGTTGATCCTGGTGCTTCAACCTCAGGTGCAGCTCTGAAAATCCGACGATAGGAACCGGAAGTAACTTTTCCAGGTTGGGATTGTCCAGTTTTGCCTGCTCCCAGATGTGCGGATCTATCCCTAGATTCAGGATAGATGAATAGACGGATGGATGGATGGATGAATGAATGAATAAATGGATGGATAGATAGATGGATCGTGTAGATGGGGAGATTGTATAGATGGATGAATGTTTAGATTGCATGGATGGATGGGAATAAAACTGGAAAAAATGACAAAAGAATGTAGAAAGAACGATTGACACACACACACGCATACACACAGACACAAACCAGCGGGGGGATTTTCCAGATAGAACTTCAGCTGGTCATGTGACATGGCCACCTTGACGTAAACGTCGGATACGGACAGCTGTGAAGATAGATGCTGCTTGCTGGACTGCTGATTGAGGAAGGCAAAGAGGTCAGAGGTCAAGACCCTGGTAGTAATTCCCGTTATCTGCCTGTCCTGAACATATATGACCATCTCGCACCTGGTGATGATGATGAGAACGATAGCAACGACAATAAAAAAATGATGACGATAATAGGAATTGATTAATTTTTTACACATTCACTTGGCATACTTACTTATCATCAGCCAATGGCGTTATCGATTCTACGCAAACAATGTGATTGGCTTTTGCTCCTAATAACTTATGCAGGGCATCAACAACCTGCATCTGATTGGCTAAAACCTCTTGTTGGCCGCGCCCAAAAACGAGATAAACGAGGCCGTCTTCGTTCTTATTGGTCGGTATGCAGCTGTAGCCAACGGCCTGGATGGTTTTAATTTGATAGACATTAAAAAGGTTCTAATTAAATTAAGAAACGATCGGAAAAAAAAAACCTTAAATAGTGAGTAAACATTGTCAGGAGTGAACACAACAAAATCTCCCTGCTGGTTGTAATAGCCCTTTCCTGCCCCCCAGCAAGCTTGCAGTTGGTTGAACTTCGCAACCACCAAGTCACGCTCGTCTCCGAAAATTGTCGGATTGCAAACTGCCAACTTCAGTGCCAAACTCAGCTGCTGTTGTTGCTGCTGCTGTTGCTGCTGTTGTTGAGCTGGATGAAAAGTTTAAAGGGATGTTATATAAAAAGCAAAAATACGAACACACAAAATGAAAAACTAACATGACTGGTTCAATGTACTAGTGGTACTAGAAAACAAATTTCCACCCAGCGCTGTAGTACTCCCTCCCAACCCTGTGCTAGCCCCAAATCCTGTGGCAGTCCCTCCGAAACCTGTGGTACCCCCTCCAAATCCAGTGCCAGTCCCTCCAAAACCTGTGGTAGTCCCCCCAAAACCGGTGTTAGTCCCTCCGAATCCTGTGCCAGTCCCTCCGAATCCCGTGGCAGTCCCTCCCAATCCCACGGCAGTTCCTCCCAACCCTGTAAGACCCCCTCCAAATCCTGCAGCACCCCCTCCTAGCCCAGTCTTAAATCCGTTACCTCCAAAAATAGAACTTTGTGTGGTAGTTGTTGGTGTTGAGGAGGCAGAGTTTGAAAAGAAGCCCTTACCAAAAAATGGAGCTACCCCTGTTGTATTTGTAACTGCTGCAGCTGCTTGGAGACCTGGAGTAGGTTAAGGTCAGTTTGTTTAATTAGCATCTCTAATTATTTTAAGTTGAATTTAGATAACTTTTAAAAAATAAATATTAATTAAGTTAGACTAATATTTTTCTTTCTATCTGTCTGTCTATCTATCTGTTTGTTTATCTATCTGTCTGTCTGTCTGTTTCTCTATCTATCTGTCTGTCTATCTATCCATCCATCTATCCCCTAAAATGATATAAAATGGACAAATAACGATACAGCAATGTAAAAGGTTTAGCAAGCAGATAAGACACTGAGAAAATTCGAATAAAATTTGTGAAAAAATTAACTAAATAAATAAATAGCTAAATAAACAAATTAATTATTAAATAAACAAATAAGTGAAACCAAACTTGATTTATAAGCAAGTTGAAATAATATAAATTTGTATACAAACAGCATGCAATAAGGTTCTGATAAGATACATACATACACACACACACACACACACACACACACACACACACACACACACACACACACACACACACACACACACACACACACACACACACACACACACACACACACACACACACACACACATATATATATATATATATATATATATATATATATTTACTGGCTTAAGCTATACAATACTATTACTAACAATATTAAAAGTAAAATTAATAATAGCAACATTATTATTATTATTATTATTATTATTATTATTATTAACAACATTATTATTATTAATATTATTATTATTTACTACTCAAAAGGTATTTTGTATATTCAATTTCATCTTCAGTGAACAGTTTCAAATCTGATCCTGCCAATTCCAATTCCCCATTAAAACCTTGCAATTTATTTTTAAAGATTAAATAAATAAATAAATAAATGGAGTAAATTATAAAATATAACATTAGAGCCTGCTTTTTCAATTTTTACAAAACGTTCCATCAAAATTCATTAAGAAGATTCTACTTGCAATGTCTTTTTTTAGAGAAATTGATTTGAATGAAATTTTCAAGGAAAAAAAATTGAAAATTCGTTTTCGATCATTAATGAAAATTAAGATAAAAGTTTTTTTTATTTAAAATGAGAAAAATTTGAAAAAAAAATTCTATCAACCCTGACATGCATCGGCTGCCATTCTATTGTAACTTGATGCTTGTTCACTCCTGTTGAATTACCTTACCTCTATCTTGTTTGTAACTCAGTTTTATCACTATTTAATTGTTTTCCTTTAAATTTTCAATCTAGTTTTTTTTTAAATTAAAAAAGAATTCATTTTAAGAAGTGAAGTTGCCCATCAAAGTTTTGGTTTTCATCATCATCAACATTTTTTTTTATAAAAAATATTACTTTAAACTGAAACAAATGTTAGTGCCACGAAATAATAAAGTCATGTTAAATAAATAATGGAAATATGTAAGAGCTAAAAATATGTAAGCCATTTATAAAACTTTTAAGAGAAACAAGCCAGTCAAACAAAATAATAAAAAACACGACAGCAGAATGAAAAAATAAAGACTAAACACGAATATAAAGCAACAAATAAATCAATAATTAAAATAAATTGTAAAAAAAACTCAAAAAACATGAACTACCAAAACCAGTTGATTGAGCAGTAGTGGTCGTAGAAGTTAGCCCAAACCCACCAAAAAGCCCAGTAGCAGATGTTGCAGACGAAGCTCCAAAGCCAAATCCTGTGTGTAAATAGCATTACATTTGTATGTATATTCATGTATATGTTTATATATACATTATTGATGAAAATCACAGCAAAAATTATATATATATATATATATATCTGTGTGTGTGTGTGTTTGTGTATATGTATTTGTGAATGTGTGTGTGTGTGTGTGAATATGTATACATATGATTCCAAAAACATGCTTTTTATTGGAAGAGTTGGAAGAGTTTGTTACCAATTTCATTAGTTTTATCCTAAATGTATTACTTGCCTCTATAGATGTTTTGATTTGATAAAAATAATTTATCTATCTGGGTGATATAAAAATATAATAATTATATAATACATAATTGTAGGCACACCCAACATAAGCTAGTATAATTGCATTACAATTGTTATATATATATATATATATATATATATATATATATATATATATATATATATATATATATATGACACACACACAGATATATATATATAATAGATAAGGACTGTCAGAAATATATATATATATATATATATATATATATATATATCGTATAACTAACTAGTTGCAATCATAACTAGTTGCAATTGTAATTATAACAAACCTTGGCCATAAGTTTTAATCATTTCCATGTATATTTAAATTTATAATATTAGTGTATATAACTAACTATAATATGATTATATTACACTGGTTACTTTGATTAGATAGATTTATTTCATTTACATCACATTATAAATAAATAGTTATTACATCACATAAATAGTTAAGTTAGTAATGAGCTGGGTTTCACTTCATACCAGGATGCAAACAAAAACATCATAAAATTAATTTCTCTTCTAGTTAGTTTTAGATTCATTACATTATATTAGTTAGAAATTAGAATGAAAGAGAGAGTTTATGGCAGGATGAGAAGATACTTTATAAATTATTTTAGCTCTAAGATTTTAAAGATTTAGAAAAATATTTTTATTAATTTTAATTTTAAGTCTTTTCTATAAATATAAATTAAAATAAATCTTTTAATGATGGAATAAAAGTTTGTACGCTCAAAAATTTGATGCTGGGACTTTGATTATTGATAAATCAACAATTTGGTCTATCCCTGATTTTATATTCAGTATATTTATACATACAAACATAGACACCTTCCCCAGCCTAACTACTGGCCATGCCGCTATTAATTATAAAATTAAAAACAGATCGCAAATAAGAATTTTTGTAAAAAATTATAAACCGACTGACCTGAAGCAGTCATCTTTCTTTTAAAAAATTTAAACAAAAATTAAAAAATTAATTCAGTCTTTTCGAGAAGTTAAATTGAAGTTTAATAACAATTTTACAAAATTTTGAAAAGTCGGAGTGTTAAAAGTGAATTTAACTTATACAGAATTTACATTCACACTTTTGTGATATTTGCATAATCTTCTCATCATCTTTCCTACTAAGTTCAGTAATTTTCGATATAGAATGATTTACAAAACGTGCACTATAGTTCAAATTTTTAAAGTGTGTGGGGCTGATATAAAGAATTAAGCTGGTAGTTTGTTACGATATTCATGTAGTACCTATACTAAATTTTCTGAGCATGAAAATATAATTTGGAAATGGTGATCCTGGCATTTTTTATATATCTCGGAATATTTCGGACCTCGGAATCTCGGAATATCTCGGACCTCGGAATCACTGTTGACAAAAGCACGAAAACATCAAGACAATGTACTATGGCAGCAGCCAAGGCAAATCAAATACTTAAAATATTTGATATATAAAATATACAAATCATTATTGAACAGGATAGTATCACGAAATGAAATAAGTTACTTTTAAAAATTTCTCAATTTGATTTTATTGCGATATCAATGATCGATGATGATGATTATGACCTGACTTTGAGTAATTTGTTACGAAATCGTTAGAGGAAATGGCGTTAACAGTAGGTAGTTATTTAACCGCACGGTGGTGAATTACCCGGTCTATAAAGGTTGTGTTCAATTCAAATCTCAAAAGTGTGATCTCAAATTATTTTGAATTCTCCCTAAAAATTCCCAATATAGGTAAGTTAGGAAAGGCGCTGAGCCAATTGAACATAGGAAAGTTAGAGACTGAGCTAAGCCAACTGAAAATAGGTAAGTTAGAGACTGAGCTGAGCCAATTGAACATGGGTAAGTTAGGAACTTAGTTGATATACTCAAGTTTTACAATTGATGTTAAGTAAGGTGTGGTCTCAATTGAATATAGGTAAGTTACGAACTGAACCGAGTCAATTGAACATAGGTAAGTTAAGAATTGAACTGAGTAATATTGAATAAAATGTTTGTTTACGTTTTAGCAAAACTTGCATAAATTTTTTTTTGTTTTCTTTTTCGTTTCGATATTGACGTCATAGTAATCTATCTATATGTCAGTAATTTGCAATCATCAACGTCATCATCACGGTCATCATCATCATCATCATCGTTTTTATCGCAGTCTTTATCTTCTTCTTTTTCCATTATTCATTATTCGTGTCAAAAAAATTTTTTTGTTCACCAGCACATTTATTTTTTTGAATTGAAAATCTTGTCGTTTCTTTAGAAATTTCTTTTGCAATCCTTTATGGTATTTCGTTCGTTCGTTCGTTTGTTCGTTCATTTGTTCATTTATTCGTTCGTTCATATGTTGGTTCGTTCATTCGTTTTAAAATATACAACACACATACATGACCACCTACACAAACCACAAACACAAACCACAAACACATATACATATCCACACACACACACACACACACACACACACACACACACACACACACACACACACACACACACGTACGTACATACATACATTCAAACATACATACATACATACAGAATTCCCAAATACCTTAATGTATACAATTAAGAAAAACTAATCGATAAGAAGCGAAAGAGCGCACGCATATTTCTTAGTAACATTATTTTTTGGAATCATTATTATTATTATTATTATTATTATTATTATCATGAGAAAGAATTTCTTCAAATTTTTATTATATATATATATTTATCGTTATGGTACAATTGTATGAAGTAGGCACATTACATTGGTCTGCCTTTTTAATTACTTTCTACATTCATACACTCATTTTTATGAAGCAAAATGAGAAAAATTGAAGAAAAAAACAGAAAAATTGAAAAACAGAAAGATAGAAAGAGAGAGAGAGAGAGCGAGGAAGAGATAGAGAAAGAGAGAAAAAGAGAGAATGAACAAAAAACATATACAAACACGATGTGACACATACACAGACATACAAAAACATTTTAAGGATGATGTATAATACACTATGCATACTCATTCAAGCAGTTCTTTGAAAAAAATACTTTTTATTAAAACAATTAGCATATTAGCAACTTAATGAGAAAAATACATAACTTATCTTTTTAAACTGAGATGATTTATACAATACTTTGTATCAGGTATGTTGTCTGAATACCGTATTTGCGAATGTTACGTACCATGGGGGTTTCGTTGCTTCAAATTTTTGCTTACATTATTTCATATTTCATCATTTCATTTTTGGTCATATTGTAACCTGTGAATCAGAGAATCGGTGATACAGATAAGAACCACATAATAATATTAAAAATAATAGTTAATATTATTTTTATTGTTGTTGATGTTGTTGTTGAGGTTGTTGTTGTTGTTGTTGTTGTTGTTGTCTTTCAGAATTTTCTTCCTCGCTTTGAATGCAAAGGCGTACCCTTTTTGCGATAGAAACAGATGAACAAGAGAATATCATTTCAAAATTATGTATGTATGTATGTATGTATGTATGTATGTATGTATGTATGTATGTATGTATGTATGTATGTATGTATGTATGTATGTATGTATGTATGTATGTATGTATGTATGTATGCATACGTGCGCGTATGACAATCTTTGTTCGCTTCAATATATTATTGGATGAATGCATTTTATTATACGCAAACAACTCAAAGACACAAACATACAAACCCACAAACATACATACAAACATACATACAAACAAACATACATACATACAAACACACATACATATTCTTTAGAAATAATTAGTAATTACGTGTGCGATACTTTTTTTTCTCTTCTTAATCGTTTGCCGATAATCAGGTAGAATGTAGTAGTAGTAGTAGTAGTAGTAGTAGTAGTAGCAGCAGCAGCAATAGTAGTAGTAGCAGCAGCAGTAGTAGTAGTAGTAGCAGCAGTAATAGTAGTAGTAGTAGTAGTAGCAGTAGTAGTAGCAGCAACAATAGTAGTAGTAGCAGTAGCAGTAGTAGTAGTAGTATTTTTTTGTGTGTTTTTGCTTGAACCTTTTTTCCAATTACACTTTCTACGCTCGTTTATTTGTTGGTCGCACAAATTTCTACTGATAACAATAACGTCAAAGTAACAATAATAATAATAACAATAATAAAAAATAACAACAATAATAATAACTTTTGTTATTGTTGTTTTAGAAAGCAGTATCTATTACCCAACAACGCTTTTCTTGCTATAACATAAGCTTGAACATTCACAAAAAAGTAATAATAATAATAATAATAATAATAATAATAATAATAATGGTGATAATAATCATGATGATGATGACGATGATGATGAGCTTGCAAGCAGCGTTTGAAAGACAAACACTAATATAAATTAAACCATGACAATAATAATTATAATGATAATAAAAATAATAATATCATCATTATTATTGTTGTTGGTTTTGTTATTGTTATTATGATTATTATCGTTGTTGTCTATCTTGAAGAAAAAAAAATCCTCATTAATTATATTCGGTATTCTTCTGACGATCTGACGAGAAAGTATGTCGAATCGGAAAATAGGTCGTCATCTTGTTGTTTGTCACGTGACTTTTTCTTCAGCCAATCGCGTAGGAGTCCTGTCTCCGTTTCCACCGGAAGTTGATAGGAATAATAAGAATCGGGCGTTTGTGATGGTTGTTGTTGTTGTTGTTGTTGTTGATGGCAATGATGATCGTTTTCTATTTGTTGATATTTATGCTGATGATTACGATGACGATGATGTTGATGGTGATGATAATGGGTGTATATATTTTGAATAGATGAAGATGATAATGATGATGTTGTTGCTGCTGCCGTTTTGGCCAAAACTTTTTCCTCGTCTTTTAGTCCGTTCTTCAAATTGTTGTAAGAAGTTCTGTGTGGATGATCATGATGATGATGGTGACGATGATGACGATATTACTGATAATGATAACCTATCATATTTAAACATTAATCTAATTTGAATCAACCTTCTATTTGGGCCAGTGTGACCTAGTTTTTTCTGATTGGGTAGGGTAAAGTAATAATCGTCCGTGATTGGACAAGAATCATGCCTTGTTTTGAAAGGCTTTTTGTTGTTGTAGTTGTTGTTGATGATGTTGTTGTTGATGTTGTTGCTGTTGTTGTTGTGTAGCTTGTTTAGTGTTGTTGTCGTGTTATATATTTTGTTATCTCTAACGAAGACAATCACTGATTTATTGATATTTTTGTTGTCGTTGTTGTTGCTGTTGTTGATGTTGTTGTTGTTGTTGTTGCAACATGTTGATATCTGCAATACAAAGAGTAAGAAATGAATTTGTTTTAAAAAGATTTGCCTTCAATAACCGTGCTGAAAGTTGTTTTAAAAGTTTTGCGAATGACAATATTCAATCTTCTTCATCATCGTCATCATCTTCTTCATCATCATCTTCTTTTTCTTCATCATCGTCGTCATCATCATCTTCCTCATCATCGTTATCATCATCGTCGTCGTCGTCATCATCACTATCAATTCTCATAACAAGATTCGAAGAAAGTTAAATACATTATACCAACAGACATGAATACGTGTGTGTGTAAGCCAATTATGAATAAATAAATATTTATATATATATATTTTTGTTTTTTCATCGGTCTATCCGTTTATTCATTCATTCGTTCGTTTGTTTGTTTGTTTGTTCGTTCGTTCATTCATTCATTCATTCATTCATTCTTCCAGCCATCCACTAATATTTTTTTATTCTAAATAAAAATGACGTTAATAATAAAGACATAATTATTATTGAGGATGATGAATAAAAATTCACTCATTTTTTTCTCTCTTTTTCTCCGTCTTTTTCACTCTTTCTCTCTCTCTCCTTCTCTCTCCCAAGTCAAGTTGGCCGTTGAGAAATTAGGAGGAGGTAAACAAAAATTAGGAGGGAATCGTAAAATGCGGAAATATATTTTCTTGTAAAGAAGATCATAAATGTTTGGCTGCCGCCATTTTTAAAATGCTAGTTCATCACATTAGGAATTGTCAAATGAAATATTTATTATCTTTTTTCATTTTTTTTGTCTTTGTATGTCCTGTTACTGTATCTCTGGTTATTCTATCATCGTAGTCGTCGTCATCATCATCATCATCGCCACCATCATCATCATCATGGTCATCATCATCATCATGGTCATCATCATCATCATGGTCATCATCATCATCATCATCATCATGGCTGTCCACACCAGAGGTGATTTCGGAAAAGTTCCGGAAGAGGTATTAAAGACTCGTAAAGAGACAGATGACCAGACACATTCATCCATTTTCCCATCCATCCGTCCATCAGTCTTTCTGTTCATTCATTCATTCATTCATTCATTCATTCATTCATTCATTCATTCATTCATTCATTCATTCATTCATTCATTCATTTATTCATTCATTCATTCATTCATTCATTCATTCATTCATTCATTCATTCATTCATTCATTCATTCATTCATTCATTCATTCATTCATTCATTCATTCATTCATTCATTCATTCATCCATTGTTAATTTGTTTGTTCTTTCGTTCCCTCGTTCGTTTGATCGTTTTTTAGTTCCTATATTCATTCATTCGTCCATTCATTCATTCATCCATTCATTCTTTCATTCATTCGTTCATTCATTCATTCATACCTCCATCTTCCTATTCATTCACTCGTTCATTCTTCCATCCAACCATCCGTCCATTCGACCATCATTTTGGCGCCAAGACTTTTCAAATACGTGTCGCCATTGGCTTTCGTTCAATAAACACCTACTTACTATCTTTGGTATTTTATATTTTCCCGCTTTTTTTTGTTTCGCTTGGATTTTTATTTTTTTCGTCTTTATTATCATTATCATCATCGTCGTCATCATCATCTTCATCGTCGTCATCATCATCTTCATCGTCATCATCATCATCATCTTCATCGTCATCATCATACAGACTGACCTCATCGTGATTCAAGTTTATCAGATTACCATCTCCATTTATGGGCCTCCTCGAAAGTCTGACATCATCATCATTACCATCCTCGGCGTTCCGATCATCATCATCATCATCACAACCATCACCACCATTATCATCATCACCACATTCACCACCAACATCATCACCACAACCACCATCGTCGTCGTCATCTTCACATTGTTCTTTAATGAAGTCACCATTTTCACCAGCGAGGCTGTTGTACAATTGCCTCGGCGCTGGGAAAGATTTCTGTCTCTTGGCACCAAAGCCGTTCAACTTATTATTACAATTATTATTAATGTCATTATTATTATTGTTATTTTTATTATTATTGTTGTTGTTATTATTATTTAAGTGGTTGTTGTTGTTGTTGTTGTTGTAGCAATAGTAAACATTCTCCCTACTGCCCTGTTTCTCGCATGCGTGCATGTTATTGACAACACGGTTATTATTATTATTGTTATTATAATTATTATTGTTGTTGTAGTTATGGTTATTATTATTGTAGTTATTTATAATGTTGTTGTTGTTGTTGTTGACATCGTCATCCTCAAAATCTTTCTTGTGTTTCTTTTCATCCAGCCTGACCAAGGCGATGACGACCGATACGACCACAATGGCCAGTAGTATGGCTATCAGCGTAACCGCCAGTACCACAACCGTGTTTTCATTAGCGAGCACGTGATTTCTGACGTCATCGTCGTCGTCGTCGTCTTCCATGACGTAAGAGCGCTGGGCAAGGATGAGAGGGATGTAACGAGTTTTGTCGGTTATTATGATTAAAAAATTGCCGATATTTTTGAGCGGAGGTGAGCCTTTGTCGGATATTGAAATTGTTAATAGGTGGCGCTGGTCGTTGTTGTTGTTGTTGTTTGAGAATGATGATGACGTTGTCGTTGTTGGGTTGTTGTTGTTGTTGCTGCTGTTGTTGTTGTTGTTGTTGTTGCTGTGATACGGACTTCGTATCAATGATAGATAGCCGTTAGTTTTACCGATTGCGAATAAAGGTTGATGGGGCTGTTGTTGTTGATGATGTTGATGTTGTTGTTGATGTTGTTGTTGTTTCGTAATGCGTTCATTTGCATCCTGGTCGCCATCATCCTCAGTCTGATCTGTTTCCGCTTCCGGGAATAAGAACACGTCCGCCAATAAAGTGTAAGAAATTTCAGCGTTAGGGCCGTAGTCGATATCAAAAGTTTCGATTTTGACGAACGGCGTATCGATCGGAGTTCGACTCGATACCAAGAGCGTCGATACGAGAGGAATCGACATATATTCGAATTTCGGGACTATCATCGCCGCTTTTCTGCCCGCTGAATTATCAATGTCAATGTTCCTATGAGTGATTAAGTTTGTGTGACCGTTGGTAGGGATGTAACAGATGAAATTACTTGCGAATTTCGAGTTGTCAGTCGGTTTTACCGAGTTATTCGCTAAAAATTGGTCAATCGGGTCGCTGAAATGTGTGATCCACGCAGAAAAATCATCAGTGCTATAATTAATTTTATATTTCAATCCGTCCCCGTCATAATTATTTTCATTATTCATAATTTTATTATTATTATTATTGTTGTTGTTTTTGTTGTTGTTATTGTTGTTGTTCTTAATGTTATCCGTATTTTTCGTAATAACGACACTACACTTACTGATATAGCTATAAACACTTATGACGGTAACATCATTGAGATAATTAAATCTGGCATAACTATTGTTGTTGTTATTGTTGTTGTTATTGGATTTAAATTGGGGTATGTTATCATTGGCATCATGAACGTGAATGACAATATACGTTAACTGAGGTCCGTGGGTCGAGTTCCTATTGGTTGGGCTGGCTTGGGCTATCAAACAATGCAGCCAATGAGATTCTCGATCCAGTGATGACGATGTTGATATGACCCCTGATTGCGGGTTTATATCGAATAAACGTTTCAGTGATTGTGATGATGATGACAATGATGATTGTGGAGATGGTGTTGCTGATGATGATGGGGATGTGATGTTTTGTATTTTTTGTTTGATGTTTTGTCTGTTTTGATGTTTGTATGACCTTCGTTTGTTGGCTCGTTTTGCTGATTTTGATTTTTTGTTGAACAACTCCCTGTACTCAATACATTCGGGATTACCGAATTTATTTTTAATTTGCATAGTTTCGTTTTTAATTTTATAATCTTCTTCCTCATCATCATCGTCGTCGTCAATGTTGTTGTTCACCATCTTGTCACTCCACCACCGGTAAACAAATCGGTTATTCTCCGATTCGACGTCCCCATCGCTAGCCCGAACCGTACCGACAATCGTCGCGGCCGGTAAGTTCTCATCAATCGTAAATTGATACCGACTCGATTCAAATATCGGCGGTTCGTCATCTCTGTCGGATATATTAACGACAACGCGAATAGATGACGATCGACTGGTTGGCTGGCCATTATCGCTTGCCTGCACAACGAGGTAGAGTGTAGAGAATCGCTCTCGGTCGAGTAGGCCGGCCACGAATATCGATCCGGTAGTCGGCTTTATCGATATGGGGAATTCATGGTGAGTTGCGTTTGTCATTTTTGGTGACGATGAAAATGACGAAGCCGATGAAAAAGATGCTGAAGACGACGAAGAAGATGTTGATGATGACAAATCGTTATTTACTGGTAAACTTCTTACATTTTTACCAACATAACTTTGATTGCCAGTATTTTTAGTTTTATTATTGTTATTATTATTTAAGTTGTAGATGTAAGGGACTTTTCGAGAGTTTCTGACACTATAAACCAGCTGACTCGCAAACGAATGGTAAGAATGATACAAAATCGAATAGCTAATTAAACCATTCGCTCCGATATCTCGGTCGTAGGCTCTCAGTCGGATAATTTCGGATCCAAGTGGTTGATTCTCTTCGATGTAGACCGATAAAACCGGAGTTTCGGTATTACCGACGGTACTGAACGACAATGAAGTATTATTAAAGGGGTAATTTTTATCATTGTTATTTTTATCTTTGTAGGGGCTACTATTATTTGTATTGAAAATTTTGCCGTTTTTGTTATTATTATTATTATTATTAATGTTTTTATTATTATTACTATAATCGTTGTTGCTAAAAATAGCAAGATCGAACAGGGGATCATTATCATTAACGTCCAAAACTTGGATGGACAGATGAATGAATGAAGTAAGGGATGGATGGCCAAAATCTCTACACCTAATGACCAGCTAGTGATGATGGTGAAGGTGATGATTAATCGCGATGATGATGATGTTGTCGATTAAAATGATAAAAAATATCTACAGGGGATATTTTATCTCCCTCATGTATACAATCATCACCATCATCACCATCATCATCGTCACCATCATTCCGACTCACATTATATTCATCAATCTCTTCTCTATCCAGCATCTTATTGGTGACGAGCTTATATTCCGAGTGATACAAGTGTTGTAACTTAAAGGTCGATATCGTATCGGTTCGGTAAAAACCGGTACCGACATTTAGAGATGGGCTGGTAATCGTATTCGGTACAACACTTTCATTTACATTACCCCTGTTATAATTTTTATCATTATACTTAAAAGCAGCAGCTGTAGTTTTATTACTACCACTCCAATCAATATTTTCATTCCCGTCATTAATGTCATCATTCCTGTTATTAATATTCATATTTTTATAATTTGCATAGCTCCTCCCTTTTCTAATTCTCATTGGCTGCCTCTGGGCGCACTGGCATTCGGTTTTTCCGCTATCATCCGAGTCGGCGTCAGTGACTGAAATGTGCGCTACAAAAGTTCCTACGATGGTGGTGATGATGATGATGATACTACTACTACTACTATTACTACTACTAATAATAATAATAATAATAATGAGGGGGCAATGGTGCCTACCGAAACAAACCTGACTCGAGGTTTTCGTAAACTTCTGCAGTAGGATGATTCAGGCTATCCGGGGCTTGGTGGTGAAGATGATGAAGATGATGAGGATGATGATGTTGATGATGATGATATTGTTGGTTTATTTGATGATGATGATAATGATGACGATGTAAGTTCGTATCAATCTCTAAATTATTGCTACCACCAATGTCGCCATTTGAATGATTTTTATCAATTTTATCTTTATCGTTAATAGCATCGTAAATTACTGCATTTTTTCTTTTATCTATCATTCCATCTCTCTCATCATCATCATCATCATCAACAACAACAACATCATTATCATCATCATCGTCATGAGTATCTCTACTAGCAAAAATAATACTCTCATTA
Organism: Helobdella robusta; assembly: GCF_000326865.2. Taxonomy (NCBI): domain Eukaryota; kingdom Metazoa; phylum Annelida; class Clitellata; order Rhynchobdellida; family Glossiphoniidae; genus Helobdella; species Helobdella robusta. The sequence continues at coordinate 853,444 of NW_008704349.1, read as the reverse complement.
ACACTATTAAAATCCAAGTTTTCGACATTAGTGTCTTTAGTGGTTTCTACATCAGCATTATTGTCACTCGTGCCATCGTCTAGACCATGGCGTTTCAGAGCGTTAACCAAGATAACAGGTGCGTTGTCGTTGATGTCTAGAACTTCAATGATGACTGTGGTAAGTGAAGCCAGCGAGTCGGCGCCCAAATCGCTGGCGTAGATTGGGAACTGGTGCAGCGGGGTCGATTCGAAGTCGAGGTGCTGGTTTAGGAATATGGTGCCCGTGTGCTCGTTTATCGTGAATGGGAAGTTTTTCGCGTTCTGCTGGCTGGGATTGGTGGGGTGTGGATTTGGATTGGAATTCGTTGGATTAAGGTGATTAGAGTTAAAATTGGGATTGTGAGGATTGAGATTATAATTATGGAGATTTTGTGGTAGATCGAGATAATGATGACGATGATGATGAAAGTTGGAAGGATGATGATGATGATGATGGGGATGGAAAGGAGGTAGTTTGGTTGTCGTGTAATAATTTTTGAAATTTTTTGAATGCAGCTGTTGATAGTTGAGAATGTTACTGGAGTTGTTGTTCGGATGTCGTTGTTGAGGATGGCGAAGCTGCTGTTGTGGCTGTTGGTGGTAGTGGTAGCGATAGCGATTTTGTAGTTGTTGCTGCTGGTTTTGTTGTTGTTGTTGTTGCTGCTGCTGGTGCTGCTGCTGCTGGCTGAATGTCTTCACAATATGTTTCGAAAAACCGTAAACCACTTTGCCATTCAAATCCGCGTCCTTATCTACAGCTCTCACCTGAAATTTAAAAAAAAACACCTTTAAAATTTTAATATTTATTTCTCCCGGATTTATTTTAAAATTTTTCCGCCAAAATAATAAAATTATTTCTAACAAAATTAAAAAATAGTTCAAAATTAATCTGAAATTAATTCGAAACCCTCAAAATGGGAGTTCCAATTTCTGCATCTTCATAAACTTTTACGTGATAGGTAGAGTTCTCAAACTCAGGCATGTTGTCATTAGCGTCTACGACCTTGACATTTATTTTTATACTCCCAGTAAGGGGCTTGTGACCCCCGTCGGTCGCCAAGACGACCATCTTGTAGAGGTCACGTGATTCTCGGTCCAGTTTCTGGGTCAGTCGGATTCGGAGGTCCGTCTCGCTGTCTTTGTTTCGCTTGACCTAGTTTCGAAAAAAAAATAATTTAAATAATTAATTAATTTAATTTAATTTAATCAAAAAAATGATATACAAACTAAACAGAGATTAGTAACGATTGAATAAAAAAAAATTAACGAAAATGAACACAGAAACAAGGCCGCGATAAGCCCTTACTGACCAATAACTTGAAAGGCATCGCAACGTCATTGTAATTGTTGGTGACGTCATTCTCGTTCACTTCCGCCAATCGGTCGCCAGCGTTGGCATTCTTTTTGTTATTATATTTTTCATTGTTTTTCATATTTTTATTCATATTGACTCCGTAGCTTTTGCTGCTGTTGTTAATTGTATTTGCGAGTGAATTGTCTGTTTGTAAGAAATCCTCATAATCCTCATCTTCATCATCATCTTCTTCTTCTTCCTCCTCATCGTCGTGTTCCCATAGCAAGGAATAATCCTTGATCCCATTCCGTAGGGTGTCGGGATCTTCGGCAGATGGCACGACAAACTCGCTCCCCACCTCGGCCGTTTCAGACATCAGATGGACCATGGAAGGTTCCGGAAACTCCGGAGCGTTGTCATTGATGTCGTTTATCTTTATCTGCATCAGTTCGTGTGTGTGCGTGTGAGTGTACGTATGTGCGTGTGCGTGTGTGTGCGTGTGTGTGCTTATTTTATTTAAGCCAGTTTAAATACAGTTTCGTCTGTCTACATATTGGTCTAACATTATAGCAGAATGATAAAGAGAGAGAAAGAGAGAGAAAGAGAGAGAAAGAGAGAGAGAGAGAGAGAGAGAGAGAGAGAGAGAGAAAGAGAAATCGCAACATTATAATCACTGCTATAGAGAATAATGACCTTTAATCTTTATAAAAACTAGATGACACCCTAAAACACCCAACCTCAACTTTTATGATTGCAAAATGTTGCATGGGCTTCACGGCGACGTCAACTTTCAGCATGCAGGTCTCTGTCTTCAGCATGGGACATATCTGTTTTAAATATTTACATATTTCATATTATATTTCGCAATTTTCTATGCGATTGATTCCCTATTTTCTAAAATTCCATTCCTAAAAATTAAGTTTTACTAAATCCCATGAGGGGAATCCCATGGGAACAATGGGATTTCCGCTACTCCCGTTCCCATGCTTACTTCGAGTATGTTCCTATTGGCTGTTGTAACCGTTACGTCATCAATTATATCTATTACGTCATGATTGATAATATTTAATACTCCATCAAGCTATAAATAATACGCTTTAAACTGCATTACAACGCGACTGTAAAAACTGTCGTCCTTAGCTATAATTATTATCAACTAATACTAATTATTAATAATAACTAATTATTATCAACTAATACAAATAATTATTAATAATTATGATCATAATTACCTCTTCTCTGTCAACTTTTGCAATGCACCTCAGCAAGCCGCTGATCTCGTCAACATGAAAAAAACGCTGGCTTTCTTGATTCAGAAGTGTAAATCTTCCAAGAGTAATATTTTTCAATGTTATTATTACTATTATTTATTATTAATGCTGCTATTGTTTTTATAATAAACGCGAAAATTATAGTTTGTAGAAAATTATAACGTATATAAATATAATAATTATGTTGTCGTTGAGGAATTTATATGGCGCCCATGTATGTATGTAAGCACATCTGGCCAACAGACGTCTGATGCTCAGGCTAACCGTGTGAAGGTGCGTATGAGCAATTTTCTTAGGCGTCTCAGTATTTCATTCAATCATTTGTTTCTTCATTCAATCAATCATTCATTTGTCTATCTACTAATTCGTCTCTTTTTGTTATTCGTTCGTTTATTTATTAATTGATTCATTCGTTAAATTTCAATTCTTCAAATTCTCTTTAAAATTTTTTTTAAGTTAGCCAAAAGATTTTGAGTCTTTAAAGGCAAACAACAACAACTATTGCGTTAATAAGCAAACAAACAGACAAAAAAAATAAAAGAACGAACGAACAAACAAACAAAAAGCAAACAAAACCTTAAAGTCCTAAGCACGGAACTGTTGTATTTACTGAATAGCGGAAAATCATTAACGAGATTCCAAGAGAGGTTTGTTGGCAGAGTCTCTTCAGTTAAATAATAACCCAGCACATCACTGGACCCCCCTGCCGCCATTTTGCCAGAGCAAACCGAAGGCCGGAAAAGAAAATTGTTCGTGGGCAAATCGTCGATAGAAGCAAAAACAATGAGAGAAATTATCATCACTCGCATCTTGACTGATGTTGTTATTATTATTGTTGTTGTTGTTGTTGCTGCTGTTGTGGTTGTTGTTGATGTGGTTGTTAATGTTGTTGTTGCTACTGCTACTGCGGCTGCTGCTGTTGTTGATGTCAGATTAAAATTTCTAAATAGTTGCAAATAATGTTGATGTCATTTTGTCAAAAAAAAATTTCGTTAATTTTCTTCGTTTTTCTTACGTTAAATAAGATGACGATGGTGATGACGATGACGAAGAAGACGATGCTGCTGATGATGATGACGATGTCGAGATTGATGATGACGATGTTGATGATGATGATGATGACGATGTTGATGATGATGACAACGATGACAAAAGTAGAACAACATTAGAACCTTTTAAAAAAATTTTACATATAAGCAGTTAGATTGCTTTCATAAAGATTAAAACATGTCTTTTCCTAAGACTTCCCACTAGAATAATAACAACAATAATAATAATAATAAATGAACGAATGAGTGAATGAATGAACGAGTGAATGAACGAGTGAATGAACGAATGAATGAACGAATGAATGAGTGAATAATATGTAAATGAATGAACAAATGAAATGACTAGTGAAGGAATAAACTGATGGTTTGAATATAAGAATTTTAGTAACATTTTTGAATTTTTCCAACCAAAAAATTTCTATACAGGACATATTTTTGTTTCTTTTTCATTGAGAAAAAAAATTCAATAATGAATTGATAAAATTAATTTATTCAAAAATTAATTAAATTAATTTATTTATCTCGGTGCTAATACACTTATAAAAAAAACTTTCTCATTAAATCATTGAAGGGAATTCATTTTTCTGTTTTCATTTCATCTACCAAGCACTTGTAGATTTGTTCATTCATTCGTTCGTTCGTTCGTTCATTCGTTCTTTCGTTCATTCATTTATTCGTACATTCATTCATACATTCATACATTCATACATTCATACATTCATACATTCATTCATGCATTCATTCATTCATTCATGCATTCATGCATTCATTCATTCATTCGTTTTTTTCGAACTCACTTCTTCCATCTATCCATTTACGAGTTGGGTGGAGAAATTAAATCAGAGACAATATAACGCTACGAGAATTTTTTTCTCCATTTGACGATTAGAAACAACAGCAGCAGCAACAACAACAACAACAATAATAACAATAATAACAAACAATAATAAGGCAAGGCAAACTCTGAGTTAGAATATTTAACTGAGAAATTCTCCACCAACGAAACTAATATAGATCTAATTGATAGGAAAAGGATAAATTTATTATTATTATTATTTTATGATTATTATTGTTGTTATTATTATTGTTATTATTATTTAGAGTAATTATTTTGCGATTCCATATTTAAAAACAGGTAGGATGACAGCATGCAATTAAAGATGTGTGCGAATGTGACGATATTAAATAGACGCTTGTACGTATCTATGTATATGTCTATGTAAGTGTGTATGTGTGCGTGTGTTTGTGTGCGTGTGTGTGCGTGTGTGTGTGTGGATGACGTTTTGTTTAGCTTATTCATGTAAATTTAATTTCCGGCCTATCACAGTTTTGGCGGGGTATGAGTTTTGAAATTCCTGAGTTAAAGTAAAAATTTTTGGCTCATTCTTCGTTACTATGTTACAGTACCCATCACGAGATCTTCAACCTAGCACTCCCATTCTGAATTCCTCGCCGTGTTTGTGTAGATGTGTTTGTATACGTGTGTGTGTGTGTGTGTGTGTGTGTGTGCGTGTGCGTGTGTCTGTGTGTGTGCGTGTGTAGCTAATTCCATCGGAGAATGCCTGCATGATATTTGTATCAACGTACTAATCAATCAAATCAAACCAGCACGTTTCATATCGTGATTTTTACTAGTAAAATATTTTTGTATGTATGTATGTATGTATGTATG
>NW_008704349.1:840374-846174 GCF_000326865.2 Helobdella robusta | reverse complement strand
TTGTATTTTTATTATTATTATTTCTTTGGGTCTTATTGTTCTTTGTGCTTAGATTTGCATTTCTATGGCTTGTCGGTCGGTTGGTTGGCTGACAAAGTCTAAAGTTTTGTTTGAGGCAGTGGTGATGACGACGATGATGATGATGATGATGATGACGACGACGATGATGATGATGATGATGATGATGATGACGTCGATGATGATGGTGATGGTGATGATGGTGATGATGATGATGATGATGATGACGACGATGATGATGGTGATGGTGATGATGATGATGACGACGATGATGATGGTGATGGTGATGATGATGATGACGTCGATGATGATGGTGATGGTGATGATGGTTATGATGATGATGATGACGACGATGATGGTGATGATGGTGATGATGATGACGCATAGGCGTTCATTGGAAATAGCGTGCTTAGAATCGGAAAAACCAAAAAAACTGATAAAAAAATACAAAAATAACAATAATAATAAAAATAAAAAGAATAATAATAAGAATAAAAAGAATAGTAATAATTATCATAATAAAAGTGAGAATAATATAACAATGACGAAGAAAAATGCTGAAAAATAATAAAAAAAACTCCGGAATATAATAATTTTACCCGATGTATGCACGTTTATTTATTTATTCAGTTTCCCGCCATTATTCTACAGACAATGGTCCTTCTAAACGCTCGATGAATGCTGCTTTTTCTTTTTCTTTTTTCAAAATTTTCGATTCTTTGCTCTGTTTTTTCTTATTCCTCTGTTACTTAGAATCATCCAGAAATGTTTTTTGGCGATTTTTGCTTTTTTTTGTTTTATTCGATCCAACTATCACGCGAACGGGGTTTTTTCCTGTATAATGTGTAATTATCTGTGTGTGTTTGTGTGCGTGTTTGTGTGCGTACGTGTGCGTTGTTTGTGCATATGTATAAATAGTTTTTGTTGAAAGTTATATGGTATATGTTGTAAGAACAAATAGGTATGTTTGGGTTTTTTTTTATAACTGTTTATTTGTTTATATGTATGTTATTGCATGAATGAATGAATAAATGAATGAATGAATGAATGAATGAATGAATGAATGAATGAATGAATGAATGAGTGAATGAGTGAGTGAGTGAGTGAGTGAGTGAGTGAGTGAGTGAGTGACTGACTGAATGAATGAATGAATGAATGAATGAATGAATGAATGAATGAATGAATGAATGAATGAATGAATGAATGAATGAATGAATGAATGAATGAATGAATGAATGAATAAAAAAATGAATTAATGAATGAATGAAGGGAAGTACAATTTTGTTCGATGGTCCGTGAAATATTGTAGCAGTTCCACGTCATCGGAGCGAGACATGAAGTTTTACTTAATAACTGCCTCCAATATGAAAAAAAATAAAACATTTTATTAGAATAAAATTATAAATACTGTTAATTTAATGTTTATTAAACTTTAATTATGAATTTCAATCAAGCAACATTCCGTAATTAGTTAATATACGATCATAACTTTTAACCATGTAACTAGAATAAATATAACGGCCTTCCCTCACTTTTAACGGTCGAACAAGGAGCTTACTTCCGTAGGGGAGTTGGAGGGTGATTTGCTATCGTTCGAGTCAAGGGTCGAGATATTTGACAGGCTTGGATTATTGGCTTACGAAATTGCATGGATTTTAACGAGCAGCTCTATGAAATATTTACTTGACTTAATATGCTTAAAGCATTGTAGTAAATCTATTTTATTTTATTAAATAAAATTATGATTTTAATAAATAAAATCAGGTATTATTAAATTATTGTAATTAATTTGATTATAAAAATTGGTTTTGGTCCGGTGAAATCCGGTAGCTTACTGAAGCCGAAGGTTGGCTTACTTGGATTGAACTATAGTATGTTGGCATAATCGAATTTTTTTTATATATACAATATTATGAGATCAATCAATCAAATAATCAATTAATCGGTCAGTCAGTCAGTCGGTCGGTCGGTCGGTCAGTCAGTCAGTCAGTCAATCGATCAATCATTCAATCAATCAATCAACCAACCAATCAATCAACAAACCAGCCAATCAACCAACCAAACAATTAATCAATCAACCAACCATTCATTCAATCAATTAATCAACCAACCAATCGACCAATCAATGAACCATATTTAAAAATATTTGCAAAGCTTGTTCAAACTCGAACAAACACTTAACTGTACAGATCAACAAACAATTTTTTGATTTTAGTAAAGAAAGAAAAACACAATAGTTGCTTTTATTAAATCAAGAAATATCCAAAGATTATATAACCAAATTAAAAAAAAACTAGAAACCAGTCAACATTTAATAAATATATAGACATTATTAAAAAGATTGTTCAAAAAGGTAAAATTTAAGGCGACGACGAGAATAAAATGTAGTTTGTTTTGTTGGTGTGGGGCCGTGAAGCGAAAACAAACAAACACATTACAAAAAACTAGTAAGAAGTCGCAAGAATAGTAGTCAGTCACCTACCTACAATTAAATTACTCTCAGGGCCCTAGCTTACATATAATCATTAACTCAACTCACCTACCTACAAGTATGTATTTCTAACTTTTTGGAATTTAACATATTTTAGGTATTTTATTTTACACATTTCAGCGTTTTTTTTACTTGAAACTTTTTAACTAATGTTAAGCCCTAGCCTACCTACGGTTGTTCAACTCATCTCAATCCCTAACTTACCTACAAATTAAATTAAAGTCCGGTAAAGAAAATAGAAAGTTGAAGAGAAACATGACAACAACGACACCGAATGAATGGATGTTGTATATGTGTGTGTTGCTTTGATGTGTGTGTGTAAATTGTGCGCGCGTAATCTCCAGAAACTTCTTCTCTCACTACGGACGAACCTCCATTGCACCGACCATCATCTGACACGCATCGATGGAATGAATTTGACCGAATACTGAGAAACACTAAATTGAGAAAAAAAAAATTAAGTCTTTAAAATAAAAAACAAGCCATCGAAAAAAATAGGCAACTTAACTTATTAAGATGACAAATTCGAGTACTTTCAATGGTACGATGGGACAAAAACAAATTTCTCTTTTATATTATCTTCAAATTGTCATCGGAACGATCATCATGAGACCACCATCTGAAACATGCTGACGCCCACCACAGCCCACCTCTCATCATTCTGTAGACAAGTTTTTTTGATTAATAAATAATAAATGATTAACTGAATGATTGAATGATTGGTTGAATTAATTAATTAATCAATCAATGATTTAATGAATGAATAGAATAAATCAATGAATCTTTTAATGGAAGAATAATTTGAATAAGAAAAATAAAAAAAAAGAAATAAACCATACTTCAAAAATCGTCGTTTTCTTCAAATTGTCATCGGAACGATCATTATGAGACCATCATCTGAAACGTGCTGACGCCCACCACAGCCCACCTCTCATCATTCTGTAGAAAAGTGATTTTTATTAGCTTAGTAGTAAATCAAGGAACGAACGAATAAATGGTTAACTGAATGATTAAATAATTAGTTATAAGAATGAATGAATGAATAGAATGAATTAACGTCAATTAATAAAAGAATAATTTGAAAGATTGAGTGAAAAATGAATGAATGAGAAAAATAAAAAAAAAACGAAACTAAACCTTCCTTACTTCAAAAATTTTAGTTACTGTACTCCATTGCACCGACCACCATCATCTGGTCGGCGCACAAGATGCCATTCGAACTTCAAAGTGTCAGTCGAACAACCAGCGCGCTGATTCTTCCTACACCACCACCATCCTTATACGTAAATCATCACGAGAGACCACCATCTGAAACGTGCTGACGCCCACCACTGCCCACCTCTCATCATTCTGTAGACAATTTTTTTTTATTAGCGTAGTAAATGTTAGAATCTTAAAAGCAAAAAAATTTAAAATGAAAATAATGGCAAATAAATAGTATTTTAAAATAATAAAGAGAGTAAAGTGTAAAAAAACTTACCGTCGTCCATTCGACAAAGGCAGAATGTTGAATTTAGTCCGGTTCCTACGTTGTCCTCCAGTCCTCCCGAGATTGTTGATGAAACACAGCCCGTATTGAGGAAGAAAAATAAAGAGAAGATTCTCATCAGAAAGCTTAGCGGTGCCTGCATCTCAAATTGCTTAATAAAAATAATCCTATCTACCTATTCAATTACCTTAACTAATATATATTAAATTAATAATGGTACGATAGTCGAAAGTCCCCCTTCATTCTCCCTCCTTGCACAGAGGTTCACCGACATCCAGGGCACCGGATAGTAAACCATTGCCGTGCGGATAGTAGACTATTGCCGTGCGGATAGTAAACCATTTGCCGTCCGGAAGCCGTGCGGGTAGTAGACTATGGCCGTGCCGCATGGTAAATCATAACCGTGCAGATAGTAAACCATTGCCGTCCGGATAGTAAACCATTGCCGGTTCACCACTGGCCACCAAGGCTTACCTCTGACAAGAGACTTTGAAATCCAGAGTCAATCGGCTATCGTACCCTCAACTTACCTATTCATTACAATTAAGCCCTAGCTTACCTAAAATTATAAAACTCAAGAGCCCAATTCATTTAGCCAATCGGCACCCACCCCACCACCTACGTAATGCCTTGGGCTCCAACTTAGTAATAATAATATAAAACTTAAACCCTAAATCTATTAATGAGTATGTGTTACAACGTAGCCTTAACTTACCTATTCATTACATTACGGTCCTAGCTTACCTAAAATTACAAAACTCAAGAGCCCAATTCATTTAGCCAATCGGCGCCCACCCCACCACCTACGTAATGCCTTGGGCTCCAACATAATAATAATAATGTAAAACTTATATTAGCCTACCTATCGATACTTACAGCGTTTTAATTTACATTACAAGATTGTTCCTAGAATTACATTATTGCCCTTAATTACCTATGAAATTAAATTACTCTCAACCTTAGTAATAATAAATTAGAATGTGTAATGGAAATAAAATTACGCTAAAATACTAACATATGTGTTTATGTATGTATTTGTGTGTGTGTGTGTGTAATACGCTGATGCGTGTAATGTTGGTGCAAGAAAAAACAGAAGAGATAAACTTACGCGCCTACCTACCTATTCAACTACATTAGTGTTGGATGCTTCCTATCTATCCTACCTACAGTTAAAATTATGCCTATCTAACCTACCTATATAGCTACTTAATGTAATTGTGTGTGTATGTGTGTGCGTGTATGCATTCTTACTTAATGTTAAATTAGATAGAAAAACAGAGAAAAAAGAATAAAACGTATCCCAGCCAGGCGTGTCTTTGCCACTGAATGAACGTAGCCTGACATCTTCCATGATGAACTCCTCTGGAAACTTCAACCTGAATGAAATGAATAAAATGAAAAAATCTTATTTAATTTATTTAAATGAAAGTAGAAAAACGAGCCGCGGTGAAACCCGCCAGCCGCAACAGCCTGTAACTGGCAAAAAAAGGAACCGCTAAGAAACCGTAAAACGAACCCCAGCCAGGCGTGCATTGTTTGCCACTGAATGAACGAACGTAGCGTGACATCACAACTATTCTGATCTTCCACGATGAACTCCTATGGAAGCTTCAACCTGAATAAATGAACCTGAATGATCCTAAATGAATAGAAAAATCTTATTTATTTAATTAATTTAAATGAAAATAGAGAAACGCAAAGAAGCCGACCGGTCGGCAAAGAAAAAAACCTCAAAGAAAGGTATCTATATAGGATTTATGCTCTATATAGGATTTATGCTCTATATAGGATTTATGCTCTAT
>NW_008704349.1:779814-840109 GCF_000326865.2 Helobdella robusta | reverse complement strand
TCTATATAACTCTATATAACTCTATATAACTCTATATAACTCTATATAACTCTATATAACTCTATATAACTCTATATAACTCTATATAACTCTATATAACTCTATATAACTCTATATAACTCTATATAACTCTATATAACTCTATATAACTCTATATAACTCTATATAACTCTATATAACTCTATATAACTCTATATAACTCTATATAACTCTATATAACTCTATATAACTCTATATAACTCTATATAACTCTATATAACTCTATATAACTCTATATAACTCTATATAACTCTATATAACTCTATATAACTCTATATAACTCTATATAACTCTATATAACTCTATATAACTCTATATAACTCTATATAACTCTATATAACTCTATATAACTCTATATAACTCTATATAACTCTATATAACTCTATATAACTCTATATAACTCTATATAACTCTATATAACTCTATATAACTCTATATAACTCTATATAACTCTATATAACTCTATATAACTCTATATAACTCTATATAACTCTATATAACTCTATATAACTCTATATAACTCTATATAACTCTATATAACTCTATATAACTCTATATAACTCTATATAACTCTATATAACTCTATATAACTCTATATAACTCTATATAACTCTATATAACTCTATATAACTCTATATAACTCTATATAACTCTATATAACTCTATATAACCGCGCAAACTCTATATAACCATGCAAACTACCACATTCAATCACTAAAATTCCCACTAAAACCAGGAACCACCGCGTACCTGTTGTATGTATGATGTGAAACAAAACGAAAAAAAACACAAAACGAAAAACACACCGCCAAGTAAGAGTACAAGAATAGAAGTCCCTAACCTACCTATGTAACTAAATTACCTAACGCCCTAGCCTACCTATATAATAAATTAATCTCAATCTCACCTACCTATGTTTCATTAACTTAACTCAAGACTCATGAAGAAAGAGAAAAAGGAGTAAAACGGAACATAAAATATTACCACACAAACAAACATGATGTATGTATGTATGTATGAGCAACCGCTAAAGAACCCACCTAAAGTAAAAAAATACAAACATACAAACCACAGACAAACATATATAGCCTAACTCTATATAACTCTATATAATAAAATAAATAAAATAAAAAAAAAATAAATGAGATCAGGCAGACCGCTTCAAGCCTTAAGCGAGGCAGAATGCCTGATCTGAAGTTCGTTTTGTCTCAGCTCCTATTTATACTCGTTCCAACCATACATTCTCATCATTTCAATCATTCACATCAGTCAAAAACTTATTTAATGTATGTCGTACACTATTATACAGTCTTAACAACAATGCTAACCGTACTAAAGTGACGCCAACGATCGAACGCCTTCGAAACTTTCTGATTGGCTGGTTGAATCTGCTATACTGTTTTTTATATAAGCATATAATCTTATTAATTATTTATATTTGTATACATGGATTTTGTATACATGGAGACCACACCTTGCTTAACATCCAATTCCAAGCCGAGCCAAGCCAAGCTGAGCCAATAAGCGTTTTTGTATTAAAATTTTGCTCGCTTTATATACGAATATCCGATATAACAAATTCTCAGTTCTATTTTAAAAATTTTCATTGTTGCTTTTTAATCAGTCAGGTCACAATCATCATCATCATCGATATAGCGGTGAAATCAAATTGAAATTTTTTTAAAGATTGTTGATAAAAATATATAGGTTATATAGTAAAAAGTTTAGGAATTGAATATAACCTTTATACAGGCTGATTAACTACCATCCAGTAAAATAACTATACTGTTAATATGACGTCATTTCCCCCCAACGATTTCGCAACGATATACCTACCCATCCTATTTTAAAAATTTTATTTGATGTTTTTTAATTAGTCAGGTCGCAATCATCATCATCATCAATATCGCAATGAAATCAAATTGAGAATATTTTTAATTGTTGAAAAAAGTATCTTTATTCATTTTATGATACTACTTTGTTCAATAAGATACTGTTTGATACATATAACTAGAATAAATATAACGCCTTCGCTGATTTTCAACGGTCGAACAAGAAGCTTACTTCGGAGGGGAGTTTTGGAGGGTGATTTTTTATCGTCCGAATCAAAAGCAAGGGGGCCTATTTACCAATATACAACACTTTCTTATGGGTTAATGCGGTGATACGCAAAGAACCTCAATTTTTCAACTTTTCATTATTTTCGGTAATGTCGATTTTATTTTTTTAAAATTATACCAAATGAAAGTAATTAATTACCTCACTGAACAATAATTTAAAAAAATTTTAATTTAAAACCTTTCAAAACATTTTAAATAAAAGCAATATTCCGAAATAAATAATTTTGACTCAAACGATAAAAAATCACCCTCCAACGCCCCTACGGAAGTAAGCTCCTTGTTAGACCGTTAAAAATGAACGAACACCATTTGATTTTGCTTCCTAACATTATATTTATTCTAGTTACATGGTCAAAAGTTATGATCGTATATTAACTAATTACGGAATGTTGTTTCTATTTAAAATGTTAAAATTTTAATTTTTTTTCATTGTTATGCAATTTGGTAATTAATTACTTTCATTTGGTATAAATTTAAAAAAAAATCGACATTACTGAAAATATTTAAAAGTTGAAAAAATGAGATTCTTTGCATATCCCTGCTTCAACCCATAAGAAAGTGTTGTATATTGGTTAATAGGCCTCCCCTTGAATCATTTTTTTATTTGAGCTAAATTGCCAGTTTTATTGTTCTATGCTGACAAAATATTGATATGTAGTCTATGCTGTTTGACCGAAAATAAAATGGCGACTATTGTTAGCCGTGGTTGTAGGACGGTGTGCTCGAAATTTTGTTCTCATCTAATCGTACCCCAGGTTCAGATTTTGCAACTAACTAATTTATTGTTTCATTTACTCATCCGGTGCTATTTTCACTAACTCGATGAATGTTTAAACACCACATTCTCATGCATGACCTTGTGCTCCCCTAAACTGAACCAAACAAAAATTAGACACCTAACATTTTCATTTTGTTAATATTAGCTTTTTATTTTTACTTCCCGATCAGGCCAAATTTTCGTTCAAAAGTCTTCCGAAATCCCAAAAGGCTGTGAGTCATTTATTTTATTTGCAAATTTGTTTACTGAAGCTCTTAAAATCTAAATTAATATCCTCATCTAAAAACAACATATCAATGTCACAAATGGCTTCTTTACATATTTTTGATTAATTGCTTCTGTCAGGCTTATGGGGTGCTGGGTGCTGCAGTTGGAGGTGCACTAACACTGGGAACAGCCTTACAGTTATCAGTGTCAGCCTCAGGGGAGGAGCTCCATGCCCCAGAGTACCCATGGAGTCACAATGGTCTCCTCAGCTCATTTGACCATGCCAGTATTCGAAGGGGCTATCAAGTCTACAAGCAGGTCTGTGCTGCTTGCCACAGCATGAATTTCATGTACTATAGAAATCTGGTTGGAGCTGTTCTCACTGAGGAAGAGGCTGTTGCTGAAGCTGAATCGGTCAGTTTTTTCATTTGCATTTTATTTTAATATCAAGTTTTTTATGTAAATCTTTGTAAAAACTAAATAAAATTGGTTTTTCACACTGTAATGTCTAGTTTTTTTCGATTTCAAATGTCAAACAATCAAGAAAACTCAATAATTTCAAAGATACTATTGATTTATTTTTTTCTCTTCAGTCATTCATCAAATTCATGTATGGGTACTCATAGATTGATGTTCAAGATGGTCCAAACGATGAAGGAAATATGTTTTTAAGGCCGGGGAAGCTCTCAGATCGATTCCCTAATCCGTACCCGAACGAGGAGGCAGCCAAGGTTGCCAACAATGGAGTCCTACCTCCTGATTTGAGTTTCATAACTGGAGCCAGGCACGGAGGAGAAGTGGGTAATTTTTTTCTGTCTTTGTTGATGATGTTAATTGATGGCAATTTCTATGATGGTTTAATCTGATATTTATTAATTGATTATGATGGTCTTGTTATTCTAATGTCATAGCATTATTACTTTACAACAAAAACTTATTGAAATCCTTTTTCCAGGACCATGTATTCTCAATCCTTACTGGGTACTGTGACCCTCCGGCTGGGGTGGAAGTTCAAGAGGGGCTACACTACAATGCCTACTTTCCTGGTGGCTGGATCGGGATGGCCAGACCACTGTATGATGAAATTATTGAATATGACGATGGTTAGGGCTTAGTATATATATAGACACTAACAATCACACACACACAAATATACATAGACACAAACATACACACACACGCAAACAAACAAACATACATGGACGCAAACAAGCGCGCGCGCACACACACATACATACAAACACAACACACACACACACACAAACTTATATAATCCCTCAGGCACTCCTGCAACAACAAGCCAACTTGCAAAGGACATTTCAACATTTTTAAGATGGTGCGCTGAGCCAGAGCATGACGAGAGGAAACGATTGGGTTTAAAGGTCTCTACTTGGTTTCATTTTTATATTCAGTTTTATCCTTTTTTATTAATTTCATTATTTATAATTATTCTGATGATGCATCTGAGTCTCTGTCTGTCTGTCTGTCTGTCTGTTAGTCTTTTATGTGGCAGTGACTGGCTTCATATGCTAAGTAATTTCCTGCCTTTTATGTGCATGTCTGCAAAGAGTGTCACATAGTTAATACATTATAACTGCTATAGTTATTGTTGTTATCGTTGTTGTCATTATTGTTATTAATGTTTTTTTTTTCTCCAGGTCATATTCATCTCGATACCTGTTATGCTGATCATGTTCTACTTCAAACGCCACAAGTGGATGACACTGAAGAGCAAGAAGATTGCATTCAAGCCCAAAAAATAATGAATAACTAGGCTCATTGTTGTTTACAATCATAATAATGTTAATAATTATTATTATCGTTTAATATTATCATTATTATTATTGCTGTTGTTAATTATTTAAATAATTATATTATTTGATAAATTATCGAATTCAAAACCACTGATGATTGATCCATTGATTCACTAACTAACCACTCTTAGGAATTGACATGTTAGGTGCTTTGTGTGCATAGAGGCACTAGATTTTGAATTTGGCATATGATAACGTCTTATGGTCCTGTTACTCTATTTAATTATAATTATCATAATTATAATTATTATTATGTTTTTTATAGTAATTATTAATATTATTATTATTAGATTTTAAATGGCAACTTTTATAATTTTGACATCAGGTTTAGCTACTATGAAAGCATTATCACTTAGATGTTCGTTTGGTTTGTTGACTATTTGTCTGTTTGTTCCCTAGATAGAGATACAATTGATTAATTAATTAATCAGTTAATTAATTAATTGATTGATTATCTGATCGTTTATTGAACGATAATTTTGTTTCATTCATTTTTTTGATCGTATTTTGGTTCAAGTTGTTTGATGATAATAATATCTTGCCTTACGGTTAGGTAGTGTTTTTCTGATACTGTAATAGTAGAATTACTATAATAGTAAAATTGCTGCCTAACCTAAGCTTTTATTTGTAACTTGTTTAATATTAATGATTTAGTATCGTTATGTTTAATGTCAACTCTATTTTTATCACCAATATTATTATTCGTGATGTAGTTTGGTCTGCTGGTCATAATATGCAATGATATGCGTATGATGCGGTCATCTTGTGAATAAAATGGGGAAACGATGACTATTATTGTTGTAATATTATATATATATATAAATTTCCGATGTTCCTTTACCGTTTTAAAATCGCTATCGGACTCGTTCCGACCGGTTCTGCACACCGCGCGCCAGTTGGTTACGATTTATATTCACACATCAGGATATTAATAATGTTTTTCAGTTATTTCATGTGCCTCATCTCGATTTTGACTGGATTGTAAGTAGATTTTCTCTTATTATATTCGGTTTCAATTTTTGATTAAATAAACGAGGCAAAGAGGTTTATGCATGAATGAATTTCTTTATTAATTAATAAAATCGGTAATGTTCTGTAATTTTGTTTTCAAAAAAAGTTATCATGAGTCACGTTAAACAGATTCAAGTTATCAATTTCCAATCAAAATACAGCAAGATCGTATTCGCAGAGGGCGCACATGAGATTTTTGGGGTCATCTGGACTGACATCCGGTCCGTTATCGTTCCAGATGTTAAAGTCCCAATTGCCCCAATCCCAATTTAGGTCGAAGTCTCCTTGAGCCATACCTGACGGCTTAACGACGTCACGTTTGGAACGTTTATGGGGCTTACTCCATGTGACTGTTTTCTCAGAATGCTGGCCTGACATAATAGGTCCCATTCCGAAAAAGTCCCAGTGCCAACCATTTCTTCTCAAAGTTTTTCCATGGTTATCATGGCTGTGGCTTCCACTTTTGTGGCCTCCATGGGCACCACCGACGACTTCAGTTTTGGCTTTCAAGTTTCCAGCAAGGTTCCAACCACCACCCACTTTCCAGCCACATCCTTCAGCGTGTTTCCACCCTTTGCCGAAGTCCAAAGTAGCTACAGTTGGAATCGCTCCTCCGACATTTATGTCGCCGCCTCCGCTCACGGCACCCCATTGATGTCCTTTTCCTCTCCATCCATGACCAAATTCATGATGAAATCCGTGACCAAGTCTGTGACCAAATCCGTGACCAAATCCAAATCTTCCATGTCTCTCCCATCTTCCTCCGTGTCTTCCTTCGTGACCTCGTCCAAATTTTCTACCCTGTTTTATTTTGCTCAAATTTATTCCCCATCCGGACATTTTTGATTTATGGATTTTCAGTGCTTGACCGAAGCGCCAGTCGTTGCCGATGATACGGTCCCACCAAAGTAGACTGTCAAACTGCAAGTTGAGTGATCTAAGGTTCCAATTCCAACCAGACGGGGAAACTTCGGAGATGACGTCCTTATCGTTAGGATCAAGATCGGCGTATATGTTCTTGAAATTCCATCCCCATCCTCTGTACCAGCGTCCTAATTTTAAGTGCCAGCCCCAGCCAAATCCCCATCTAAATCCTCTCCTCTTTTTTCTTTGCACGAGTTTTCCTTGGCAGGAACCGCTAGTGCATGTTCTGGTTCTGTACCAGAGTCCCAGTCTTGGACCCTCCTCCATCCATTCAGACCATTCACTCAAGCCGGCATTATCTAAGAAAAAAAATTTGTTTAATATTAATAGATAAAAATAAGAAAAAGCTAAAAACTAAACAAATTAATTTGAGTGGTAACATTATAAAACCAATTTACCTATTCATAAAATTCAATTTTCAATGGAAGCAACGAACAGCGAAAAAATTAACAACGCAACAACGCACCTGTAATTTCTTCAATGAGCCACGAGCGAACGACAGTCCACTTCCTAGCTCTCCTCCTTTGTTTGGCGTTTCCGCTGCAGCTCGCCTTTTCCTCTTTGTTTTTGCATTTTCTCTCTCTCGTTGCCCAGCCGTCTGAACCCAGTGTCCATTCGCTCCACGAATACCAGTGATCCGGATTCTCTTTTACGAATTCCACTGCTGTATAACAATGAATATATATCACATTGCATTTTAATGGTTTTTTCTATATTTTTTGTCGATCTGTTACCAATTAAATTATTGTTTTAACCAATGAATAAATAAAAAACGAATTTCAATTTACCATTCGTAAGATCGTATTCCCAGTCACCGTATGGCCATGTCAGTTCACCAATGCCTAATTCAAGATCGGCGTCAAGTCCACCAATACCAAGACCGTAACCGAAACCCATATCTCCAAGCTTTCTGAGGCCAACCCCACTTTGTAATCCAATTCCCAGTCCAAGAGTCCATCCAGCTCCTAATGCGTTTCCGTTCAAGCCTCCCCAGGAGAGAGCGCCGTTGAAGGACCATCCTGGCTTAAATTTTGTTGGCTTCTTCTTCCATGTGTTGTCAGTGTCGTCTGGATTTTCTGTTGTGAACCAAGCCCAATCTTCTAGTGTCGGGTTAAGAACGCTTATGATATTTCTGTAGTGAAGGTGGATTTAAGAGTAATCATTCAGGTTTTTAAAATGAACGTTAAAAAAACTCTGTGTTGGATGATACATACATTATCTTCTTCTTTCTTCTATATTGTCTCTTCTTACTTTTACATGATCCTGAAGAACCATTTTTGCACAAACCAACTCTTCCCCAGAGGCCTGTAGATTCATCCTTGATCCACATACTCCACGAATACAAATTATCTTCTTCATCTATATAGCAAAATTAATTTTTTACTTTATAACTATTTTGTTTCTTTTTGTAAAGATGGAGTAAGATATAATATATGATTGAATAAAATACTTCAATAGACATAGTAAGTAACAACGCAACAGTTGAAAAATTATGTAGGTATATATTAGTTGAAAATATAAATGGATGGGGTGTGGTATAAAAATGTAAATGGATACGTGTAGTGACAAAAAAATTGTTCTCGCCTCCACCCGCGTCAATCTCCCAGTCCTCTGTAACTCTCCAGGTTCTCTTCCTTTTCTTTTGCTCTTTATTCCCTCTACAGAGTTCTGGTTTATCGCTGATACATTTCCTCGTTCTCGTCCAACTATTTTTGGGCCCCTCTGTCCATTCCGACCAGGGTAGCCAGTCTGCCTCTACCGCCATCAAATCTGTTTTATTTCATTTTTTTATCGAGTTTAATAAAATTTGTTTGTCCATTCCATTTATGTAATATATTCTGTGCAAATTTTAAACTATTCGAATGTACAAAATTGAAACGTAATAATGAAGAGACGAGATGCTGCATAATTACTCACTATCAGACAGATCAATGGACCACGAAGTAGGGTCTTCTTCAGTTGCGCCAGAGTCTTTGCTGGTCTCTTTAGTTTCCTCTGTAACGACCTTGCGTTTGCGTTGAACAGACTTTCCTTTACCTTTCGTTTCGGGATTTTTTCTGGTTCGAGATCGCACCCACCAACCATCGGCTCCCTCTGCCCACTCTGTCCACTCATTCCATTCGTCGCTCGCCTCAAAATCTTGTGAATTTTAAGAATTGCTTCTCAAGATTTTATGAATGAATAAATTTTATTGGTATATTACATGGTCTAAAAATAACTTTTGTATTTTCAAAACGCAAATTCAAACAAAATCATCATATTACCTCCTGGATTATCTTCAATAGACCAGGAGCCTTCAACTCTCCACGTTCGTTTCTTTTTTCTCTGGATACTTTTGCCCCTGCACTTGGTGGGGTCCGTGTTTTTGCACGTCCTCTTCCTAACCCACCATCCGTCGTCGCCCTTCATCCACACGTCCCAAGGGTTCCAATCTTCTGGCACCTCCATCACGTTTGTGTCTGCTCCACGTTTTTGAAAAATTTCAAGGATTTGTTTTATTATTTAAATAAAGGTTACATATTTTACGCTGTGAACTTTTGATCAAAATTTAAATAGAATCATTACGCCTATGCAAGTCGGATAAGTGACTAAAATATTATGAACAAAAGAACAAATTCTGCCTTTTCTAGATTTTTATTAGAAGAATTAGCAGATTTATAAATTCTAAAATTTCAGAGCTGAATAATTGATTAATTTTCACCTTTATCCTCTTCGTCGAACGAAAAGTCTTCAAGGTCTTCAATGTCAAGGCCATGGCCCCACCCGACGCCCCATCCCTTGTTCCACCAATTTTTGCCGGAAAGCCTCCATCCTTTCCTTCTTTTAATTTGTTTTCTTCTTCCTCTACATTTGGCTTCCTCTGAAATTTAAAAAAATTTATCAAAAATATTAACTGAAGCGCTTTTTCAATTTAATATTATTGAGTGTGTTGGTGAAAAAATAAATGAATTTGGAAATTCGATAACATAAAAAATGGTTGCCTTTAGATTTGCACTGTCTTATTCGGTACATCCATCCCTGGCCATCTGTATTCCATTGTGACCACTCCTCCCAGTCTTCAGGTACCTCCTTTACAGCTGACAAATTTGAAAATATTCACATTTGATATTAACACTTTGTTGATTATGTACAACTATTTAATTCATGTTTGCTTGTTTTCAAAAAAACCCATGGGTATAATGAAAAAACAACCTCCATTGTCGACTTCAATTGACCATGACCCTTCAACGATCCACCTCCTTACGGTCCTCTTCTGGGTCTTCTTGCCAGCACACTTACCAGTTGGGTTCTTACATTCTCTACTTCTAGTGCAAGAACCATCTGCTGCTTTTTTAGTCCATTCTGACCACGGTCCCCAATCTTCAATGTTTTCTGGAGTACCATCTAAAATTTAAAAAATTTAGCTCTAAATTGGCAAATTTTCTATAAAAATAATATCCGACAACAATTACACAAAAATAAAAACAGAAATATGCAAAAATAACAAACGTCAAACACGCATTTACAAACCTGGATCGTTTGTATCCTCAATGAACCACATGTCGCCAGGACTCTGATCGCTGGTGCCGTCGCCGCTGCTGTCGCTGTCGGGTTCGATTTCTGTTTCGCTGCCGGTTTCTCCCACAGTAGTTGTTTTGAGTGGAATAACAATTTTTTTTCTTCTCTGCATCCTCCTACCCCTGCAGTTGGCAGCTTCAAGGTTGAGACACTGTCTCGTCCTACTCCACCATTCGTCAGTCCCTTCCACCCATTCCGTCCAAGGTTGCCAATCCGTTGGTACCTCCTCAATTTTCCCACCTTCCGTAAAAAAATTTTCTTTGTCTATAATAAGATATTTGTTGTATACAATTTTTTCGTCTATATTTTTCAAAAAATGGAGTCGAAAAGATTTAAGAAGAGAAAAAAATTGTTTAGCCGCCGGGGCTTACCTTCTTTGTCGTAAGACCAGTCGTCGATTTCATACCCAATATCTGTCCGTGTCTTTCTTTGTCTCCTCTTACCTCTGCATTTTCCGATTCCTTCATCATTTTTACATTTCCTGTTTCTCACAGAGGCATCTTCACCGTCTGATGTCCACTCTCCCCATTCGTACCAATCTCCGGAGTTTTCTTCTTCTGCAAAAAAGTTTAGAGAGAGTTCTGGTCTGATTTTGATTTAGTTCTAATCGATTTTGTTTTTGGATTTGGTGTTTTGAATGAGTTATTGAATGATTTGAGGTTTAGAAGGTCGTCAATTATAATATATTTTTGTTGTTTATATTTATTAATAACTAGAAATTGTGGAATACTTTAAATTATTAAATTTCGAATGATTATATGTTACATTTATTAAATTATAATTATAACTTGCCATCATCTGGAACGACATTTCTGAAAAAAAGTTGGGAATTTTTTTAGAAAATATAAATTAACAAAACAAAATTTACAGCTCCTAACAAAACACAGTTTCATCTTATAACAGTTTAATAGTTAATTAAAAGTTCATAATAAGTTAATTATTAACGTAAAACGACAAAACATTAAAGCACACAAACTATGGTTTAATTTTTTTACGCAATATGTTCCTACATGCATGTGCAGAAAAACTAGTTAAATGTTATTTCACGTCAAAACCATTAATACAAAAACGCAATATAAAATTCATTTAGGTATCAAAAAAAAACAATTGGAAAAATTTTTTTTACGTAGGAGGCAAAGGAGGAGGTCCGTTATCCGTCATGTCAGTAATAATGAGAGATGTATCTTCCCCATCACAGGGCCCGTACGTCCATTTGTAA
Organism: Helobdella robusta; assembly: GCF_000326865.2. Lineage (NCBI taxonomy): Eukaryota > Metazoa > Annelida > Clitellata > Rhynchobdellida > Glossiphoniidae > Helobdella > Helobdella robusta. The sequence goes on along the minus strand of NW_008704349.1, from coordinate 828,439 downwards.
TCCGGGAACTTGAAGAATGCACATTCCTCTTTATTGTTGGGAGTGACTCCGTCGACCCAATTTGTGTAGGCCAGTTCGAGACGGGGTTCGTCACCTTTCGGCACCCAATAAAATGTCTTATCATCTGCGAAGTGCTTTGCCCCAGACCACACCAACAAGCTGTTCGTTTGTGGGTTGGCGCATTTTTTCTGGAGGGTTTCTGTAATGTTGATTCTCATTATAATTACTTCGTAAACCTTAAAATTAGTTGATAGAAGATTGTGTATAGATTTTCAGTACCATTTTGTGATTTGTTTAACGTAAGTTAGCTGTAGAAAGATTTTAAAAATTTTGAAAGTCGCAAATATGTACTAACCATTAATGGATTTGAAGTAATCAACGAGTCCTTTTTGTTCCTCCTCCTCTTCAACGACCAGCAGATGGAGACTTGGATCGATTTTCTTGCAGGCATTTCTTGCATTCTGCCAACTCATCCTACGCTTGACGAGTTTGTAGCACTTGTCGCTACTCTTCACGTAGTCGTAGTTCGTTGGACATCCTGCGTTTGTTTGGTGGTTGTTTTTCATAACCATCATCGTCATCGTCGTCGTCGTAGTCGCAAACATCATCGACCTCATCCAACATCCACCGATACTAACTGGACTCTTTCAGTCGATTCTCAGAAGGTTCTCCACGACAAGTTTGTCCACCGAACAATGGTGTTGGACTGTCGCAGTTTCTTTTTCTGGTATATGAACCCGAATTCGGTTCGGGTATCCAGCTTTCCCACGGCCCCCACTGTCCGTCGATTGCTGGTAGAAAAAAGGATGGGTGAGCAAATTCATGAGAATTTTTTTATATATTTTGATAATTTTTTTTTTAAAATGTTACCCTAACAATTATTTAAAAAATACCGACGTGTTTTGATTTCCTGTTCATCCTTATCGAGGCCCTCGCACGTTGTCCCACCATATTGCGGCCTGGGACTGTCGCAGAATCTCTTTCTAAATATAGTTTCGGGATTTATGAGACCCGTTGTGGTGCTCCAAGGACCCCATTCTCCCCAATTTCCATTAACAGCTGTGTTCATTGGATCACATTACCTTCACGATACATTTTAATTATAGATCCAAATAACAAAAACGTCGCTAACGTAAATTGATAACACGTGCTTCCTTGGCTGGTCCCGGACATTCAGCTCCACCGAATTTCGGTTCCGGGTTTGTACACTTCCTGGTTCTACTTTGATTTTCCTTCGACCCTTCATCGTATTCCCAATTCGTCCACTCAGACCAGCTGCCATCTATCGCTGTTTTAGTTTTCATTTTCACATTTTCATGAATGTAGCTGAAATAATTATGTTGAAATATGTTTGAGGTTTCTGTCTGGGATTTGCGGTCATCGTTTTATGGAACTCCAAAAAAGTTTTCAAATATTTACAATTTTTTAAATACCAAAACAAACGTGTGGTGTGCTCCTTTGTATCCGTATCCAGTCCCTCGCAATTTGCTCCTCCATTGCTTGGTGATGGATCGTTACAATATCTTTTCCTGACCAATGTTTCAGGATTAGTCAGTCCGGTGGGAGCTGACCAGGAACTCCACCCACACCAATTTCCATTGACCGCTGTCGTGTACATTCAATATGTGATCAGTGAGAATTTATTTTAAATAGTTTTAATGATAAGAATATTTTTTAAATAGAGAAAAAAAGAGAGACAGACAACCAACGTTTAATTTCCTCTTTAATATCAATAGAAGAACCAGCGCAATCAGCACCGCCGTACAAGGGCGCGGGGTTGTTGCACAAACGAATTCTGTTCAACACGCCGTCCTTCGGCTCAGACCACGGTGACCACTCGCCCCACAAACCGTCAACCTCTGAATTTAGCGGGTGGATAAATTTATATATTGATAGCTTCTAGTCCTATTTTTAAATATTTAATGAAAATTTTTTTAAAAATCGGATAGGAAAAGGTGAAATGTCTGCGTAGAATTGCTATCAAACATGAAGTTTTGTATAAAAACTTAAAACTTTCATAACACTTATAAAAAAAAATTAAAAAAAAACCGACTGTAGTAAACATCGTGCTTATCCCTATCTTCTCCTTCACAAGGCAGGCCATCATTTGCCGGTGTTGGGTTGTTACACTCTCGTGTTCGAATGAGAGTTTCAGGGTTGCTGAGTTTGGAGGGGGTCGACCAATCTCCCCAGGCACCCCACGCACCATTGACCGCTGGTTTCAGTTAAAATATTTCAATAAATACTATTAAGTGCAGGTAATTATAGTGAATCATTTGCAAGATGGTATAATGGTTCAGACGCTGTGGCTGATTTCGAAAGCAAAATGTTCCCCGCCTGCCACGCCTGAACTCACACCGCGTGTGTTGTTGATTTGATACATTTGAGAATTAATTTAAAGAGAGAATTAATAATTATAAAAATAAGTAATTACTTTTTAGGATACAAAAAATTGTATTACGAATTGTAACTAACGCCAAACAACGTTCTTAGACTCAGTGTCAGGACCGCTACAAGTCTGACCGCTGAACCTCGGGGCGGGATTGTTGCATGATCTGGTCCTGGAAGTTGAGTTCTGCCCTACCACTGGTGTCGCCCACTCCGTCCACTGACTCCACCCCCCGTCGATGGCTGGTTGGGAGGAAATTTGCATAATTTATTCATGAGATGGTAACTTGATTATTATAATTCATTCGAATTAACCCATCTTCAAAAATTTATTTAATAACTTCGATGCCTGTTAATATTCATATGGGCATTTGAGTGTCGTTAATAATGTCGTTAAAGATTGTACAACGTTTCTAGAAAAATTAAAATCTGTAAAAAAACATTTGAATTGAAAAATGAAAAAGTGAAAACTTACGATATTTTACTTCTAAAGTTTCTGCTCCCGCGTCTGGACATTCTTTGCCGCCATTGGAAGGCGGTGGAGAGTCACAGAACCTATTTCTCGTCAGAGTTTCCGGGTTTGTCTGTTTTGTAGCTGTCGACCAAGGACTCCAGCTACCCCACTTACCATCAACAGCTTATTGATAAATTAATAATTAATTAATTTATTTATCAATTATTTGGTCATTTAGTTGATCTATTTGTTTATTTGTTCTTTATTGGTCATTATTTTTCGTTAGCAGATTATTCTTGAATTGAGTTTTAGTTAAGTTTTACTCCTCTAAATTGTAAATTATACTGATAGTATAACAAGAACATATATTGAAAAAAATTTCGGAAAAAGTGTTACGATAGTTTAGATAAATAAAATTTGAAAAATCATTGTCTAAATTAACTGCATTACGTTTGGTAGAGGCTCTGGAATCATAATCCGGACCGTTGCACATCTTGCCGCTATAGGCAGGTTTGGGATTTGTACAGGCTCTCGTTCTGGATTCCAGCTTATTATCACCCTCGACCCAAGCCGTCCACTCACTCCACTGACCGTCGATCGCTGAGTTTTGAAAAAAAGTTATTTGTGGATTTCTTATTTTAGAGTTTAACGTTTTAGTGGATGCTAAAATAATGTACTATGCGTTAACTTACGATAAACAGATAAGTACACTTGAAAATATGTCGAAAGTGAGAAAAAGGAGAGAGAGAGAGAAAGAAATACATATATATTTTGTAGAGAAAAAAAAGAAAAAGAGGGACATACACTAAAAACTATTCCTACCTTATTTAAACCAGTGTTTTTTCGTGAAATAACATATTGCTACGTAAAACGAACCAAGACAAAAATAAAATAGACAGCTATTACTAACGCGTGGTGTACTGTTGATAATCAATATCATTGCCAGGGCACTCAAGACCACCTCCGGAAGGAGCGGGGTCATTACAAGATCTCTTCCTGGATAGGGTTTCAGGATTGCTGGCCCGTGTTGGGATAGACCAGGGGCCCCACGAGCCCCAGTTCCCGTTAATGGCTGAGGAGTAGATTTAAATAAAATATTAATAATAATGGAATTGAACGTAGAATTATTTTTATTATAAGTTTCTTAGGATAAAATTTTTTTTAGAAATAATGTTGATAATTCTCAATATTTATGAAACAGCTATGCTCTTTTTCCAATTATCGCTTGGTCTGTTTATGTATCTTAAACTTAATCCTTCTAAGTTTGAATTAATCTGTTTCAATAAATCTAAACGCTCTATCACTATTCCTTCTATTATCTTACCTGATTCTAAAACTCTTGATGCTTCTCACAAGTTTTGTGGTCTAGGCTCTATCTTTGATTCTAGCATGTCTCTTTCTTCTCAGATTAATATTGTTGCTAGAAAGTTCTTACTTTCACCTACGTAGAATAAAAAACTTTTGCCTTTTCTTGACGATTCTACTCTTCTCCTTCTTGTTAATTTTTCAGTTTGATCTAGGATTGATTATTGTAACTCACTGTGGTCTTCCTGATTCTACACTCTATCATTCAAGTAAAGCTTTTAATTTGCGGCTCGTCTAGTAGCTCGTGCCCCTTTCTTTTCTCATATATTTCTATATCTTGTTCTCTTGCACTTGCTACCTATAAAATATAGAATAATTTTTGAAATTTGAACATTAATCTTTAAGTCTCAATCTAAATTATTTCCTAAGTACTTATCAGATATATTAAATGAAACTAAACGCCCCGTTTTACAATCGTCTTCTTGTTCTCACTTCTTAACTCGTGTTTAACACTCTTATGTAAAAACTCCGTTTTAGCCAATATCCGTTTTATTTTTGGGTTTTTTGAAAAGTTTTCCGACGAGGGACGACGATTGGATCTCAAAACCCATCTGTTTGAAAATTCACTGAGGAACGCTGCTGAACATTGCAGAAATAGCGCTTTACAAACTAAGTGATTGATTGATTAATTGGTTGGTTGGTTGATTGATTGATAGATCGATCGATCATCGATCAAATGATTGATTGATTGATTAATTTATTTAATTTTTCATCGTGGGCACGGCAACTTACGGACATCTTGATTCTCCGTGTTGTTTCCGACACATGGCTGCCCATTAAACTGTGGTGCTGGGTGGTCACACAATCTCGTTCTTGTGATCGTATTGGCTGGTCCTGTCGGCAGAGACCAGGTCGACCACATGCCCCACCCACCGTCAATAGCTTCAGAAATTAACAACAAAATTGACGACGGTATTGCTCATTATCAATTTGTATTCCATAACATTCAGCTCTACTTTCCAGAAAACTTTATTCATACAACGTACGAGAAAAATAACGCATGGCATATTATGGTGTACGATCGACATGCCTCCTCTTCTTGCATTCAAACCTGGTCCCAACAACACAAACCAAATTTTTTGTTCTTAAATTAGCAATAATAATTACAAATAAAAGTAATATCCTTAACAATAACAGAAATAGTAACTTACACTCATGCATTTCGCCAATTCCTAAATCTGGCTCATTTACGTTACCCTCTGCTGTAGGAGGCTGACCTCCCCCAGTCCCACTCGGAGATTTTGGTGGAAGTCGTCTCCTTTTTTTAACACTGAGACCACGGCAGAGCGAGTTCTTACACTTTCTATGGCACGTCCAATATCCGTTGCTCGTCTCCACCCATTCCGTCCATTGCTCCCAGTCAGTTGCGAACTCGGAAACTTTGGGAGAAGGAAAATGTTTAGAAGTTTTTCTTTATTTATCAGTTTTTATACATTTTTTGTTCACACTGCAAGTCTCAGCGTTTTTTACTCATTGTTTCATACGTTTATCGAGGACACGAGAGTCATTCAAGCAAGCAGTATTCTCATTGCTTTCATCATTGACTTCCTCTAAGGTATCGTCACGATCAACAATGTCAACAACAACATAAACATTAACATAATAATAATAATAATAATAACCTGTCTTTTCAACAGGGTAGGCCCATTCTCCTTCAATGATGTATTGCTTCCTGGCGCGACGCCTTCTATCCGAACCACGGCAGGGCCCTTTTGGATTCCTGCATTTCCTCTTTCTGAATTTTGACATAATTTATTATTATTATTATTATTATAACAAATAGTAATAGTAATGATAGTATTAGACGTTGTATTGGAAGAAATAAAATTATTATTAGTAATGTAATAGTAGAAGTAGCAAACAACTTTTTATCTACTACTACTACTACTACTACTACTACCACCACTACTACTACTACCACCACTACTAGTAGTAGTAGTGGTGGTAGTTGTAGTAGTGGTAGTAGTGGTGGTAGTGATAGTAGTAGTAGTAGTGATGATAGTAATAGTAGTAAAAGTATCATTATCAAAACTGGCCTATAAAACGAGCCATCTGCATCCTGCATCCATTCAGCCCACCCAAACCAATCTTCAAGCACTTCTTTTACAGCTGCATTGATTTGTTTTATTGTTTTTAGTTTAAACTTCGCAATTATAAATACCAAAAAGGAATACTTCTACAACTGATTTATTTAACGGTAATAGAAATAATTAAAATAAAACCGTAAATAGCGCTAACTTATCGTCTCGTAGAGGTCTTCATATTCCCAATCATCGTCTATATGTTTGACTTTTGGTGTTCTTGTTTGAGTCGCAGTTCCCTTGCATTTGCCGTCACCCTTCTTACATTTGCGAGTGCGTGACCATACTCCTTTCGAGTCCTTTGTCCATTCACCCCAGACTTCCCAGTCTTCTGAGACATCGGTGATGGCTGAAAAAAAAATTTTTTTTCAAATTTTTCATTTCTATGTGTGTTTTGCTTTTGCATCAGAGTAATCTATTAACAAAGTATAGATAAGCACAAATTTTAATGGCTATAGCAGCAAATATTATTGAAAATGATTCTAGCTGGAAAAAAGATTCAGTTGTGAGTTGTGAAATATTTTCTATTTTGACCTTCATTAGAAAAAAAATTGTTTGGTTATATTTTTTTTAAATTTGATATATTCAAAGAGAAAAACTTAAGTATAAAAAACAACATGAAACGTTTCCCAACTTTCAAAGTTCCAATAATCCAGTTCGATCCATCCCTTCTTTCTCCTTTTTTGCTTGGCTTTTCCTCTGCAGGGTCCTTTTTCACCATTTCTGCATTTCCTGGTTCTCACCCAGTAGCCAGTTGCGTCCAGATTCCAGTCTGACCAATCTTCCCAGTCCTCTCGCACCTCTTCCACCTTATTTGAGGAATCTGAAAAAAATTGGATAACCGGGACGTCGAAATCTTTATAGCCGCACAGTACCAGCGCGAGATGCACGTAATATATACAGTGGCGGATCTAGACAACTTTGACTGGAGGCGCCAAAATTTTGAAAATATTCAAATTTTTATGAAGGGGTGACGACCTTTTTATGGTCATCACGTCCAATTTTTGGTCGGATTTTCTACCTAAAACGGTCTTTTTTGGTCTTTTCTCCGCCACTGAGAAAAAACGAAGAAAAACATGAAATAGCACAAAACTCATTACAATATTAGGTTATCTGGTTCAATTCAATAAGGTGTTTATTCAGCAGAAAAAAAATCCAGCGCATAATGACCATCGTCAAAGTAGTCCCATTCCTCCAGGTTAGTGCTGGATGTCTTCCTTCTCCTCTGATGATCGAGACCACGGCATGGACCTTTTGGTTTTGCTTTCTCATTCTTGCAAGTTCTGTTTCGGAGTTGCCATCCTTCATCTCCAAGAGCCCATTGCGTCCAGGGGTCCCAATCTGCAAGGACCTCCTCAATTTCCTCTGTCACAATTTTTTTAAACTTTTATTCATATTTATTCATTTTAGCTATTTTATAAATCTAACATCACCATTATCTTTGCTGTCATCATGACCATAATTATTACCGATATAAAAAGAGTTTGAAAGAGAGAGAGAGAGAGAGAGAGAGAGAGAGAGAGAGAGAGAAAGAGAAAGAGAGAAAGAGAATGAGAACATGAAGGATTGTTTGAATTATTGTTTTGTATTACATGATGTTATATTATATGTGATGTTGTTTCTAAATTGCGCGGTATTGCAATGTACTTGATGGTCCTGTCTTGTGAGGTGTTACGACAATATATATCATTTCATTCATCACGGTACAAACGTTCTACTTACTATCTGGAGTATCTTCGTCAACTGAATAAGAACCATATTCTTCGTACTCCCAGCTTTCGCCTAAGAGATAAAATTTAAAATGAGTGGAAATAAAAACAGTGTTAACAAATTTATAAAAAAAAACTCTAGCTCTAGTGCTTTTCAGTTCGAATTAATTTTTCATCATCATAGCTAGCAGAAATATTGATAAATTATACGAAGTGACTAACCAAATCGCAATGAATACGAGGATGACGATGAGGATGACGATGAATAAACAGACGAGTAGGAAACGGAGGAACTTGAATTTTTGGAAGATCCCGAGGTACCGATCGACCAGGATCCAGACGTTCCCGATGATCCAGACGTTCCGGAATTGGAACTGGACAATGAAGAGAGACCTCCACTGCTACCGGATGTGCCGTTCACGTACGTGGTATGTATGGTTATTATTTCCGTTACTGATTCGTCAGAATTGCCTAAAGTATATTTCAACATTCAACAGAAATGTAGCAGTCATTTGTTTTAATAGTAGCAGTAGTATTAGAAGTAGCGGCAGCAGCAGTTGTAGCAGTGGTAGTAAAAGTAGTAGCAGTAGTAGTTTACCATCGCAACCCTTGCTTTCGTCCAAACATTCACGTTGCCGATTTTTGGTATTGGGGTCCTCCGGGTCAACTGTCCATTCACTCCACTGCCCATAACCGGCATCACTGCTTGCAAAAACTGAAGAGAAAAATTTCTTTGAATAAATTTAAAGAAGAAAATTGATCACGTAAACAAAATAGACATCTATTTAAAAATTGATACTTCAAGTTGCGTACCATTTGATAAGAATATTATTAATATTAAACAGACTTTCAGCTTCCAATTCGCCATTATCGGTTGTGTTCAGAGTGGAGACTGTATTTGGTTATATTACAACGTCATCATGTTGTATCATTAATAACATTTAACATTATGGCCCTAAATGTTATTATTATTAATATTAATGAAAAATTTAATAAAGCGTTAATTCAAAGAATCTCAAAAGCGCTGTCAAAAACATATCATGGCATAATCAACAAAAATAAAAGGTTATCAGTGCATTTCAACGAAAAAATTATAAGAAAAAAATACAGTCTTCATTATTTCCTTAATCTAACAAGAGACACATTAAACTTCCATTCATTGTAGCAAAAAAAATAATTTAAAAATGAAAAAACTTGAAGTGAAGAAAGAGAAATAGAAAAACTAACTTCACTCTTAACAAAACCGGACAATTTAGCATCTGACTTAATGGGCAAAGTGAGGATCTTTATATAGAAAGTAACGGCTCGGTTATAAAACATTGTCAAGTAGTATCTTTAGGTAGTATTTTTGTATCTTCATTAAGTTAGTATAGTTAGTAAGTTAGTATGGCTAGTAAGTTAGAAAGATTTCTAGTTACTGCCACAGATGTTATGTTTTCGCTGCGTGATTTGGCCCTGAACAACTCGAACGACTAGAAAAATAATGCTATTTTCAAAAAATTCTGAAGAAAAATAAATTTATTATATATTTATTTATTTATTTTATTATATGTAGGAAAATGATTTTATGTATTTTTTTCTGAGAGGATTTTTATTAACGTGTAACATGATGTGAATGTAACGTTTGATCGATTTTTGTCATATGCGTGATGTTATTTTCATTACATATAACTCGAGATGATGATATTTTTATCATCTTGAAGATTTTTTCTTTAGCCGAGAGTTTGTGCGTGTGCGTGTGTGTGTTAAAGTGTTTTGATAGACTGAGATTAGATGATCTTCTTTTTGCGATCTAATTTTTCTTCTCCACAAAAATTCATTTTATTAAATGAAAAATATCATGGCAATATCATGAAATCATTTACTACCACTAGTAGTAGTAGTAGTTGTGGTGGTAGTAGTAGTAGTAGTAGCAGCAGCAGCAGTAGTAGCAGTGGTGGTAGCGATTTAGCAGATTGAAAAACATGATGGCTATGTCAAGAAATGAATTTTCTACGACAACAACATCAAAAGAGAACAAAAATCTAAACAGTTATAGTAGTAATAATAAGATTAGTATTAATAAAATCAATAAAATAATAATAAATTGCGCTTGAGATGGTGTTTTTTAAATGAAAAAATTATTTATAACGGAGAAGTAACGTTACATATGTTGATCAATTGACTGAAAAATAACATTGGGGTCGTTAATGTAAAGTGTTGCTTTTGTACGCAGCTGGTAAACATGATAAACAAATCATATAAATAATAGTAATAATAAGAATAATATTATTTCGAGCTAATCATCAGTCGCTTTGCTGTTGCTAGCGCATAAACCTTAACCGACTCCAACTCTGAAACCACCAAAATGTTCGTCGCGTCATTCCTGCTTCTTTGCTCAAGCTTTCTTGCCAAAAATCAACCATTTTTCATTCTGACCAGTAGTTTCCGAGATATTCCGCTTCAAAGGTTCCAAGGACTGACCCCCACTTTCCCACTGGTTTTCCTGGGTTTTTCAAATTTTCCACCAGTTTTTTTCAGGTTGCTGATCCGTGTCGGGGTCCACATTAATTGGGGAACAAATAAAAATAATGATGATGCTGAAATTTGTGATGACAATGGTGATGAAGTTGGTGATAACGACAACTGAGAATGATGAGGATGAAAATGATAATGGAAAAGATTTCAATAAAAATTAATGTGGCGGGATGGTGTAGTAGTGACCGGATTCAAACGCAGAGATAAACCATATTCGCGCCTATCTAGCAATTTTTAAATAGTTAATTCCCTAAAATCCTAATCATTCTAAAAGGAGTGATTCTAGCACATCTAAAATCATTCTATTATTAGAACAGTCCACTATCATTTGAATAGCTGTGATAGTAGTAGTAGTAGTAGCAGCAGCAGTGGTAATAACTTTAGCAGCAGCAGTAGTAGTAGGAGCAGAACACATACATACATACATTCATAGTCTTTGATACCACATTTGATAACACTTTTAAATTTGACGGTTTTTCCTCTTAGTTTCATTAGGACTTTGTTGTCAGTCAAGTAAGTTTCTCCGTTGAGAATGGCGAATTTAATAGTCTCAAACGAGCCAGACGTTCGAGATTTTTTCGATCTTGTAAAATATGGGTAAATGGGTTATTAATTTAATATTTAATGAAGCGTAAATGATTTTCATTTAATTAAATTTTTTAACGCCTTTTCAACCAGCTGACAAACACCTTTTATTATTTGATTAATTATTACTATTTTTAATAGTTTATTTCTTTCTATAAGAGCACAAAATATTTTCACCATTCTATCCAGAGAGACTTTAAAAGTTCTTCGCTACACAGAATTACACGGCTGCGAAATTTTAAAAACCGTTGACGACATGGGCTGTACGCCATTTCATTGGGTCTGTTTTTGCGGTTCAGTAGAACTAGTTCGATGTTTCATCGATCTACTTTTATTTAGTGTAGCAGATGGTTCCTTAAATGAACCCAGCCAAAATTCCGATGGCCAGAGACCAATACATTGGGCAGTTTATAAAGGTCATTTTGAGGTTGTTTATTTATTGCTGAAGGTGAAGATCACACTTTGTTCTTCTTACTTAATTATTATTTTAATTTGAAATATTTCAATGAGTTTAGTTAGATATGTTGCATTTGTTGCAGAGTGGGGTGCCAGTTGATACCCCAGATAGATTGGGAAGATCACCATTGATGGTTGCATCTCAAACCGGAAATAACGTCATGGTGGCGTTTCTTATATCGCATGGGGCCTCTATTGTGCGTCATGTTTATTTCAATTCATCTTCATTGTTGTTGTTATTATTAATGTTGTTTTGATTATTGATGATATTATTATTGCTGTTAGTTTTATTACTTTATGGTATGAATGAAAAGTTTTTTAAAAAATCGACTCGAATCTAGACTAGTAGAGATTGATTGTGTAACTGATTTCGATGGTTGACTGGTTCGTTGGTTGACTGATTCGTTGGTCGATTGATTGCTTGTTTGTTTGATTAGTGGATTGATTGATTAGTGGATTGATTGATTAGTGGATTGATTGATTGATTGATTGAAACTTTTCAGAAGGTGGTAGACAACGACGGCCACAACAGTTTGCACTGGGCCTGCTATCTTGGTGTCATTTTTACTTTAAACAATTTGTAATAAATAAAATTACCTTCATTACTTTCAACATCATTCATTCATCCATCCACTCATCTATCCATTCATTCATTCATTCATTCGTTCATTCATTCATTCATCCACTCATCCATTCATTCATTCATTTATTCATCCATTCTAATCATAAATACCAATAATTAATTAAACTAGGTCACTACACAACGGCAAGATTATTAATTATCTTTGGCCTCGAACCGAATCAACCTGACCTAGATATGAGAAGACCTCTGCACCACGCTTGCCTGAACGGGGCACTTAATATTGTCAGAGAGTTATGTGTGGTGGTTAGTTAGGTTATTTATTATTATTATTATTTGTTATTATTATTTATTATTATTTTTATTCAGGATGGAGTGGGTGTAGAAGATGAAGATGTAAGTGGGAATACTGCTCTCTCATTGGCTAGGAGGCAAAGAAATTTTAGATGCTCGTCTTTCCTCTCTAAAATTATGCATAATAATAATAATAATAACAAGAATAATTATGTTAATAATAATAATAATTTTGATCATGAATATGGCTGTCAAAGAGAAACGCGACGACCAACTTTAATAAAAAATTTAACGTAATTTCACGTTGTTATTGTTTTTATTGTTGTTATTATTATTATTAGATTATTTATTATTATTATTGTTATTTGTTATTATTATTTGTTATTATTATTTTTATTATTATAAACAATCCATAATAAATAAAATTAGATCTGATTACAAGAACCATTGTCATAAATTTTTTTCCAGGTTTCTCCCAGTTTGGCTCCTCATTCAATTCAATAAGCCGCTCTTGACGACGGGATACATAGCAATTTTTGCATACCCTCTATATTACATTCTCGTTTGTATGTTTGTACGTGTGCGTGCGTGTGTGTGTGGTGTGGATGGCTTTAATTTTCGCATCAATTTTTATTGTTTTCTGGAGAGTTAAAAACAGACAAAAAACTAAAACGTAAATAAAATATCATTTTCAACTTTGTTCTCTTTCAGTGTTTTCAGCAGACTTGGCGAGAAATAGCTCACGTACACGTGTGCTTCTTCATGCTTAATCTTACTTTCTGGGTATCTCTGAGCCAGACGAACAGATGCGATCCGGGCTACATTGATGTGGATCTTCGAAATCCCTCTCTCTACGAATCCGTCATTCAAAAAGTTCATTATTTTTTTTTTATTGTCGAATGTATGACAAGTGTATGTGTGTAAGTTAGTAAATATGATGGTTAGGGCAGCGTTTGAATACAAATTCAGCCCACAACTCACGTGTAATGTGTTGTGTGTGTGTGCGTGTGTGTGTGTCTTTGTGTGTGCGGTGTAAACGTAAAATAAAAATACAAACTTCGATATGTTTTTTATTTATTTAGGTAAAAAGTTACAAAGAAGACGTTGAAAAGTCATACGGTAGTCATCTGACGATGCTGGCCGGTATAAGAGAGACGATTTTAACATTCTCCCAACTCTGTCATGTGTGCAAGCTAGCTAGGCATGCTAGATCTAAGCATTGTTTTAAATGTAGAAGGTTTGTTTGTATGTGTGTGTGTGTGTGTGTAGTGTGTGTGTGTTTGTCTACTCTCTTACTCTGTGTATAGGAGTATGTTTGGACAATTAGACTCCATCAGAACAAAACAAACCTAACACAGATGTGTGTCCGTTTTCGATCATCACTGCTACTACGTTAACAACTGCATCGGCCTTAAAAATAGGTTCATTACAAATGCCTGCCCATATGTTTTCAATATTTTGCCATTCCTATAACTAACTTACCAACCAGCCAACCATCCATCCAACCAACCAACCATCCAACCAACCAACCAGCCATCCAACCAACCAACCAGCCATCCAACCATCCAACCAAACATTCATCCAACCAACCATCCAACCAACCAACCAGCCATCCAACCAACCAACCATCCATCCAACCAACCGACTAACCAAACAGAGTGTGGTTCTTCATTCTAAACGTCAGCATGGCACTGATGTCATGCATGACGTTGTACTTCTGCAGTTACCTGACCTTGACGAACAGGTCAAACGCCGTCATCGTCTTCGCTTCCTTCGCTGCTTGTGGCTTCCTCGTGTTATCTTTTGTCATCTTGATATGCATTGTTAGTAGTTTATTATTATTATTGTTTATTTATTATTATTTGATTATTATCTACATAGTATACATAGTACTTAGTATTACATATATGGTACGTTACTATGCAAATCGATTGATTAATTGATGAACATACGATGAGAAAAAAAAACTATAACATTGAATGTTTTCAAACCTCGACACGCCTTTGGTTGTTGCCGTATGTGATGAAAAACGACAGTAAACTGACTTCTACATTGTAGGTCTTGTACTTCAAAACCGGTCTAACTTTTCACGAATGGATGAAGAGGCAAAAGAATCAAAAAGCTACCATCAAATCAATTCTACATCTCATGCTTAATGGGGATAGTAGTCACAATTCCAGGACCAACTATCTCGAAAACATAAGGGATTATTTCTGTTATAGAGCTAACAAAATGGTGAAATTGGATGTGGTCTTGAGAGAAATTTGAAGAGAAGAACAGTTATCTTTGGGAGCGACATTTCATCACAAATTGTTTTTTAACGCTGTCGTTGAAATAAGCAAAATTTATCTTTGAAATAAATTTGTGTTAAATGGTTGTTAGTCCGGCACCTCGTTATTGAAATTATAGTAACCTATCGTTACATCTAAATACCATCAGAGCCTGTAAAAACGTTTTGCTATTTTTATTTATGACAACTGAAAAGAAAAACATTTTGAATTGTCCTGTAACAAATTTGAAATAGGATTAGGCTCAACTAAAAATGAATAACCATTGAATGAATGAATAACCATTGAATGAATGAACAACCATTGAATGAACGAATAACCAATGAATAAATAAATGAATGAGTGACAATTTCAAATCAGTTAAAACCAAAATAGTTAAATTTATGATAATTGATAATCTTTAAAAGTCACCATGACATGTAAAACCTTTAAAACACCATCACTTTACTAATATACATATATCGTCACTACTAATATTTAAATACACATTAGGCAATCATATTTATACTTGAATATAAATTATATATAATACATATATGTCAATATCCAAATAACTATTGACTACTATTATGATCTGGATGCATATCTAACAAAATTTCAACCGAATGTACGTACACATGTGTATGTATGTACGCCTACATTGCATATGTCTATATTGAAAATAACAAGACCAGAATTTAACCATTACACGTGTATGTATGAATATGGCCTGACATGACGTACCAGCAAACTTACAAATACCATATAAGTAGTAAGACTTTGGGAATTTGAAAATTTAAGCAGTCACAAACACACACACTATATATATATATATATTAGCCTGTTTACATACGTATATATATATATATATATATATATTCATATATAAGAATGTATATGTATATTTCATTCATTCATATATATGAAGGTATATTTCATACGTATGAATGAATGAAAAGGTAGGATTACTAGCAGAAAACTGAAAGGAGAAATAAAACCAGTGAATAAACAAAATACTCCAACGTAAACACTACAGACATATGGAATACAATGTAAATTTTTTGTCATTAATTTTTTTAAATGTTTTTTTTTGGTAATTTTTTTTGTATTATCTGTTCATCAATGTGTCTCAATAAGCTCACATCACAAAATTCCACCACCCGACAAACAACCAAATTACTTACAAACCCAAAAAACAATCAAACACGTACACACACACACACACGCATGCACACGTGCAATCACATGCCAACCACAAATTTGCACCTTCAAAAGAAAGATTACCATCAAGAATTATGCTCACCAAATTAATAGAAACAAAACAATGATAATATTAATGATCTTTTTGCTGTTGTTGCTGATAATATGCTGAATCAAAGAATAAACAGAAATAATAGTAGTAATATTATGATAATATAAGGACAAATAAAAATAAGTGCAAAAATATTGACTACCGTGTGCTACTATCACTCAACTCCGAGTGTCACCTACTTTTAACACACACACACACAAATGAAGAAAACATGCAATATACTTCATTAAACAAACGATGCATGTATTCTACAGTTCACCACAAGCAATCTAATTAAATATAATGACCCTCCAGAAAAATCCCACCATCATTAATTGATATGATCATAAATAGTACTGTTACCTGAACTGTACACAAATAAGCAGAGCTATCTAATCACTCATATTGTCAATCTAAAATTACTCAAAAATCTCCATCCATACACACATACATAGTTAGCTAGTAAAAAGGATTGTGCAGCCAATAAGTTTACTAACAATGTAGGTAGAAGGCTTATTCTTTTTTATCAGTTATCAGAATAAATATCGTCTTCATCACAACACAAGCAGATTATTTGTAGATAAAGCATATGTACATTCAAGATTTATCGTGATGATCTCTTTAAATGGTGAAATTAATACATCATAACAAATCTAACATCTCTCTCTCTTTCTCTCTCTTTCTCATCTTCCAATTTCTCTCTCGGCAAATATTTTTAAAAAACATCCGTACACAATCACATCGCTATTCTCTTCCAACTATTTGGTAAGCATAATAAAAAAAAACAAGAAATGTGCATGTTAAAATGCAATAAAACAAAAAAGTTTTGTATATGTAATTAAATTTTGATAACAATCACCAGCCATTCAAATTAATAATTCTACAAATTTATGAATAAAAACAAATTTAACAAAATGTCACGTTGTCTCACAGAAGTACAGCAGAAGGCAACCAAACCAACCACACTATAATTCCAATTCAAAACAACCCTTAATCAAAGAATCCACAACTCGAGTAGTACGCTGAAACATTCAAAACTCTCCATCATCACTGTCGTCATCGACAGCATAGGCCAGGTACATTATGTTGCCTGACGACGAAGGAGCCAGAACATGCCCTGGAGGAACCAGATGGAAGCCCAGGAACATGAAGATCTTCACCAGATTCTCTGTGGGGTGTGACAATTTTTAAAAATTTTTGAAAATAAAAGCATTTATATTCCTGTTTCGATTATTTGATAAGAAAATGTTGGAAGACAATAATATGAAAATATTAAGAAAGAATTGTTGAACCTCTATCTGGCCTGTCCTTCTTGAAGCAAATAATTACATGACTGCACCTTAAGACATCTTCAGCATACTCCAACAACATTATGAAGCTAAGAGGTATAATTTAAAGTTAAATTAGCGACCAACAAGGGTATTCGAGAATAACTTGAATGGTCGGGAGAATTATGAAACAAACCTTTCCTTAGAACAGCTTGGCAGTGTAGACTTGGGAATTTCAACAAACAACTTGTGCCCCAGGTACATGGCTCTCCAGTTGAACACCATATCTCTTTTGATCTCAACATTGAATGTGATGTACACTGGGTTTGACATCTGAACAAACTCATTCTTGGCCATCATACCCTCGAGAACATCAGAAAAGTTGCCAGTTATTCCTTTCCTTGTTGACTCTTCCCTAGCCAAATCCATCAAAATCTCCTCATCTTCACTGCTTTCACTGTTCTTGCTCACTCTTCCCTTGACAGGGGGCTCTTTAAGATCCCCCACACCGTTGCCCTCTGCCTGCTTATGAGACAATTGATTGTGTACGGCGTGGGTCACATCAGGACCAATGCCGAGGCCCGGTGCGCAGTTGTATGGACAAGTGCCTCATCCCTGCGCTGTTATGTGCAAAAATTTTCAGTTCAGAAGTTTTAATTTAAACAATTATGAATGAGGGACTAATTTCCAAAAACATCAACTTAAAATTTCAGTTGAGAAATAATGTGAAAGTAAAAATATTTAAAATTTTAAATTAAATTAAAACAAGAAGCCACATAAGAACAAAAAAGAAAAAAGGCTAACCTGGACGAGGCACTACTACTACTCGACTTCGGACCAAAATTTTCCGTTTTGGTGATGGCTTTGACGGCACTTAACAACATCTTGCCTGTTTTCGGAAATTAGTGGCGAAATAAGAAAAGAAAATTTGTTTGAACTACGCAGCGATAATCTACGAAGGACCATTAAACTTTTAACAACGGATATCCGTTTTATATGTAACGTAGCCAAAGATTAATCTACTCAACAGGCTAAATTTTTCTTTCATTTAAAGTGCAGAAAAAGGTCATTTAAATGTCGTTTTTTAATAGAAAAAACAATTTTTCATATATGACAATGTTATTACTTTAATGGTGTTTTATTATTATC
Organism: Helobdella robusta; assembly: GCF_000326865.2. Classification (NCBI taxonomy): domain Eukaryota; kingdom Metazoa; phylum Annelida; class Clitellata; order Rhynchobdellida; family Glossiphoniidae; genus Helobdella; species Helobdella robusta. The sequence goes on along the minus strand of NW_008704349.1, from coordinate 810,035 downwards.
TTGTAATTACCTTTTATCAATAAGTTGGATGTAATTCTCTTAATTATTTTCAAGCTTTGTCAATGTTTGTAACCGAAATTCAGTTTTGAAAACTAAACAAACAAAATGTCGGCCCGCTTAACATGCAACTTTAAAAACTTACACAAATGCATCCGCCTTCGTGAATTCATTTATAAAACTTCACTACGATTTTACACAATTCAACCCCCGGAATGGCTAGGCGGCAAAAGTATCCTAATCAAATCAGGCAAATTTGACTTTCCAGAGCATGCTGATTCTTTTGAAGAAAGAATGCAAAGTTCGTTTTTACATTTAATTTTATATGTTATTTATTAAATTAATTAAAAGCATTTTGATCGTGCTACCTACAGAAGTTAGTAACTTAACGTAATTTATTTAAATTGTTTAATTGAAATTGAAATGGCAGAGTTGGACTTGAAAAATGATAGAGACCAAACAACTGCAGTTATAGATCCCGTTGTTAAGAACATTGGGGCCAATGATGAATGCTTTATTAACAAGACTGCTAACAAAGAACTAATTCTACAAACAGCTCTAAAAAATAGAAAAAATAAAGAATTAGAGAAACAATCTAGACTAAAAACATGTCAGTTATTATTTAATGTTTTTTATTAATTATTACTAATTTATTACTTTTATACTGTTTCAAACTTTCAAATAAAATCAACTCAAAAATTAATCTTCCCTAATACATTTAGTACAAGTGCCATTAAAAGAGGTTAAATGTGATTGGCTAGAGGAACTTGGCCCACAGCATATCAGAACAATAGCTGACCATTACAATATTTATAAAGATTTATTTGATGGTAATTATTTCTACCCCACCAAAGAACTAAAAGTTCATTATGATTATGATGATGAATATGTAACACCTGTTTACTGGGGAAATTTTGTTCTACCAAATGAGGTTTTTTTTGGTTTATTTAAATTTTTTTTAATAATGATTTTTATTAAAAAAAATTTAAATTTTACTTTTTTGTCCTTTTTTTCATTCTTGTTTTTCATTAATTTACTGATTATTTATCAAAATAAATTTTATTCTATTTCAAAATAAACCCAATAGGCTAACAAGGAACCACAGGTCACTTTCAGCAGCCGACCAGATGAGTTGTGGGCGGTGCTTATGACAAATCCTGATGAAAATCTGACCAATCAAAATCAAGAATACATTCATTGGCTTGTGTCTGTATCAATCATTAATTTTTGTATAAATATATTATAAATAAATCAATATATAACATTATATTAATTCCATAACCTATCTCACAATTACTAATTACACCTAGATTGTACATATTCTGAGAAATTTGAATTTTACAGGGTGAACATTCCTGGCAATGACCTCTCAAAAGGTCAAACCCTTGTAAAGTATATGCCTCCAATTACACCAATGGGTACTGGTTACCATAGGAATGTGTTTATACTGTTTAAACAAAATAATGTGGACGATTTTAAATCTGTGAATAGAGTTTCAAGTGACGATGGTGCCAAGAGGTGAGAAGGTTTTTTTTTCTCTGTCTTGCTCTTTTTGTTTGTTTTATTCGGTTTCTTCTTTTGGCTATTGTTATAGGTTTTCCATTTTTTAATTTTAGGATCTATAACTTTGATTTATCTATGCTGTTTCATTTCTTTGAAGTCCTAACTATTCGTTTATTTGGTTCGTTTCATTCATTATTTAGATTAGAGCAAAGACAGTTTAGCACATCAAAATTTTTCAAGACTCATGAAAAAAATCTGATTCCACATTCTTTGGCATTCTTTCAAAGTCAGTGGGACGAAAGTGTCAGGAAATATTATCGAGAAAATCTAGGTCGGGTTTTTTTAAAAATTATTCAAAATTATTATTATAATTAATGTCATAATTTAGACATGGGTGAGCCTGTTTATGAATACAATCACCCCACTGCCTACCATCCCCCGGCCAAAAAGTACCCCCACAATGAACCTTTCAATGTGTTAGTGTTTTAAACGCAAATTTGAAACATCTATCTAATTTCACTGTCCTGTTTGTGTTCGTTTCAATGTTTCTTTTTATTTGTAATAATTTTAAATGGTTATATATTTTTTTATTTTTTAGTTTTCTGCTATGTAATAATTTTATCCTCATTATCAAAGTTATCATCGCTAGGTAGCCGTCATAGTCAGTAATGATACTATCTCATTATCTTTACAACCATCATCACCATCACAATCATAACGATATCATAATGATACTATGCATTGTCATTAAAACTATCTTAATCATCATCATAATCATAATGATACTATCTCGTTATCCTTACAACCATCTCAACCATCACAATCGCCTTCATCGCCACACTGGTATCATGATATTACGACAGATACCTGGATAGATACAGAGATAAAAAAGACATAAACGAGGAGGTACTAAGGAGGAAGTTATCTCTGACTCAGTCTGCTTTTGAACCTCGTAGCCAAGCATTCAAATATCCACTGGTCCATAGAAATAAGAAGTACAAGCCGTCTTGGTTGCTACTGAAGGAAGAGATGATGGCGAGGAAGGTTGACCAGTTCAAAGATTTAGAATGAATGAATGAATGAATGAATGAATGAATGAATGAATGAATGAATGAATGAATGAGTGTTATGATTATGTGAGTGATGATTGTTAATAATTTATATTCCGGCTGCTTTTGACTATGATGGAAGATTATTTTCGTATCTTGAACAACTGACGACAAACAGCTGATGATGATGGGTTGTTATAATAAATTAGAGAGTTAATTGTTGTTAATTAAATCATTTAAATTGGAAAGAAATTTGTCATGTTTATTCATTTTGGTTCGTTCAATAAAGAAACATCAAAAACAGACCCATTTAAAATTACCGTGTCATATAATGATATTATTTTTTTACGAAATTGATACTGTTGCTATTTGGTAGCCTACTTAGAAGTGTTTTTATCAATGTAGCTACTTACTGCTTGTTAGTTGCTTAGCAGTATTAGTTTTTTTCTACTCGATTCACAGCTTGTCAATCACCTTATTGTAAACCGTTTCGAATGTGTCGCGAGTTTATTATTAGGTTATTTTTTTGAAAATGTGAATATATTTTTCTAAAATAATGTGGAAAACTTGCTCAATTTTTTCAATTTTTACAAAATAACATTAGAAATAGAATGGAAAATGTTAAAGACAGATGCCGTAAATTGAAGTAATAAATTTTTTTTCATCTTGAACAAAAATTTTGACTGCCATTTCAATTGAGAAATCACTACTTAGATGGTTGTATAGCTTTAATCGGTCGTTTTTTATACTTAATTCGTGAACCCATGGTAAATACGAGTAATACTGAAAATACGAGTTTGTATTAGATATTTTTATCAATTCTTCGGATTTTTTTGCAAAAATCTTTCACTAGTCACAACTACGACTCTTTTTCAATATCTTATGAATTTTTCTCCGAGTTCATAGCATTTTCGTCAGCTGTTTTAGTGAAATTTTGAGTTCGGATGCAACTATTATTCTCCTTTTTGTCATAAATGATTTCTATTGAGCCTTTGTACTGGGTGGGTAGGCTAGCCACACTAGAATGAAACAAGCTGGGACACGAATTGCGAGAATGGCTTTCGTGATGAGATTGCTGTTGGTGTTGGTTGTAGAAGTTCTGCTGGGGAAGATAATGCAGAGGATGATGTTGTTGCTCGAGACGGGGGTAATGATAGTGGCGTTGCTGATGTTGCTGGTAATGCAAATAATCGTACTGATCGTTTATTTCGCGGACGAAATCATTATAAATGGGAAAATACGGTGGTCGTTGTTGGTTTTGTAGAGGAGGTATGCAGCAAGGGGCTTGGCAGTCAGGTGGAAATGCGGGAAAACATTGCTGCACTGTCTCTCTCTGCTGTTGCATGATGAATTGCTGTTGCAGAACTTGTTGTTGAAGTTGTTGTTGTTGTTGTTGTTGGAAAAACTGTTGCTGGATATTGGTAACTGGTTTTGGGATGAAGATCTGCTGGTCGTTGGCTACAACTTGATTCATAGCGCTATCTCGCGGCGGCAGACCCACACTCCAATGAAACTGCTGTGGAAAGAATTTGAATTGGTGATGGTTGTCTTGTGGAAGATTATGATGCTCGTTTTGCTGAAACTGTCTGCGTTTGTAGATGTTTTTCAAGTTATTTCGCGAGTAGCAATTCATGTTCGTCACTCTCTCCACTTTCTCTTCAACGTCTCCTACCTCGACGATTATCTTCGCGTCAACATCCTCTCTCTCATCAGCCTCTTCTCCATCACGATCGGCGTCAATCACTTTTTCATCACTCGTCTTTTTATCTTTCTTGCCGTCGTTTATATACAAACGCGTTTTGTATTCACTTTTCAACATTTTGAACGTAGCAGACGAGATCGTCAGTTGTATTGCATTTTCAGGTTTTCCTTTTTTACATAAATTCTTACCAGGAGAGCATACTGCCTCATCTTGGACGTGATGCTTAGTTCTACAGTGATGATTTTGGACCCCTATAGCGTTTGAATCGTACTGGCTTGTGAGCGAAACTTTATTACTAACATGAAATGTTTTAAATTTTGCATCACCGTCTTTATCTCCTATCAGGTTTCCTTTAAGTTTTAAACATCTTACCCTGTTTCTCTTTAAATCATTTTTTCTGTAATCGTTTGTATTGAAAATGGAATCAAACGAACTTAGCCTAGAGCAGCTGTTAATGATGGTTGATCTCGGCGTCAAGCTGGCTGTTGTCAAAAATTCAAAATTTGTCGGCGATATATCGTGTACGATCAATTTCTGTAACGAATTCCTATTTTTAAAAAAAGATCTTTCGAAGGTGGATTGGATTAGTTCAGCTTTTGAAACCGGTTTTGTTGTTACTGCTTTAATTGATGTCGTTCCTGCTGCTTCTGCTGATGTTATTACTACTACTGCTGCTGTTGTTGGTGTTGAGACTGCTGCTGCTAATTCTGGTGGCTTTGTATGAGCTGGTCTATCATACGGCCTGGTTGGTTTAAAATTTTTTGTCAAATTTGATTCAAAAACTTGAAGATTTGGTATTTCGTTGTTCCTCCGCTGTGATAGTGGTTGTTGAAGTTCTTGATTATTAAACCTAACCTCACGTTTATTTTTCTGAATGTTGCGAACCAGTAAGGAGAGGATTCGGCCTATGAATGTCTTCTCAGATTTGACGTCTGTTTTAATCGTGCAATCTTTCTTTCCTGAGCTTGTCTGCTTTTGTTGATTCACATCAGCTTCACAAATTATTCGTTCTTGGTTGCTGGGTTTGATCTCGTCAGTTGACAAATTGGATTTCAAACTCTCATTAAAAGAAACTTGTTTCAATTTTAATTTTTTGCTCGGTTTTTTGATTAAATTCACGAATGCTTTGAAGAAATTTTTTTTGTTCTTCTTAGAGACATTATCTGGATGCTGGTTCAGCGTGAAATATGGCTGTTGAATATTTTGAGATTGTTGGAAGGAATTTTCTGAAATTTTTGAAAAATCCGTAGACAGTTTCGCAGTTTCTATGTTAGAACCTGGTTGCTGTTGTTGATGCGGTCTCGTCAAATTTGGTGGTCTAGTTGGTCTCGGAGGTTTGGTTGATGTTTGTCTCACGCTACGTTGTTCTCGTTTGATGGAATGTTGTTGCCGATCGCCTAGTTGGTCTATCGGCCTCATGTGTTGTTGCGGTTCAGTGGAATTTTGTTGTTGTTTCAATAATTGTTGAGGCGTTGGTTGTTGCTGCTTTTTCGCATTATGTCTCACCTCGTTCTGAAGTTGTTCTCTGTCGTTCACCTTTGAAACAAAGTTGCCTTGGCTTTGTTGTGTTTGTTGCGTCTTTGATTGTAAGTCAAGTTGATGTTTTTGTGACTCTTTTTCAATTTGTTCTTCTTGTTTCTCATTCTGTTGTTTTTTTTTATTCAACGATGAGTTTTTAGTTTGGCTTTTTTCTAGGATGTTCCTTCTGAAACTGTCGTATTGCTTGTTTAGATGATTGGAAACTTTTGCATCTGTGGGCGGCGAAATATTCGACAGTTCAGAAATGTTTGTATTTTCGTTGGATTCATCGCCGATGTTCAATCCCTTTTGGATGATGGTGTTATCACTGGTGGATGGTGAAGAAAGATCGGCCATTGAATCGGTCCATTCGGTTGCTGAGTTTTGGTCCGATTTTTGAGAAACTACCTCGAATATTTCTTGTGAACTAATGACTGTTGAAGGGAATAAGTCCTGTCGAATGCTTTCTTGGCTTTGAAATTTTTGATTGTCATTTTCTTTATGCTGGCGTTTATGTTTTTGACTTTGCGATTGAGGTTTCATTTGTTGTTTTTCTTCTGAATTTGAGGCGAATGTTTGTGAATGTTTTGAAGAATCTAAAAAATGGTTGAATGGGTTGATGGAAATTTTATTTTGCAAAATTTTCTGCCGATTATGAGACTGTTGATCGTCGATGTTTTGTTGCGTAGCATGTGGTTCGTCGCTTTCTGATAAAAAATTTTCGCGTTTCTCTTCTTGAGTTCGTTGCTTTGGTTGCAGAAAAAATTGTTCTTGTTCACGATTAGCTTGTTCTTCAAGATTATGTTGCAGATGCTGCAGTTGTTGGACCAGATGTTTTTGCTGTAAATGTTGGTTGCAATGCTGGAAATGTGATTGACTCATTGATTTCGACAGCTGAAAACATTTTTGAATCTTCTTATTTTGAATCTTAAAAATTTTCTTATGCACTTTCATATGTCGTTGTCGATATTTTACACGCCTTCGATAGCGTTTCAGTGGTTTTAGTTGATAGTTTTCTGGAGTTTGTTGTTTTGAATGGGTGGAGATTTTTTCACCATCTTGAAAGAAATCTGATTGAATTTTATTAAATTGTGGCTTGAAATTTTTCGGCGAATTCAATTTTCGTTCTTTCTCAGACATCATTTTTTGTGATTTCCTAAAATCTTGTTGCAAATAAAAATTTTGTGGTCGCGCTAGTTTGCTGATGTCAACATTTTCTCGAATCATGTAATTTGTAGGTGTGTGTTTAGATTGAAAAAGCAGGCGCGCAGACTGTTGCTCCGAGTTTTGCATCTTTTGGAAAAGGTTGAAGTGTAGATCGGAATATTTCTCTTGCTGCTCGTCAAAATATTTTTTTTCATTGCCAATAACATATTCGGGTGAGTTTTGTTTTTGTTGTTGGCTAAGATGGGGTGTAGTTCGACTTAATTTTGACGGTACTAATGATGTAGCTACTGATGTAGCTACTGATGTAGCTGATGATGTTGCTGAGTTGTGCTTTCTACTCAGTGATGATTCAGTTTGAATTGTCGTTGACGTTGTTTTTAATAAGAAGGATGACGACGATAACGACAAAGATATTCTTGTTTCTGATTCTGAGATGTCCGCTGTTGAATTTTTTTTCAAATTAAAACTAAAAAACTCTCTCGATAGAATTGATTTCAGTTTTTCTGCTGAAGAGTTTGTTATTAATTTGTTTCGTGACGACAATTTTTTCAAATAATCAAGCACTTCGTTGTAATGTGGTTTGTTATAACAAAGAGGCCTAACCCTAGTGCTATGATGATTATCGAGGAAATTTTTCATAACTTCTGTGCACAAATTTGCAGTTTCTGAACATGAAGGAGTTGATTCAGTTGATTTTTGTTGAGAGATTCTAAATTTTTTTAAAGATTTCGTTTGATCGCTTTTTATTTCATGAAAATGTTTTGCCTCTGCATTAGCAGTTAAGTTTGTAGGAGAATCTGTGTATGATGACGACAATTCTGAAATTGCTTTCGCAGTTTCTTGCCAGTCTTGTCGGTTGTTTTTGTCAAATTTAGAAAACTTTGGCTTAGCCAACGGGGACTCTGTTTTTGTAAGTGAATTTTTTATCGTATTTAAGTTTTTTCTTTCGTCAACCTTTTTATGGGGTTGAGATGGTATATAAGATTTTGCCAATAATTTGAAAATTGGTTCTCGGCGTGAAAAACCGGATGTGGAAACTCTATTAGAAGCTTTCTTACCTAGTGGATGCGTTTTTGTTGAAGTTGTTTGTCTAGAATTTGGCACAATTTTACTTAAAAGAGGCGCTTGTAAAAGCGTTTTAGGTTTCGGTGTTGTTGTTTTTGTTGCTGAAATTAGGTAGATGAGAGGTGGAATGATGGTCTGGTGAGGATTTGTCGGTGGTGACATTTTTTCGGCTGTGCCAGTTAGAGAAAACGTTTTTCTGGCTATTTCATTACCGTCAACATTTTTAGTAGGTGTTTTATTCTCGAGATTCACTTTGTCATCATTGTCAATATTGATTTTTTTATTTTCATTCACATTACAATTAGTTGGTTTGAAATTACGAATATTGGCATTTGAATCGTTTAATTCAGCTGCATTGATCTGGATAGTATCTAAGGTTTTGTTAGCCGTAGTTAGTGTATTATTCAGCAATAGAGTGCTATCATTTGCTGGTGTATCATCTATATCTAAAAAGTCAGAAATATAATTTTTAAGATCCGTGTTGATTAAAGTTGGCAGATTACTTTGATTTGTAGACAAGATATCATTAAGTCTGCAATCTTTATTAAAACCACATTTGCACAAATCGAGTTTGCATTGTCCGCTCTGACGGTTGACATCATCTCTTAGGTTATACACTCTGTCAAAGTTATCAATCTCGTATTTGCAATCATGACATCCTTTGTAGATACTTTTATTGACTTTGTTGATAATTATGCTTTTAATGAAGCCGGTGTATATATCGTTTATAAAGAAGTTGTTGATAAGGAAAGGTGACGTGTGGATCTTATTACAGGATTGGCTGATGCAATTCAAGGCACGATTATCAAATGAGCAGAGGAAGATTTTTTGCGGTTTATTTATAGTTTTGTTATCTAATCCTCCATCATCATAATCGTCTTTGGCATCTTTATCATTGTCATCATCATCGTGTTTTTTTGCTGTTATAGTAGCAGTAGCAGTAGCAGCAGCAGCAGCAGCAGCAGCAGTAGTAGTAGTAGCGTCAGTTGTAGTGGTAGCAGTAGAAGTAGTAGTATTGGTTGTTTCTTCTAAAGGCGAATTAGATTTTTGTTCTGTTGTTATTGATGTTGCAGTAGTATTAGTATTTGTCGTTGGAGGCATAATCCTTGATGTTAGATAGAGTATCGGAGTTGATGTTGCTTTGACAACTCTGCTATTGTTATTTGCTAATAGGTGTGCATTGAATTCAAAACTGGGTACATTCACTACTACATCTGACGTTGCGGTTTCTAGAAGTTGTATATCTGAAAATGATTTCGTTGATTTACTTTTTGATTTTGTTAGCTCTGTTTCTTTTGTTGCTGAATGTTTTTGAGCCAATGGAGAAAATGAATTCTCGTCACTAATAGTCTGTGATTGGGTAGATGTGGTTGACGATGTTTCAAATAAATTTTCCTCTGATAAAGTTGATCCAACGGAGAGAGAGTTCAGCGCTCCTGTTAGCATCATTTGCAGTAAGAAATTAGGAGTTGGATAGAAGGGTGGTTGTTGTGATCGTAGCGGGCCTGGAATGGATGAGATTGGTGTCGTTAATAAATTGGTAGTGATTGATTCGCTGTGAAAATTTATGTCATCTGGGGCAGTTTCGATTATTACCCGGTCGTCATCAGCGATTTGGGTTTCATTTTCGAAATTTTTACTTTCAATTTCATCGCTATCCATGCCAACATCTTTTATATTATTATCTGCTATACAATCATGATCATTTAAATCACTGTTAGGCTCATCATCATCATCACTATCAATATCGTCATCATCATTATCAACATCGTCATCATCATTATCAACATCGTCATCATCGTCGTCGTCGTCGTTATAATCTTTTGGGATTTTCCCTGGCAGGTGTAATAATTTATAAGTGTGTAGTCCACGGGTTAATAATTGAACGATGGGGGACTGGCTGGCTGGTGACTTTTTACTCGTTTGAGTTGTTTGGTCGTTCGTCGGGGGTGAATTATTTTCAGGTGATTTACAATTTTCTATAGCAGCCGTAGTTACCAAATTGGAAAAATTTATCGTCGCAGTAGTTTTTCCTGGTGAATTTGTAGTCTGTGTGGTACGTTTGGTGGCGACCGGCGCATGGGACGGCGATTTTGTAGCCGGTGGATTTGTTTTTGGCGGTGTTGTAGTTGGGTTTTTTGAAGTTTTTGAAAAATACAATGGCTTAGTTAACGTTTGAGAGAATGTTTGTATTGTTGTTGATGCTGTTGTATTGTTTTTTGTAGCAAGGAAAATCGATCTAGGCTTCGTTGTTGTTGTTGTTGTTGCTATTGGAAAAGATGGAAGTAGGTGAATTATCGAAGGAATGAAATTTTTTGTCGTGGGTTGAGATAAATTTTTTGAAGGCGATTGGGAAACACTTATCGATGGTGGAATCATTAAATCAGGATTTTTCGCCTGATTGTTTGTATGAGGATGAAACATTTCAGTTTCAGGTATATCAGTGTTGTTGTGGTTATCGAAAGAGCCTTCATTTGATACGTTGTCACCATTATCTAGTTCAATTTTGTCATCGTTCACCGAGTCATTCGTCCTGCTTTGGTCGCAAATTGTATCTTTATTTTTAATCGTTGAGTGATAAAAGTTTTTATTGTTTTCATAATTAGTGTACTCCAGGTCTGTTTGGTTATAATCAACTACATCACTGTTATTAAAGTTTAAAGTATCTCTGTCGCCATCATCATCAGCATCGTTACCATCACCATCATCATCAGCATCGTCATCATCATCAGCATCTTCATCATCACCAATATTGTTATCATCATCATCTGTTCTATGATCTTTATCATCGTCTTCGGTGATATAGTTTATTTTTTCCATAGCCTTGTTTAATGATAGTTCTTATTAATTCAGTCCTACTTATGATAGCAATATCTTTTTTTTTTACATAAGAATGATATTTTGTATATCTATGTATCTAAATAGATATGCTATACTTATACAAATTTTTATATTTGTACATGTATATATATATTATATATTATTTATTTATCATAGGTTTGTTTGTTTTTAAAATGACGCCGTTTTTAGCAAAGAAGTTCAAATTATTAAAATATTGAAATATAAAAAATTAAAATATAATTTAAAAAATATTGAAATAGGATTATTATCTCATTATTACAGTGGTTTTTATTATTATTGTTGTTGAGATTTTTATGGCTTGGAGGTTCAGTCCTGTTTCGCAATGATCGGGTTCGAATGCAAGCGTGCGATTTGATTAAATGGACAAATTCGTAAGGTGATTTGATTTGTGCGTGTGTGAGAGAGAAAGAGATAGAGAGAAAGAAAGAGAGAGAAAGAGAGAGAGAGAGTTTATTGTATTGAGTTCGTAGTTAAAACTTTTTAAATAAATACAAAATACAGAAGTACATTTTTTTTCTCTTCACGAAATGATAATTTAGTGAATTTTTTATTTCGAAATTATGTTTTGAATGTTAAATGGCACCGATACAAATTCAGGCTGTGGTAACAAATTTAGTGGTGACTGTAGTAAAGAAGATGTAGTAATGGTCGTTGTAGTAAGAAGAATGTGGTAGCTGCTCTTGTAGCTGTGAAGAGGATGCAGCAGCTGCATTTGCTGCTGAAAATTTTGTGAAAATATTTTTCATTTGATTTAATTGGTTGTGTAGAAGTTGATTTTTATCGATTTGTTGTTGCAAGTTGTTGAAACTTTGATTTTTTTCGTTTTTTTTATATCAGCAGAAAGAAAAATTGAGGCCGTGATGTTGCCGAGTTTGGTAATAGTGATGACCATTTTGGAATTGGGGGTCGTTGAAGATATGATCCGGTTGAAACTGACCATAAATATTCTCACAATCATTCGGCTGAGAAACTTCATTACTTTCCATCAATGAGGTCTTCAGTTGTTGGGCGAGGCAATTTGTTTGGCGTTCTTCCACTTGCTGATGCAACTTTTTCTCATTTTCTAAATTCAGACTAGCCAGAAATGGCAAACTTATGCAGAGGTTAAGGTATTTTTTATGCTTTCTGAGACGACTTTGTAGCCTTTGTTCCAAGTAGTTCTGAATGCTGCTGCTGAAATATTTCATAACTCTCGGCTCGACCAATAAACTTTTAGTGAATAATTTTTTAACGTTTATTTTGTTCACCAGTGCTTCATCGGTTAGGAGTTTTAGTGAGAAGTTTTTTCTCGCCTTTGTCAAAATTTTTGTCTTGTTATCAGCAGTCAGATTGTTGGTGTGTAAGTTTTTTGATTTCATTTTGTTGTTAGAAAAGTTTGGTAAAGTTTGTAAACTTTGAGGTGGATTTCTTTGGAGTGAACAATCAATCGAGTTAGAGAGTGACACAAAGTTGGGTATTTTTACCTTTTCACCTGTTGATCCCTGGTTTGAGTTGTTCAATCGTTCGTTGCTATTCATAACAGATGCAGGCCGTTGTGTCATTTTGTCGACTGTTTGAGAAAATTTCAAAAACGAGTCTTCATCATTATTTCTCTGGTACAAAATTTCGAGAGTGTCTGAACAGGGAATGGATGCGTTCATGTTGTTTGATTGGAGGGTTTCGGGGTAGAAGTGATCTTGCTGGCAGCTGAAAATGTGTTGCTGGCTGTAAAAATTTTGAGGAAAAAATGGTTGCTGCTGTTGTAAAAATTCAAATTGATTTGTTATACACGGAGACTCGTTCGATCCGTATAAAGGAAGATGACTGGGAAAAAATGACTGTTGTGGAATAAAAAATTGAGTTGGACAATTTTTTTGAAAATCTTGGGAGTGCTGTTGAAGCATGTGTTGTTGTTGTTGTTGCTGCTGCTGCTGTTGGAGTAGCTGCTGCTGCAGAAACTCTTGTTGGTGTCGTTGTTGAAAATCAATCAAGTTCTGTCTGAAGTTTAGATGGTTGTTAGTTACAGGAGTGATGTTTGACAAGTCATGCAAACCGCCACACCAATGAAATTGTTTTTGAGATGACGTTAATTGGTTGCAGTCATGTGGTTGATGATGCTGTCGTTGTTGCTGCTGATGCAGTCTACGCAACTGCCGCTCGTTGGAAAAATCTAGAAACTGATGTTGCCGCTTGTCTACCGAGCCTAATTTCTCTTTCGAGTTTATACTATTGACGATAGTGTCATCGTCGTCGTCGTCGTCGTCACCATCACTCTCATCATCATCATCATCATTATCTTTGTTGGATGCGAGCAAACGAGTTTCGAATTCTTTCATCAGCACTTTAAAGACGATGGATGAAAGAGAAGTATATTTTCTCAGTTTGTTTTTACTGGAATTTTTAAGATTTTTTGAGAAATTGTCAGAGTAGCAATGCCTGTGGTCAATATTTTTAGGTCTGCGTTTCTTTATAAGTTTACCGTTCTCACGGCGTTTGACGTCGCTGCTCACGTGATCGTAAATATCATTTATATTTTTTGATTTGCACTCATTTCTACATTTGAAAATTTCCGATAGAAATCTCTCTGCTAGTGTTTTCTTATTCAAACTTGATTCTTTTTTGAGGAGTTTATTCATCATCTTTTTTGGCGATGTTTTTCCATTTTTCCCGCGGCTTACAACTTTTAGAATGGAGCGACGAAGGGTTAGGTCGGAATTGCAAGTAGCAGTTTTGGCAGTTGGATTTGCATTTTTCGCATTTTTTGAGATCTTTGTTGACGATTTTGTGGCTAAAAGAGCATTGCAACCTGCTGCTGACTCGATTTGAAAGTTTATAGTCTGTGTGGAGACAGTGTTCATTTGGATTGATTTGCATTTCGAAGTCTGTTTTGATGGCGTTTGTAAAGTTTCTGGTTGTTGGCGGTGTTCGGATGTTGTCGCTGCTGTCGTTGTTGCAAACGTCGACGTTGTTGCGATGGAAGTTGCTGACGAGTTTGCAGCAGTTGTTGGTGTCATGTTGGCAAATGTACTTGAAATTTTTGTAGTCTCGTGAGAAATGGGTAGTAGTAATTGTTGTTGTTGTTGAGGTTGTTGTTGTTGTAGTATTGAGGTTTTATCAGATAAATGTTGTTGTGTCCGGTTTAATTTTTGATTTGAACTTTGTCTATATGGCTCTAGTTTTAAACTCTTTTCACGATTTTTTCTTTCTTTCATATCCACAAATTCATACTTTCGATTTAGTTGGTTGTTCGGAACATCATTTTTAACATTATCAGAAATAGTTTTGAAATTTTTCTGCTTTGGTTCTCGTTTCGCCTTTCTATGCTTCTCTTTACGACGATCAGTTTGTACATTGGGCCCGAGAAGTTTGCGCAAACGATTGAAAAATGATTTTTCACCGCGCGCGTGCTTCGAGTCCCCGTGTCTTGAAATCATTTTTTTCGTTGAAGTTGGAATACTTTCTGGATCTTCGTCTTGAAAGATGTGCCGCTGCTTTTTGTGACAGTCAATAATTTCTTCATCTAAACTTTCAGGTATAATTTCTTTTGATTTGTTCGCCTGTTCGCCCCTTTCTAAGTTGGAGGCTGTAAGTTTCTTCAATTCCAAATTTGCACCGCGTGATTGCAATGTTTTAAATCCATCATTTGCTTTGCTTTTTCGTTTAAATATGCTTATTAATATTGTCAGGAGTTTATTTTTTTTCTTTTTTTTCTGCCCAACGTCTGTAGATTTTTTGACAAAATTTGACGGATTCTGAAACCAAACAGCATCATTCAAAGTTAATAGTAGTTCATTAGCATTTGAAATTTTGGGACATTTTGAAGATACTGTCAATAAATCTGAAAGAATGAAATTTGAAACGTGTGCGTTTTGAGGCTCATGACGTTGCTTCATTGACGATGGAGTCGGTGGTGGTTGAATTGGTCTTGGTGGTTTTTTTAAAAGGGTCGACGATTCCGTTGGCGATGATGGTGGTAGTATATTTCGAGTTGATTGTGACGGCGATAAATTATTTTGCTGTGGTAATTGTAGCGGATGTGGTAACTGCTGTTGTGGCTGTTGTGGTTTGTGATTATAATGTTCTTGTTGCAAATTTCCACGATGAAATGGTTGTTCTTGCAAAGACGGTAGTGTTAGTTTTTCTGTTATGTCCTGATATCTCAATGCTCCCACTTCAATATTCTTTGTGTCATCTTTTAGATCATTAGGCTGCCTTAACGGATTTGGTTGTTGTTGATGAATGGTATTTATTTGTTTTATTTCTACAGAAGATTTATCATTTTTTAGTTGTTGCTGTTCATGCTGGAGACCATGTTGTTGTTGCTGCTGTTGTTGCTGCTGTTGTTGCTGCTGTTGTTGCTGCTGTTGTTGCTGCTGTTGTTGTTGTTGCTGCTGTTGCAGTTGTGGTTGCAGTTGTTGTTGTTGCAGTTGTTGTTGCTGTTGTTGTTGTTGCGTCAGTTTTAGCTGCTCCGAATCCTGTTTTAGTTGGTTGCTGTTTATTGGCTGATCCAAATGTTGTTGTCTGGTAATTTGTTGGTCCATTTGCTCTGGTATAAATTGCCGTTTGGATGTTGGACCTTCTTGAGTATGATAACTCAGCCGTCTTGCTTCATCGTCGTTTTGTAGTTGCGTGTGTGGCTGTTGTGATTGCTGCTGCTGCTGTTGCTGCTTGTTTGTTTGTTCTTGTTTGTGACTTTGAAGTGATTTATTTTGGATGTTGTCAGTTGCTGGTTGTGGAAGTTGTCTTTCTTGTTTTTGTTGCAGAAGTAGTAGCAGCGATTGTTGTAAAAGTTGTTGGGAGTTGGTTGACAAATCAGCGTCAGTAATGTTTCGTTGGACATTTTGTTGTGTGTTAAATTGTTGTTGTTGTTGTTGGTCGTTAGGTTTTAGTAGGCTTTGTTGCTCTACAATTTGTGGATGTATGCAGAATTGTTGTTGCTGTTGTGTAGTTTGTTGCTTTTGTGGCTGTAGTAATGATAGTTCTTGTGGTTGTTGTGGTAATAGCGATGGTTGTGGTGTAGTTAGTCGGTTGCCATTGTACGTACAACTATTAATTATTTTTTGACGTATTTCGGTTTCGACTGGCTCACATTGTTGCGAATGTTGTTGAATTTGAAGTTTCTGAAACATTTCGATTAATTGTTGTAGTTGTTGTTGGGGCTGTTGTAGTTGTTGGTTATAAAGCTGTGAATACTGTTGTTGATGTTGTAGTTGTTGATGTTGTAGTTGTTGATGTTGTAGTTGTTGATGTTGTAGATGTTGATGTTCTAGTTGTTGTTGTTGTAATAGTTGTTGTTGTTGCTGTAGTTGTTGTTGTTGTAGTAGTTGTAGTTGTTGTAGTTGTTGTTGATGGGTATAATTTTGTTGCGGAAATTGTTGAAAGTTTATCTCTAGCTGCTTATTTATCTGCAACAAATCATCAAAGTTTGCTTCTTCATTTGTTGGATGCAGCAGCTGCTGTAACTGCTGCAAATCTTGTTGATGTATTATAGTTTCATCAATCTCCACAGCATTAATTGTTTCCCCTGTCTTTATTTCGTCAGTCTGTCTGGAGAATATTGAGTCCGAATTGATGTTATCTAATGACGAGGATGTAGTCAGGCGTTCATTGCTGTCTTCTGATTTTTTCTAAAAAATTTTGTTTGTTTGTTTGTATTAATGATTAAATAACTTAAAACAAACTTGAAAAACACAAATTTTCTATGTCTAATCGAATTCTACGTCTGTCAGAGTTCATGATTACAGAGAATAAATTATAAAATGATATTAACCCTTGAAATTTTTTGAGATGGCAGCGAAGACTGTTTGGCGACATCTAGACTACTATCTTCTCCAGCAAGATTGGAAATTTCTATCTTACAGGTACCACCAAAATCCTCATTTACCTCCCAGAGACTCGATTGATCAGAGGTTGTAGTAACAAATTTTGATTCTGAATTTGTGGCTAATGGCGTTTTGGATACATTGACGCTATTTTCAGCTATTTTTTCACTAGTTTTTTCATCTAAATCTTCATTTAGTAAGTTAGTAGTCACTTGTGATAGAGTTTGAGAATGAAAGAGAGAATTTTCGGGCTTCAAATGTAGATATGGCAATTCATTTTGAGGTAACATTACATGGTTTTCTTGAAACTCTTGACATTTATTTAAATATTTTTTTACTCTATTAATGTCATACTCTATTAGATTGAGTTGTTTTGTTTGTTCCTGGTTTATTTCTTCTTGCTGTATTTCTTGCTGCTGATGTTGTTGTATATGTTGTTTGGTTGGTTGTGCTAGATTGTGTTGGCTATGGCATTGATGTTGTTGTTGACGTTGTTGTTGTTGTTGACGATGGCATTGATGTTGTTGTTGTTGTTGATAGTGTTGATGTTGCTGTTGATATTGTTGACGTTGTTGTTTTGTTTGTGTGTCTGAAACATTTCCAACAATTTCATCTTCATCGTCACAAATTTGCTTTCCTTGCAGGCTAATAGCATCTGCATTTTTAACGTTCGTCGTTGAAAAATTTTCATCAAAGCGTTCCTCATTAGTGGATTTTCTTATTGGCCTCTTGATTGTAGTAACAGAACTCGATGTAGATACAGATGGTACGGAAGACTTTATTGATAAATTTTCTATTGATGACTGTCCAGAATTTATTGACAAAAGTTGCGACATTTTAGTAACTGCTGAGACATCTGTCTGAGACATTTTCGTAGTTGTCAAATCTATTGTTAATGGCTTTAGGCACGATTCTGAGACGTCACATAATGGCGTATTGACGTCTGAGATTAATGGTGATTTACTTGGTGAAAAATTTTTGTAAAATGATGAAACTTTTGAGTCGAGTTCTTTAGTTGGAATTTTAGTTTCTATCGAATAGGTTGAATCCTTGACATCGTTTATTGTTGAAGGACTTTTAGAAATTGAATTTGATTGGCTGGATTTGGTGTGTTTTAAATTTTGATTCTGAATGGCTTTCTGTTTCATTGATTTCTTACTCATAGATTTTACTAGATCTAGCAGCTTTGCGAGCAATATTTTTTCGATCGAGTTTTGTTTTTTTGCTTGCTTAGGGAGGTGAAAATTTTGTTGTTTAAAATTATTTTCTTTACTTTTTGAAACTTTCGTCGATGAAATTTGGTGATGATTTTGAATTGAAAGATTGTGCTTTCGTTCGTTCGGTACATCTAAATAATTCTGTTGAATCATTTTTGCATCCTTAGTCACCTCTATAGTTTCACTTGTCAGCGTTGTGGAATCCAAATCTACAGCTTTTAGAGAGGTAGTTGGTTTTTTTTCGCCCGAAGATAGCAACGTTGTTTCCAAAGACGACACTGATGTTTTATTAGTTTGGACGGCTGCAACTGATTCTGTAAAAATTTTCGTCTCAGAAATTGTTTTGTCTTCTGCCAGAGTTAGCTTGAGTTTCTTCATTTGCGTGGCTTTTTCAATAGGAGACGAGAATGAAAATGTTTTAGGCGGTGATGCCAAACTATTTGGTGACAGCGGCAATGGTGGTTTTTTTGAAATTTCGTTCAGTTTAGCATCCGGACTTCTTCTTACTAGAACTATTTGCGATGATGAAGTCTCTTTTTCTATCGAATTCTTTGGGGCTCTCCCATCTTCCAATGTCTCAACTGTGGCTGTTTTTGCTACCACGTCGTTGTCAGGGTATGATACGCCACAAGTTGGGAGTACGTGTATGAGAGATGGAATCAGTGATTTTGCACGAGTCTTTGAAGACGGCGATGGATTTAGAGCTTTAGAATATGCGCTTTTTAATTTTTTTAATGCAGCGCCGTTCAGCAGGTCAATTTTTTGGTCATTGCTGGTTGAAATTTGTTTTTCAATTTTATCAATCGTATATCCGTAAACTTTATTTTCACAAAATTGTTGGTTGTCCATATCATTTTCAATTTTAACCGCTTGATTTTTACCAAAGTAGTTGACGAAAAAGTCATCAGCATTGTCGACGTTATTATCGTTTATAGAGTTATTTTTATGTTTAAGTTTTGAGAATATGTCGTCGAAGTCATTAAATTTGGAATTGGTAGAAGTTGAGCAAGATTTTTGAGCTGCTAGTAAGCTGTTAACTGAGGTGTTGGAATGTTTTCTTGGATTGCAATCGGTTATGTCTCGGATTGGCGTTATTTGTGAATTCTTTTTATTGAAAAAATTATCTTCATTGATTGAGTTGCTGTGAATTTTTGAGAAACGCTCGATAAAATCATCGTTGTCGGCATTGCCGTCCCAATCATTCTTCACTATGCCGATGCTAGCAGGTATAATCTTTTCATTAAACTCGTTATTTTTATGAAGTTGGATGATATCAGGAGAAAATTTACTCCCATCGTCAAAATAAAAATCCGTATTCAACCCGTAGATGCTGCTGTTTAATTTCTTGCCATCACTGTTTTCTGGATCTCCATCCGATTTGGTAAGTTTCCGACCGGAGGTAACAGCTTCGCATATATCCAATCCTTTTCCCTCGAATACGTTCAACTTTTTAATTGGATCCTGTTGAGATAGATTGCTACGTACGATCTTTAAACTCTGATCTCGTTCGATTGGCTGATTTCTATATGACGTCATTGTTTGAAATTGTTTTTTTATCAATTCTATAGATGGCTCTTGAACTTTGTCAGCTGGATCTGGGGACACGGAGAAGGAGGTAGGAAAGTGAGGGTGTGAAGGTGTTGGTGATTTGTTATCGATAAAATTCCTGCTGCTGCTGCTGACCATCAATGGCGGTGGAGAAATTTCTAGATTTTGTAGATGTCTGATGTGTGGCCGGTCGTCATTATGCTTCCATTCAAGTTCGGATCCTATCAACTGATTGAAAATATTTTCTAAATATTGATTATTTTTTTCTGAGTTAACATTTTTGTAGTTAACTTGTGGTTGTTGTTCTAGCGACTTATGCATACTTGCATCATTTTTAAACGGCTGCTCAAAATTCCCATTCGCAATTTGCTGTTTCTGGTGTAGATAAAGCTGATGGTGATCATAATCTGATTTGTTTTGCTGAAAATCATTTTTTAAATTCTGCTCAAAATTTAAATTATTGCCAAATGTATTTTCTTTAATTGCGAATTTTTCATCAACGCCTTGGGACGTTAGTGAAATGGACGTTGCAATTGTTCCGTAGAGGCTCGATGCTATGAACTGGTCTGCCTCGGATGTCAACGCTGATATGCTATCCTTTGGTAATGACTTTTTTGAGGGGATCATAGTTGTCTCCGACTCTTTCAAATTGCCCGATGATTCTGATGGCAAGTCGTTAGATAAGCAGAAATTTGTGTTAGACGATGGGGGTGTTGTTTCTTTCGAATCGTGCGTTAGATCATCTGTCGTCATCGTCGCTTCAGAGGCCGGTTGGTTGGTTACGGCTTTGCAGGATGTTATCCCGCTTGCACTGGTTTCAATCGTTATTGAAGAATCACTTGAAGAGGAAGAGGATGTTGGCTGGTATTTTTTGGAATTATCCGTTTTGCTGGATGAATTTGTCGTTGCTGGTGTTTTAGTTTTAGTGCCTGTCTCGCCGTCGTCGTGTTTGGTGGATGTCTGATTGGCTGATGATGATTTTGTCGCGAAAGATGGGTTTGATCGGTTCGCGTTGCCAGATTTCCGCTTAAAATTTGGTCGAACTTTTTGCAAATTATTTTTACATCCTCTATTCGTTATTGCCTTTGTAGGTAATGTTGGATTTTTTGTTTTTTGTTGTTTCTTTGAGATTTTTGCTGGAGGTGGTTTTTTATTTGTAGATTTTTTTATATTCACTTTTTCTGTCAAATTTTGATTGGTTTTGGATGTTAACTTACAATTGGGACGATTACTTACTGAATCGGTTCTTACTGGGTCGGTTCTTACTGGGTCGGTTCTAACCGGATCGGTTCTTACCGGATCGCTTCTTACCGGATCGCTTCTTACTGTATAGGTTAGTTCTTCGTTAAAACTACCAACATCTTTTGATGATGTTGTTATAAATTTTTCAGTTTCTTCTGTACCTAGAGCATCAGACATTTTTTCATCCATTTTCGGAAACGAAACGATATCATTGAGGCTATGTGACGACTTATTCTTTGCAGCCATGGAAATTTTACTAGCTCTTTTAACTAGACCTTTCTCAAAAACATTGTTGTATAAATTTTTATCCGATTGAAATAATTTTTGATATTCTTCAGTTATGAAGTCTGGATGAAGTTGAATCTGCGAATAAACTCGAGTCGTCGATAATATCCTTGTTAGCCAGTTATCATGATGCTGTAGGTGTTCGATGATGACGTCATCATCTACGTCATCGCTATTGTGGTCAGTTTCTGGTTGGTCATCATCGTCATCGTTCCCGAAGTTCAGATGGCACTTGTTAATGCCTCTAGACGGGTTAAATTCTGACAATGCTTCAATTTCGCTGTTGCTGTGAGCATCGATTCTACCTACTACAATAGTGTCGTCCTTTCTATATGTTTTACTGAAATCTTCATCAAAAAAATTACTCCCCACTTCCAGAAATAAGTGAAATAATTCATTATCGTGATAATTTTTCTCAAATTCTTGAAAAAATTCAGCACAATCTTGTTTATTGTTGGAGACAATTGTAACGTTACAGCTCGACTGCACCACTCGTATGTTGGTCCGTATCTCTGAGTTGTTATTTTTCAGCCTATGCACTTTTTTTTCATTCATATTGTTTTTATCATTTGAACAATTTTATTTGAATTAGTATGTTGCAATTTGTTGTTTAATGCTAATAAGATGGTATTGTTTTTTGTTTTACTGAGTCTGTATCGGTTGTTTATTTTTGGTGTTTGTCAAGTTTTTGTTTACAAAATTTGAGTTTATGACGTCGGCAAAGAATAAAAAAACGTGGTTGCATAGATGAAGTTTTTTTGGCCGAATTATACTTTGAAAATTACTTCTAGCACTAACAACAACAATAATAAAAATAGCAACAGCAACATTAATAGAAACTATTATTTTTATTTACTAATACATCTTTCGTTTTTGTTGAGTTTTGTTCGATCTTTCATTCAAAAGCAGAACAAATCATCATCGTTCACTTCTCTTCAATTCTCTTCAATTTTTCACTTTTAAATTTGCATATTTTTTCTGATCACAACGATTTCAAGTCGAATCCATTTTGAATGAAAGCCTGTTCCACCTCTTTTTGGGCGATACCATTCAAAGAACGAAGGGGTGATCGGCATGGCCCGCCATAAAATCCATTACAATCCAGTGAATGCTTTAAGCCTGGAACACTATAACGACGGGTTACCTGAAAAATTATTTGAAGAAGAAGAAGATGATGATGATGATGATGATGAGAGTGAGAGGGTGACAGCAATTTCTGACGATGATGAAATATATGAACGAACATGATGAACAACATAAATAAAAACAACAACAACATCAGAACAAAACAACAATCTTGACAAAATGACCACAAAATAACAGCTGTGAAATGACTGACAGCTTGGCCGGGCTCTACTAATTTCTGCTGCAGTACTACAGCTTCATCCATGTGACCGCCAATGAATAACTCGTACAATCTGCAAACTTCGTCACCCAAAACATTCGCCAGGGCGCAAATCCCACCAACGCTACCTAAATTTTGACATCATCATCATCGTCGTCGACGTCATCGTCATAATCATTCAACATTTTCATCCAACATTTTCATCGTCATCACCTTCATCACTGTTACAATCACAAAAAACAGTGTCACCATCCCCCTTACCGTCACAATCACAACCAACCACATCATCATCATCATCATCATCGTCTTCGTCATCACCATCATCGTTCCCTAACCAAGAGCTAGAGCAGGGTAGAGAAACCCCGCTGAACCGGCTAGAACCTGAAATTGACTGTCTCTTGTTTTATAAACTATGTCCGCCATTTTGCTCAGCTATTGTTGTTATTATTATTATTATTAGTAGTAGTAGTAGTAGTAATAGTAGTAGTGTAGTAGTAGTAATAGCAGTAGTAGCAGTATTAATACGGTATAATGCCTAAACTTACATCTCCACCGCTATCTTTCAATCCGATGATGTTTGGATGCTCCGACAACCTCGTCACCAGGTTCGAATCCATGTCGATGCCAGTGTTCCCAGGCATGTTATATAGGATCAAGGGTTTTTCTATCGAGTCCGCCACCTAGCAGTTGGGGATGAAATCATTTTTTTGATTTCAAGTATGAATTCGTTTCGTGAATTGTGTTTTTGGAGGTTTTCAGGTACTGAAACTATCAATTTTCATATTGAGAATTTTGACTGTATATAAAGCTGGTTATACACAAGTATGTAAAAATTTGACAAAAAAATGAGCAACACCACCACCACCATCATCATCATCAACAGAATGACGTCATCAACAGCAATCAACAACAACATCGCAACCGACTTTAATGTAGTGCTGATATAGCGCTTCAGTATTCATTCCACTTTTGAAGTAGCAGGGAGTTAGTATGAGCAGTGCGTCGGCACCCGCTTTCGCCATTTCGTTGCTCAAATTGATCGTAGCCATTGTTGCTGTTTTTGTAATGATGACGTCATTACGACTTCATCATTGTTGATTATCACGTGATTATCATCGTGTGATCACCATCATCAATACTAAGTCATTGTCACATAATACCATCCTCCCATCAATAGTTACATACTTGGCCATCGTCAATCACGCTATCAATAAATTTCTACCGCGTCATGGTCACGTGATTGTAAATTCGTTATTACGTCATCACCATCCATCCATCTATCTTACACTCGCATCCACTTCCGGCAATGATGAGTTGGTTCTTATTGGCCAGTCTCCTGGCGGCAACCACCATGCTGATTTTCTCTGATTCGCTCATATACACGCTCTCTCCGTTCGTGCCCATCACAACATACCCTTGTTGGATGGATGAATGAATGAATGAATGAATGAATGAATGAATGAATGAATGAATGAATGAATGAATTAATTAATGAATTAAGGAATTAATGAATGAATTAATGAATGCAGGAGTTGAACTTAACCATTAATTTGTTAACTGAAAAAGTCGATTAATTTTGTAATTAATTATGTGTAAACGATCAATGGAAAGACAATTAACAAATATTTCAAATGAGAACCTTTAAAAGGCTTAGAGTTCCACTTATCAAAATTCTCCTTCAACTTTTCATAATCTATATCTTCACCGTCGGTCTTAAACGGTGTCGGTATTGGTGGGAATATACCGGATAGATCGATATTCGCTTTCTTCTCTGCCATCTCCATCATGAACCCAGACGTTATCTGAGGCGTGAAGCTACTCTTTCTACCGAACATGCAAGTTTGAAATGAAAGTCTCGTAAAGATCTCTTTAAATATTGCACAGTATTTTAAAGTGAACGGTTTCATATTATATCATATGTGCTATATATTTGTTTTATAGTTAATTGAATTAAAGTTACACTTCAATCAATTAATTAAATAATTAAGTAATTTAATAACTTAATACTATTTAAGTATTCCTTGAACGGCAATGGAATATTCGCAAATAACATTTAAAAATAACCAACCTTGTATAAATACGGGTATTTAGTTGATATAATAATAAATAAATAAATAAACACATATATTTATCTCAATTATTTTTTAAACAAATGCCGATAAGATCTTAAACAGAATTATGTATGTAAGAGTTTATGTATGGTATATATGTGTGTGTAGACATGTATGTATGTATGTATGTGTGTATGTTTGTGTGTATGTATATATGTTTGTATATGTGAATGCATGTACGTATGTGTGTGTGTGTATTTATGTATGTATGTGGGTATATAGGTATGTAAAACAGTTGGACTTTGATTATTTATAATAAGGATATTTATTCTCTGTAACGTATCAGCTACTATATTTATAAAAGTGTTAAATTTCAACCTATTTTAAATAAACTAATAAAATTTTTGTTGAATAAATGTTGTGAATTGTGAATCAATCATTAAATTAATTAAAAATTGCTCCATAACTCAAAATTTGATCCAGAAATGAATGGATCTGCGTGACACAAATTTAAAAACACGCCCATTTAAAGTTTTAACCAATTTACTTTTAAACATTAACCACATGAAAACAAACATTAAAAAACTGATTAGGGAAGGTGATCAATTTGTTTTTGTTAAGAAATAAAGAAATATTGAGTAAATAAAATAAAAAAAATTAATTAAATAAATAAACTCCAAAATGAAACGATCCAGTAACAAAAATTGCCCACATTCCATGGTGTGTAACTGCAAAATTTTTCAATTTATTTTTTTAATATTTTTATGTTTTTATGTTTAAAATTTATATATTATAATAAATAAATAATGTCATATTTGTATTAATTTTTATTTTAATTATTCATTAATTTTAATTAAAAATTAAATAATGATCTTTTTTATTTTTTCTTTCAATCATTTATTCATTCATTCTTAACATTTTATAGAAAAAACCAAAATTTTTATCCTAAAAAAAAAAAGCAACTGTCTTTGAGCTCTTTGACATTACAATTATTTTAAATATAAATTATAACTTATTTATAATTTTGAATATTTTTATAATATAATTCATTTTACTACTCTCACCCAAACACCAAGGAGTCCAACTACAACAACATAGATACAAAAACAGCGGAGATATTGTTAAAGCATACGAAAACCTTTGCATACACATGGTTCAATTTGCAAGCTCAGAAGAGAAAATATTTTAAAAAATTTGACAAAAAAATTTCACTAAACGACGAAGAACAATCTAAATTGGAACTACAAGTAAATAAATAACAGTGATATCTGTAATAGTGTTATATATTCCTATTTCATCATTTTTTAATTGTAATTAATTTTGATTATTATTATATTTCCTCACTAAGAGTGAAGCTAAGAGTGTCCAAGATAAATGGCTCTTGGGACTGATAGGAAAGATATTAAAGTAGATAATTCATTCATAATTTGTCATAATAAATTCATAATTTCATAAATTAATATTGTAAAATTATATGAGAATGGCAAAAATTACATTAATAAGAATGACAATGGCCACAACGACAATAATAATATTACTACAGAGACATACAGTCAGAGGATAGAGCCGACCTGGTTAGGTGTATTTCATCTGGGGGTCAATATGGCGGCTGTATTCGAAGCCAGCCCGACCATCAGGGTAGGATGAGAAGGATCGACTGTTTGAGACAGGTAGAGGGTTTATTATTATTATTATTATTATTATTATTATTACTGCTAAAAATAATTATAAAAATATTTTTTTATTATTGTTGCAGTCAGATAAAATTTGGCGGCTTGATCTTGTGATGGTTATTTTGTTCAGGGCTGTGCCGCTAGAAAATACGGATGGAGAGAGGGTATGTTATTATTGCTATTGTTATTATTATTGTTGTTGATATTATAATAATTATAACAATAATAATTAATAATAAAACTAAACAACAATAATGATAATAATAATATTAACAATTTAAAAGGTTGTTCGAACTTCAACGTGCAAGAGGGCGCTATGTATTAATCCCCATCACATATTAGTTGAGTGTCGAGAACTTGATCTATTTATAGCCCTCAGGCTGCCTATGCCGTTGAGTTAGTGACGACGACGACGACGACGATGTTGTTGATGATGATGATGTTGTTGATGATGATGATGTTGATGATGATGTTGATGATGATGTTGTTGATGATGATGTTGTTGATGATGATGATGTTGATGATGATGATGTTGATGATGATGATGTTGATGATGATGTTGTTGTTGCTGATGATGTTGTTGTTGATGTTGTTGTTGCTGATGATGATGATGATTTATTCCAAGTTTTTTTTTCTCTTACCAACAGAGTCGACGAAGACAATGACGACTCCATCAAAAGATATTGTAATGGCTAACTCATATGATGTCGATGAGTTAATTGTCAACAATAATCATAACTACGTTGATGATGGCGGTTGCGCTGGCGGTGACGTCATTGCTCTTGGTGACGTCAGCGCCAACGACGACGACAACAACAACAGTAAAATCAACACTACTGATGAAGTAATTGATGTTGTTGGTTTAGATAAAACTCCTCAAAAACATCAACAGCACCAAGAACCACAGCAGCTGCAGCAACCACAGCAGCTGCAGCAATCACAGCAGCTGCAGCAGCTGCCGCAGCTGCAGCAATCACAGCAGCTGCAGCAGCTGCCGCAGCTGCAGCAACAACAGCAGCTGCAACAACAGCAATTGCAACAACAATTCATTTTGCTAAAGCCTCAAAAACAGAACGAAGATTCACAAATACAACAACAACAATACATTATACAACAATTAAACCAACAACAACAACAGCAGCAGCAGCAGCAACCACAAATGCTACACATTTGCTTGCATAATTTGAACGCCCCCTCTAGCAATAATAACGATGACGATGTCAGGAATGTGAAAAACTACAATAACAACAACATTAACATTAACAACAACAACAACAACAACAACAGTAGCAACAATAGCAAACTTTTAATCATATCATCATCATTGTCGTCGTCGTCGTCACCATCATTATACTCAACTGCAACAACAACAACAGCAACAGCAGCCCATCCTCCAAAATTTTCATCATGTTTTTCATCATCATTGTCGCCATCTGTTATCATTCGACAGCCATTTATATTACCACCACCATCGTCGTCGTCATCATCACTACCTACATCATCATTATCATCGTCATCATCTCTTCTAAGAAAAAGAACCTACAATGTAAATGGACAGATAAGTCGATTTTAAAATTGAGAGAGGGAGTTTGAAATTGAATTAACTTTTGAAAACGATTTTTAAACATTTGAAAATTGCTTCAATGATAATAATACTAATAAATAAATAAATGATAATAATAAATAAATAATAATAAAAATAAATAAATAATAATAATAACTAATAGTAACAACAGATGTGCCAACTCAGCGCTATTAATTTTAATTATTTACCTTACTTTTCAGCACACAGTCCAGAGGATGAATGACCGCGATTTCAAAAGCACGAGAGTTAACGACGATGATGACGCAATGATGACGTCATTTGATACAACTACTACTGCAGCAGCAGCGGCTACTACAACTACCACAACAGCGGCCTCAGCAACGACTTCAATGATGACCAAAAGAATTAGAAGAATTACCGTATCTGGGGTTGAAGACTACAACAACAGCATCAACAACCACAACAGCGATTATTATTATGATAATTATAATATAATTAATAATGATATAATTAATAATAATAATAATAATAACATCAATATCAGTAATCCTAATATAGCTTCTAGCGTTCATCACTTCAGCATCAATGACAAAAGGACTGGTGAGATTTTATTCTTGACAATATCAGTTCAATTAAAAATGTCTATTATTTAATTATCAAATTATTTATAATATAATTAAGATTTATAGCTAATGTTAATTATTATTAATAATTATTTTTTATCACATTTTTCCCTCCAAAATTCAGATATCCTAAGCTTGTCTCGCTCTGATAGGCTGGAAGGGTTCAAGCCCGTCCAATCGCCGTCAAGGAAATTTCAAATGGGCGGAGCTAATTCTAAAAATAACTTAATTTTTAATAGCATTAGCGGCAATAATATTAACAATAATGATACTCATAACGGTAATAATAATAATAATAATAATAATAATAATAATAATGTAAGCCATAACATTGCAAATAACATTAATAACGATAATGTAATTAACATTAACAACAACAATTATAATAATAATACTATTACTACTACTGACAATAATAATAATAATAATAATAATAATAATAATAATAATAATAATAGTATAAATAATAATAGCAACAACGCAGTCAGCTTTATTGTCAATAAGAATTTCATCTATCACTACCCAGACTACAACATCGGTGTCAACAATAGCAATAATAATAATAATAATAATAATAATAATAATAATAATAATAATAATGATAATAATAATAATAATAATGATAATAATAATAATGATAATAATAATAATAATAATAATGCCGATGATGATAACGTCATTATGGATGTCGTCAACAGATCGTATAGCTATAAAAGTAAATGATAAAATATTAATTTTTATTATTATTACTCTGATTATTTTATTATCATTATTATTGTTATTGTGATGATGGTGACGATGACGATGAGGATAGTAAAATAGTTACGCGATCATTTTTTTCTACTTTTCAGCTGACTTTTCTTCGCTACTGACTCGACAGGGGATCGTAATCATCTCTCCGACATCGTCATCATCATCATCGCAGCCACTATTCTCATCAGCAGCAGCAGAAGCGGCGACAGCAGCAGCGGCAGAAGCGGCGACAGCAGCAGAAGAAGCGGCGACAGCAGCAGAAGAAGCGGCGACAGCAGCAGCAGAAGAAGCGACAGCAGCTTCGCGTCAATCGTCGACGTTATCATCGTCATTATTCCAACTGTCGCCATCCTTTACATTGCCACTTTTATCATCGTCGTCGTCGTCATCATCGCGGCCACCATCATTATCACTACCGCTAGCATCATCGTCGTTATCATTGTCGCCCGGACTGCTATCATCACCTATGTTGATCGAACAGTCTAGAACTTTGGCCACGCAGTTGAATTTGTTATCGCAGAATATTAATATGCAGCAGGTTGTTTTCAAGATTGACTGATTTGTAGTTGTTTGTTATCTGATTGTTTGCTGGTGTGTTGGTTAGTTGATCGATTGATTGATTAAATGAATAACTTTTACTGATTTATTAAATAATTGCATGGTTGACTGGCAGACTTACCGACTGGATTGATTGACTGATTGGATTGATTGACTGATTGGATTGATTGACTGATTGATTAAATGATGTTGCGATGTTTCTCCCCATAGCAGATTTTCATCCCGGTCCAACTGCCCCTCAAACTTAGCAACAACAACAACATGAACAACAACAACAACAACATGAACAACAGCAGCACGACAGTCACCAACGACAACAGCGTATCTCCAATCAGCAGCCTAAACTTTTTCGACAACCAAATCTTCTTATTCCCGACTAACAACAACAACAACATCTTCAACAACAACAACAACATCTTCAACAACAACAACAACAACATCTTCAACAACAACAACATCTTCAACAACAACGACGAAAATCCAAGTCCAACGACATTAAACAACAACTACTACAACCACAACGGCAACAGTGGCAGCAGCAGCAGCAACAACAACAGCAGCAAAAAATCTCCAAATCAGACATCGTCGCCATCTTCCATGACGACGATTTCCATCTCTCCATCATCAAAGAGTACCCCAACACCCAGGTCCACACCGACTCAAAGATGGTTGACACCGTTCTGCTTGGAGGATAGCGAAGCGAGTGCTTGCTCGGA